>NC_081311.1:192735000-193042500 GCF_026419965.1 Kogia breviceps
TCGTTATTGTCACTGAAGCTTTGAGTTTTTAAAAATGGCCTCACATCACCCAAGTAAATCTGTATAGCTTTTCTCCCATTCCAGTCTCAGGCCATTTATTACTTTTTATGTTTTATTTCATTTTATTTTATTTCTTGCGTTACAAAAAGCTTATTTACAAAGAAATGAGATGCACTAATACAATTCATAGCAGGTAAATGGAAGTAAAATTGTAGAGCACCTTTGAAAATGTAAGGCTAACTTGTATTTAAGTAGCTACTAAATCAGTAAGGCTACTTATTTCCTGGTAGACCTGTTTACCACCGAGGACTTCCCAGTTTTAAAATTCTATAGCAGTAAGACACCTTCCTTTTTTTTTTTTTTTAATTTACCATCTTAACCATTTTTTACTTGTTTATTTTTGGCGCTGGCCTCTCACTGTCGCGGCCTCTCTTGTTGTGGAGCACAGGCTCCGGACGCGCAGGCTCAGCGGCCATGGCTCACGGGCCTAGTTGCTCCGCGGCATGTGGGATCCTCCCAGACCAGAGTTCGAACCCATGTTCCCTGCATTGGCAGGCAGAGTCTCAACCACTAGCACCAGCAGGGAAGCCCCACCTTCCTTTTTTTAATTTGAGGGATTGCCTGCCAGTTTGACTGGAAAGAGTCTGAAGCCCAACCGGCAAAATGTTTAGCCCTTTTGTGGAGTTTAATATCTTTTTCTCTTATGTGGTCATTTAAATAGCACTGCCTGAGAATTCCTTCTTCACTTTTATCACGCTGATTTCCCCAGCACCTGCCCTCATTTAGCATTTCAAAAAAGAAGAAAAGCAGCAGACAGCGATGATTTAGCCCCCTTTTTAAGCCCTGTTATAAAATCAGGGGGCTTCCCTGGTGGTGCAGTGGTTGCGAGTCCGCCTGCCGATGCAGGGGACGCGGGTTCGTGCCCCGGTCTGGGAGGATCCCACATGCCGCGGAGCGGCTGGACCCGTGAGCCATGGCTGCTGGGCCTGTGCTCCGCAGCGGGAGGGGCCGCAGCAGCGAGAGGCCCGCGTACCACAAAAAAAAAAAAAAAAGTATAGTCTTAATTTTTAAATGTACTCGATATGATTAAAATACGAAATTTCGGGCTTCCCTGGTGGCGCAGTGGTTAAGAATCCGCCTGCCAATGCATGAGACACAGGTTCGAGCCATGGTCCTGGAAGATCCCACATGCGGCGGAGCAACTAAGCCCGTGCGTCACAACTACTGAGCCTGCGCTCTAGAGCCCGCGAGCCACAACTACTGAGCCCGTCTGCCACAACTACTGAAGCCCACATGCCTAGAGCCCGTAGTCGGCAACAAGAGAAGCCACTGCATTGAGAAGCCCGTGCACCGCAACGAAGAGTAGCCCCCGCTCGCCGCAACTAAAGAAAAGCCCGTGTGCAGCAACAAAGACCCAACACGGCTAAACATCAAAAAAAACTGAAAAACTAAATTTCACTTAACAGAAAATAGCCTGCTCATTCACAGCAAAGTACTTCTGTGGCAATTTCTTAATAAAAAGGCTTTCTCAGCTGTTTAATTGCTTGGTATCTTAACTTCATTCTTTTCGATATTTAAATTAAAAGAAATAAATACATAAATGCATAATGAGTATACATATAAAGATTGTTTAAATAATGTAAAATAAATCTAAAATGTTTACTAATACAACTCTATAAATATAAATTAAAATATCAATATTATTTACATAAATAAAATTTTGTATCTTCCAAAGTATAGCTTGATGTATTCATATCCCACATTTGATGTGTTCTAGTACCTAGAAAACCTAGTGTCATTTTTCAACAATATAGGCTACTGGAAAAATCTCTCACCTTTCTTGATTTGATTTCTGCTGTTTGCTGGCTGGGTGCCAGTTGGATAGTTAATGTTTTAATTTATTCAATAATTTATTCAATAAACATTTACCAGTTTCAAGTCTGTGCCTTTCACCATGGGCACTTGGCAGGTTAAAAAAAAAAAGTCACTAAGACTTGGAGATGGCTTTATAGACTAGTGGTAGTAACAAAAGCTAAACAAATAGTTATACTTCAGTGGGTTACATGTCCACTGAATAAAACTCTCTAGCAGATACGGGGGACGCTTGTGTGGAATCTGGGCCATAAGAAGGCCCTACTGGGATGTGAAGGAGAGATTTTAGACCATCCTCTGCAAATGCAGGGAGACATTACAAGGCAAGGAATCCTAGAGAACTTAGCCTTGGAAATCTGGGACTGTTTTTTCTGGGAAGAGGAGGAAACCAGGGAAGTAGTCAAATGCCGCAGAGTACAGGTATCCCCCACTTTTCAAAAGTTCGCTTTATTCCACTTAACTTTTAGGAAAGACTGACATTAATACATGCTTTTACTAACTGAAAGAAATCCGAAGTTTTTCGCTTTTATGGAAAAAAAGGTGAAAAGCAAAATCAGCTTTGAGCGTTGTTTTACAGTGACCCCTTATAGTGTTTGCTCACTCCCCAAGGAGCAAGAGTGGTGCCATCAAGCTCCTTCCCCAGGAACCACACAGGCATCTCAGCCTCAAGCCGCCATAGCTTTGAACTGTGTCTGTGATCATCTGTGCTTGATCTCAATTTATTTTGTGCATGCGTTAGCAAGATGTGTCCCAAGGCCATCGCTTCTTTGCTTTATGCCATTCCGGTTTAGGGAAGGTTTCATAGGAATGCTGTGCTTCCGGATGGGGGTGGAGGGGTAGCTGTATGGTCAAATAAAGATAGGTGGACCCTTAGATATGGAGGTTGGCAGGATCCTGGTATTTGCAAGACGGATTCTGTAACATGATGTGTGTGAATGAAAAATGAGGAAATACAGACAAGGAAAATGGCTGCTTTTTCCAAGCAATTTATTTATAAAGGTAGGGAAAGCATGATCAAAGGATTGTTGTAGTTATTGGAAAGGAAAGGTTTGAGCCTGTTGAAGGTTAAGAGGAAGGAGCCAGCGGAAAGGGAGAAGATGACAAAATGGTATAATTGAAGTAACATGAAACTGTGGTGTCAGACAGATCTGAATTAGAATCTTGTCAAAAGAAAAAAATAATCTTGTTAGCGGTGCAACCTTACCCAATGAAACTCATCCCCTGAATCTCTCTTTCCTCAACTATAACATGAAAACCCAGTATGTAAATGAAGTTTCTTCATTCACATAATTATCTCTTTTTTTTTGGCTGCATTGGATCTTCGTTGCTGCACACAGGCTTTCTCTAGTTGTGGTGAGTGGGGTCTACTCTTCATTGTGGTGCGTGGGCTTCTTGTTGCAGTGGCTTCTCTTGTTGCGGACCATGGGCTGTAGGCACGCAGGCTCAGTAGTTGCAGCACATGGCTTAGTTGCTCTGCAGCATGTGGGATCTTCCCAGACCAGGGCTCGAACCCATGTCCCCTGCATTGGCAGGCGGATTCTTAACCACTGCGCCACCAGGGAAGCCCCACATAATTATCTTTAACAGCAGGTGCTGAACATGCAGGAAAGAAAAAATACTTGTCCTTGCTTACGGACTGGAAGATGTAGTTGTAAAGAATATAAATCAACAAATTTGAGAAATGTTTAGGAGGATAAAAAGTTTTTGAAGACCTGGTTACTGTTCAGATTTGGAGTAAGAGAGAAAGTTGTACAGTAGACAGTGGCATGGGCATGGGTCCTGACTGGCTCAGAAACACGGGCAGGAATTCCTCATATTCCATGGTTGAGAGGGAGAATAAAGTGAAATGTGTAGCACACCCAGTGTCTCAACAGAGTAAACTCAATTTTTGCTAATTATTATTATTAATTGATTAATACTATTATTGATTCCCAGGTTCTTTGGAAAACAGTGATGCCTATAGGTTGATGAACTTTTTCTGTAAAGTGCCAGATAGGAAACTTTTTATTTTTTAATAAAGTTATTTATTTATTTTTGGCTGCGTTGGGTCTTCATTGCTGCGCATAGGCTTTCTCTAGCTGCGGCGAGCGAGGGCTACTCTTCGTTGCGGTGTGCAGGCTTCTCATTGTGGTGGCTTCTCTTGCTGTGGAGCATGGGCTCTAGGCACACAGGCTTCAGTAGTTATGGCACGTGGTCTCAGTAGTTGTGGCACACGGACTTAGTTGCTCCGCAGCATGTGGGATCTCCCCAGACCAGGGCTCGAACCCGTGTGTCCTGCATTGGCAGACGGATTCTAAATCACTGCGCCACCAGGGAATCCCAGGAAATATCTTAGGCTTTGTGGGCCATATATGGTCTCCACTGTATATTCTACTTTGTGTTTGTGGTTTTTCTGTTCTTTCCTTTTTAAAAATGTAGAAACCATTCTTAGCTCAAGCTGTGATCATATTTGGCCTGTTGGCTGGAGTGTGCTGAGCTCTGGTAATGCCATTCCCCACACGAGAACCCAGGAAGAGGCAGCTAGAGGAGAAGACATTGAGGCGGCATATCCAGGTAGAGATGTTCCTTAGGCCAGAAGATCGGGGCTGGAGGTATAAGTGGTGAATCATCAATATACTGATGGTGGGAATCCAAGGAAAGAGTCTTAGGGATGGATGAGATCACCCAAGAAGACTATGTAGAGTCTACCCAGTAAGATGAGGGAAAGGTCAAAGACAGGACTACAGAAAGCCCTGTTCTTCTCCAGGATCAGAGTGAAGGTCACAGTCCCAAGCAGGCTGACCAGCAACTCCACAAGAGGTAAACCAGTTTCGGTGCAGTGGCTTACATGCTGGGACAGATTTATGCACAGGGTCCTGTGAGGGAACACGGACAAGGCATGAAACCAGCCTGGCCGTGAAAAGGGAGCTCAAAATAGCACACCTTAACGGTCTTGTGAGCTGCCTGAGAATTAGCCACGTATTCCAGGCAGAAGGAACCGCCAACACGAAGGCACAGAGGAGAGGGAGACAAGTACAGGTACTGGTTTGTAGACAGATTGAAACGTAAGGTAAGGCATAGGCTGGGACCGATAAACAGGGCCAGATCAAGGAGCGTTTTATCCGTAGTGCCAATGCGTTGAAAGGGCTGAGGACCCTGGAAGAGTTTTAAGCAGAGGGTTGACACGATCCCACTGATGTTTCAGAAGGAGCGCACCCTGGCAGCAGGTGTATGAAGGCTGACTTCCAGGAGGGTAAATCGGGTTGGTAGAGAACAGAAAACCTTTGGACCTGTCCAAGAGGAAAACACTTAGGGTTCCTTAATCAGCAATAGGCTGGTAAATGGTTTACAACTGGTTCTCCAAGGGAAAAAGCCCTGATGCGTAGCAATTGCCAGTTTCTGTGGTGTAAATATTTCCATCATGGCCAAACTAAGGCAAGTAGTGGGAATACAGAGAAGGGGTAGATTTAGAGAGAGATTTAGGAGTTGAATTGATACTTAGCAACTGATTAAATTGGGGTGAAGAAGTATAGGCTTTTCCAGGCTTTTGGGGGTTGAGATTGGGATATCACTGAAATAGGGACAGCAGTAAATAAGTAAATCTACATGGTCTGTCTCCCCCTACGAGAATGTAAACTCCATGGATATAGGGACTTTTAATTATTTCCTACACTGCTAGGTGTAGGTGTCCCTAGCACCTAGAACAGTAAGTGCATGGCATGTGGTTGACACACAGTAAAGTTTTTTGGTTTTGTTGTTGTTGTTTGTCTGTTTTAATTTTCTTTTTTTGGCCATGCCAAAAAAGAAAGATCGCGGCTTGCGCGATCTTAAGTTCCCTGACCAGGGACTGAACCAGGCCCGCAGCAGTGAAAGAGCAGAGGGAGCCCTAACCGCTGGACCGGCAGGGAATTCCCTCGATACATTTTTTTGAATGAATGAGTACATATTTCCCAATTAAGCCACTACAGAGATCACTGCTGACTTAAGAAGTAGCAGTGCCCATGAAGCACTGTGGGGCCGTTACCTGAAACACTGGGTTTGTCTCTTGGTGGGTGTTGAGCCAAGAGACACAACCAAGCCAGAGATCAGAGAGAAGGAAGGATTTATTATTGCCTGCAATGAGTAAGGAGGACACGGGGGATCTTTTCCAAAGCAGTTATCTCCTAAGCAGCAAAGCTGGTTAAGTTTTAAGCTAAAGGTACATGCATCTTCACGAAGAAGCTTGGGCTGTCTGTGGACAGAGTCCAAGCTGTAGCTGACTGAAGTTGGGAGGAACAGAAAATGTCAACATCCTCATCCCTTAGGTTCCAGTTGATCTGGCGGTTGAGTGCTTCAGGCTAATCTTTACTGCTGAAACAGAACTGGGAGTCTTTACAACTGATACATTATCTTTGCTGTTGTTACTTCTCTTGCCTGATAACACTTTGTTCCTGCATTCTTTTGTTCCCTGAAGATCATTAATTACTAATACCTGTTCAAGGGCAAGCGTTGTGGCCAGGCCTTGGTTACCAAATGGCTTAGGCCCCAAATGGCTTTTCTTCTGTCCAGAAAGCCGTACCTGGTTCTCTTTCTCAGGGTACCCCCTACCCTGTCTGCCTACAGAGCTAGGGTATAGTAGGTTGAAAAGAGATGGGATGAGGAATTGGAGACAATGCACAGACAACAGTTTGAAAAATCTCATCTCTGAGCAATAGGCAACACAATGGATAGTAGCCAACTGGAGGAAATTGTGTTTACTTTGTCTCAGGAAAAATAAACCTTGGGACTTCCCTGGTGGCAGGGTGGTGAAGACTCTGCACTCCCAATGCAGGGGGCCCGGGTTTGAACCCTGGTCAGGGAACTAGATTCCACACGCATGCCACAACTAAGAGTTCACATGCCATAACTAAGGAGCCCTCCTGCCGAAACTAAGACCGGCACAACCAAATAAATAAATAAATATTTTTAAAATAAAATAAATAAGTGAGGCTGAATGCCCTCATAGATCTATTTTTTTTTTTTTTTTTTTTTTTTTTTTTTGCGATACACGGGCCTCTCACTGTTGTGGCCTCTCCCGTTGCGGAGCACAGGCTCCGGACGCGCAGGCTCAGCGGCCATGGCTCACGGGCCCAGCCGCTCCGCGGCACGTGGGATCTTCCCGGACCGGGGCACGAACCCGCGTCCCCTGCATCGGCAGGCGGACTCTCAACCACTGCGCCACCAGGGAAGCCCCATAGATCTATTTTTTAAAAAATGAATCTTAGCATATAGCTTCCAGGAGCCACCCTGGGCCCTAGGACTGGGGTGCTGACAAGACATATGGCACCAAGACCTTGTGTTAAAATCACAGCCCAAATGAAAAATCAAGAGCTGAATCTGCAAGAGAATGAAGGACAGATAGGAGGTGTGGAGGTAAGGTGAGTTCCACTGGTGGTCAGAAGTCAGAGGCTAGAAGCCAGGAAAGATCTAGATTGTATGGCTTGTCAGATGATTTTGCTCGATTCCAGTTTAGCTTAAACAGAAAGAGCCTGGGATGCTTTGGCCAGCTGTTAAACTTGAGCCCTAGAATGGAACTTCATAAATATTGACATGAAAACTCACAGGGGCTTCCCTGGTGGCTCAGTGGTTGAGGGTCTGCCTGCCGATGCAGGGGACACAGGTTCTTGCCCCGGTCTGGGAGGATCCCACATGCCGTGGAGCGGCTAGGCCCGTGAGCCATGGCCACTGGGCCTGCACGTCCGGAGCCTGTGCTCCACAACAGGAGAGGCCGCAGCGGTGGGAGGCCCGTGTACCGCAAAAAAAACCCCAAAAAAACAAAACTCTCAAAAACTTGTATTTGTGGTCATGGGTATAACTTGGGAAAAGAACTCTTTGAATAAAATATGTTTCCTTTAACCTTTTTTTTCAAGAAAATGCTTTTTCTCCCCAAGAGAACATTTTATAAATTATTTTAATTTCTGTACCTCATATAAATACTTTTAGGCGTTGCTTTATTTTAAATTGTATATTTGGAAATTTACGCTATCATACCAGACGGCAGGCCAGACAAAAGTTAAGGTTTAATTGAGAACTTTTCCTTGAATTATTTTATATTCTGTTCCCTCTAATAAGTGCTTTCCTCTAAATCAGTTTCATTCCTGGCTTAGGGGAGTTCCCCAAGACCAGGCTTTGAAATGCAAGGGCATAAGATTTTAAATTTCAAAAGCCCAAACTTTGGATGGGGGAGGGAGACAAGTTTTCAGCGCAGACAATAGATTGGTTAGGATGTGCAGAGAGCCTGCCCCAGTATTCTACAACCCAGCAAACCTCCCAGATTGTAGGTGGGAGAAGACATGCAGAGAAGAGGGAAGGAGGATTTAGGTGCTGCTGGTTCACGTGAAGAGTCCTTGGCCATTTCCTTCCAAGCTGCTTTGGGGAGTGAAGGTCAAAAACCCAGCAGACTCCCCAGGTAGATTGAGGCTCTGAGCTGAGCAGACCTCCCCCCCTCCCCCTCCCCCGCAGGTGAGGAGTGGGAGAGTGTTCAGAGGTCCAGGTGCCTCCCACCGGCAGCTTGTTGCAAGAGAAGGCAATGACTGGACAGACCTCACGGTGTCCCCAGCCTTGTGGTCTGGGACTACGGCAGGACTCAGGCAGTCAGAAGACGCCTCCTTCTGCATCCACCAGCGGTGGGGGCGGGGGCGGGGGGGAGGGATGTGTTGCCAAGAGAGCACTGGGAGGAGGCTGATGCTGCCCTTACCAGTTACCGTGATAACCCAAGAACAGATGGGATGGAGGGTATCTCACCTCTCGCTGGCTTGTAAATAATGGCATGGAGGACTCACCTCTCCTCTGAAACTTGAACTCAGCCTCAAACAGAGAAGAGGAAGGTGCCAAAGTTAATCTAGCAAGTCATGTGAGTGGCGGACAACTAAGATCTTTTACTGACTGTTATGACACAATAACATGACTCACACTGCATCTTGAAGAATGGGTTTTTCTAGAGGACAAGGCAGCGGTGGATGCTCTAGGCATTGGACATGCGTGTGCAAATGCGTGTCAGTATAATCAAAACATGGTACTTCCAGACACCTTGCTGGAGTGATGATACGAAAGGATACTGGTCAGGCAGCAGAGGCCAATTCCTCATTGTGTTTGCAGAAGCATCTTCTACGTGGAAGATGCACTGGGCTGTATCGTGGTCCGAACGCGGGTTGGAAAAGAATTTCCAGACACAAGGCAGAATGTAAAGAAGGTAGAATTTATCAGAGAGAGGGTCGCTGCCAGAACAGCGGGCAGACTTCCTTACTAGGAAGTCTGGGAGAGTTGAGCCCGAACATGTGCTATTGGTCAGTTTTTATAGCCAGAAAACAATGGAATGGTCCGAGGTGAAAATTTCATTTACTGATTGGTCGAGGCACATATACCTTCCTTCTGTAGGGTGGGAGTGGGACAGGGCAGACGCCTTTCCTTATTTGGGACAGGTCCTGTTGCCCAGGTGGGCATCGCCCAGGTGGGCTCAGGAACTTAGTATCTATCACAACATGGTGGGGGGGGGCAATTAAGAGTCTGGTAGGGGATGTAACGCTGACACTTTCAGGCATGGTCGTCCTTTGTCCTTGAAGTACCACTGTCCTTGGAGCACCACAGGCTGTGCAACCAGGATGCTCCAGACAAGAGCTTTCAAAGAGCTGGCTGTAGAAAGCACACAGACATGAAAACAAATGCATGAGTGAATATCAAAGCATTTGAATGAAGTGCTCATGATTGCTGCTTTGCTCTTATTCTGCCTTATAATCTGCGGTTTAGCAGGAAAGGCTATTAGATGTAATCCCATGGTTATAATATAAAATACATGTACCATTGGTCTCCAGTGAGCGCCTCAGCTTTAGGATAGGATGCTGAGGGCACTTTGCTTACTGCCTGCATGCTTGGGAGGGCTACATGGAACATGCTGGGTGAGCAGCAAAGCAGTTTACTAGCTCCTCTGTCTCACCATCTGGCTTCTCCAGGCCTCAAATAACACCTGCCCTGACCACCCTATTTAAAATGGAACCCCCATCTGCCACCCAACACTCCCTGTTTTCTTTTCCTTGTTTACTTTTCTTCACAGAATTTATCACGTTCTAATACACTCTGAAATATATTTACTTGTTTATTGGCATCTCCCTCCCCCCCCCAAGTAGAAAGTAATCTCCATGGGGGGTTTGTCTGTTTTGCCTAGAACAATGCAATGCCCCTAGTCCTTGTGAAATGTGAAATGAATGAAATGCCATGACTTCTCAGCACATCAATCACACCCCCATCACATGTAAGTTAAAAACGCATCCAGTGCCAAATATTAATTCATGGATCAGCACCATGAGGATTATAAACATTACTGCTTCCCTCCAGGATTATGGACATTGAAGAGCTGAGGCTTTTGGACATTCCAACAAGGCGACCAGTTGAACAGATTTAGAGGCTTTGGAGTCAGATAGACCTGGATTCAGATTCTACTAAGCAGTGAATGAGTTAGGGCAAGCTTTTCTAAACTTCCTTGAGTCTTAGTTTATTCATCTATAAAATGTACAGAGATACTAACCTCCTAGGGTTCTTGTAAAGACTGGATGGGATAAAGCGTAAAGCACCCTACATGTGGTGCAGGGTACGTACTCGATGAGATCTGTTATTGTTTTCTCATGATCATTTTGGGAGCTGTATTAGTCTTCTGGAGCTGTCATAATAAAATACCACAAAATGGGCGGCTTTAACAACAGAAATTTATTTTCACGTAGTTTTGGAAACTGGGAAGTCCAAGATCAAGGTGTTGCCAAGTTTGGTTTCTCCTGAGGCCTCTCTCCTTGGCTTGGAGATGGCCACCCTCCACTGCGTCCTCACATGGCCCTTCCTGTGTGCACGTGCATCCCTGGCGTTTCTTCCTCTTCTTAGGAAGACATCAGTCCTGATGGATTAGGGCCCCACACTTATGACCTCATTTAACCCTAATTACCTGTTGAAAGGCCCTATCCCCAAATATAGTCACAGTTGGGGTTAGGAGTTCAACATAGGAATTTGGGGCAGAACACAGTTCAACCCATAACAGATGCTGAGGAATTTTCAACAAAGTATATCCAATTTTGATATATTTAATAATTAGGAAATATTTAAATCTCAGAAATAAAAATGTTTTATTGGGTTTTGTTTGTTTGTTTTTTGACTAGCAGATAGGCACTGAAAAGGGCATAGATGCAAGTATTTGGTAGCTGGTATTCATTTTACAAACAAGAAGAAAGAAAACCAAGGGGAGAGGGAAACGTGGAGAGAAACAGAAAGAAGACACAGAAATAAAACTATGAAATGACCCCTTACCGAATGGTAGGGCTGTACCTGAGGATGCATTTGAAGAGAACAGTACCAGGGAACAAGAGGAAATATAACTAGCTCCCACTGGAGAGAAAGGAGAGAGAGAGAGAGAAAAAAAACAACCTGTATTTCTTTCTTTGCTTTTCTTTTCTTTCTTTTTTTTTTTTGGCTGCATGGCATGCAGGACATTAGCTCCCCGACCAAGGATTGAACCCGTGCCCCTGCGGTGGAAGTGCAGAGTCTTTCTGATGGCAAATGTTTATCTAATCAAGAGAGAAACTGTCAGCTTCTTGGTCAGTTGGGTCTGATGTCCCCTCCTTCCCTGCCAGGGAATTCAGCATGTGTAGAGCAGAGCTACTTCTAACTAAACCCTGAGAAACTTGGGGGTGATTTTTTTTTTTTTTAATATTTTTTTATTTATTTACTTGGTTGCACCGGGTCTTAGTTGCAGCAAGCAGGCTCCTTAGTTGTGGCTTGCCAGCTCCTTAGTTGCGGCATGCATGTGAGATCTAGTTCCCTGATATGGAACCCAGGCCCCCTGAATTGGGAATGCAGTCTTAAACCCTATGCCACCAGGAAAGTTCCTGGGGGAGATTTTTTAAATAAGTTTTTTACCAGTAGATTACTATTTTGTACCAAAAGCGAAACCATAGACACCTTCCAATTGTGAATAGTAATTTTATAAAGAAGCAGCTTACAGGCTTAGGGGCAGGTACATCTCTAAATTCACCCTGCGAAGTGGAGCCTTAGACACCGGGGCCTTCCTACCTGCTGAGTCACTTTTCCTGCCCATATCCAGGAAGGTTTTGGCGAGAGGGTTCCAGATTGTATTATTTTTTCCAGGCATTGTTCCAGAATGCCTGGAAAAAATAATATTGTACTAATGCAAAAAAAAAAAAAAAAAGAAAGAAAGAAAAAGAAAGAAAGAAAAGGCTCCACTTGCATCTGTGTTCAGAGCTTTTTTTTTCTTGGTTTGATCTTATTGTTTGTAGAGTACTCTGAATTTCTTTGAGATTTCTAGCACACCCATCTGGCAGACACACTTAGTATTTTGGGGTCAGGCCTCTGCAGAGTGTGTGTTAGAAGTGACTGGCGTGGCCTCGACTCACACTGCCTTCCTGCACTTGGCAATGGTCCCACCATCTTCAGACTTAGAAAATTGTGGGGTTTCATCAAGTTTTTTACCTGGAGCTGCAAGAGTGGATCTGTGCATCTTCTAAACCTAGGGAACTACGTCTGTGTTCTTGGCCTGTCATGTTAACAAATTCCAGTAATAATTCGATAGGAAAGAAAAATTAAAATGTATCTGGTACTCTGCTAAGCACATGTACACATATCAGTTCATGTTAATCCTCCCAGAAGATATGAACTAGAGCAGGCAAACAGAGATTATGAGCCCCGCCAAGGCTACCCTCTAGTAAGTCCTCACCTGGAATGTCCCTCTGGGTCCAAAGCACCTGCTCTGACGCGCTTGAAGCCCCATTTGCGCCTTCACCTGTAGGAACTCAGTGACGTCCATCCACTTTGATGTCCATGTTTTATGCTCTCATTACTTACATGACTCTTTTTCCCCCCTGAATCAAAAGTACTCATGTTGGATATGTTTTGGAAAAAATATTTATCATCAGTATGTATAGTTTTCTTATTCTCTTTCCTTTATGCAAAATATTGTACAAGTTTTGCTTTCAAAAAATCTGCCTCGTAAGAGATTGTGTCTGAGGTGTAAACAGCCAAGTCATGATGCATGGTAAGGAGAAAATGAGAGTAATCGTGGATTCTGTAGGACCTCCAATATGATTTATTGTAATAGAATGTTTTTAAATAAAGAATGTTGCTTAAAGTTAATTTCTGCATCTCATGACCTAGGAGAGGAAGCAAGTCTAATAGCTACCACCTCTGTACTGAATTTTCAAGTCAAAATAATAGCTTCTGATCAGTCACCTCTAGAATTTTGCTTCCAAGATTTCAGCCAGAGAATAAGGATGGTACCAAAGCATGAATAATAAGTCTTAGTGTGGTGCTATCCCTCGTTCCTGTGCCACTTTATAAAATAAAAATGGTATTATTATTATTTACTGTTTTTAAAGTAATACTTTTCCCATAAAATCCTGTAGTATTACTTTTTGCATTTATCATAATAGTCCATGAAGATTTTATTTTTGAATGTAGTTGGAGGTAGAAGTTTAAATTTATTTCTTTTAAGTAGATGCCTTATCATATCAACACTATTTATTAATAATTCATCCTTTTCTTCTCAAGTTGAAATAATACCTTTACCATACATTAGTTTCCCATTTACATCTGACGCTACTTCTGAACTTTAGTCTACCAGTATATTTGTTTATTATATATAAATACCATACTATTTATTTATAATCACCTTATATTACATTCTAATATATTGCAAGATATTATTCTTTCTTCCCAAGATTTTTCTTGGCAATTTTCACATATTTATTTTATAATATGAATTTTACAAAATTTTGTCCTCTTACCAAAATAGGAAACTGAATTGATTGTTGTTGCATTAGGTTTATATATTAATTTGGGAAAGGGTGAGTGTCTTATTTTTTTCGAAATTGAAATTTCCAGTCTTAGAATATGAAATGTCGGGCTTCCTTGGTGGCGCAGTGGTTGGGAGCCCGCCTGCCTATGCAGGGGATGTGGGTTCGTGCCCGGGTCCGGGAAGATCCCACGTGCCGCGGAGCGGCTGGGCCCGTGAGCCATGGCCGCTGAGCCTGCGCGTCCGGAGCCTGTGCTCCGCAACGGGAGAGGCCACAGCAGTGAGAGGCCCGAGTAACGCAAAAAAAAAAAAAAAAAAAAAAGAAAAAGAATATGAAATGTCACTCAATTTCTTCAGGTATTGTCATTAGGACCATCAGTAAAATTGAATAGCATTTTTTTATTAGGTTCTATAACCTTTATGTTCGTTATTTTTAGGTATTTTAGTGTTTTAAATTATTGTATGTGGGGTGCATTTTTTCCCATATCCATTTCTAACTGCTTATATTATAAATATTATATATAAATTATTTATTTAAAATAAAACTATTTTATGTATAATTTCATAGATCCAATCTCCCTATGAAATTTTCATGAATTCTATTCAATAGTAGATTTTTAGCCATTCTATTTATTAAAACACCTTCTCTTCCTTCCAGTTATTTTCTTATTTTATTGTATCAGCTAGAAAACCAAAAGTACTGTTGAATAAAAGTGGCCTTGTTCCTGATTTATATGTCAAGGCTTCAGTACTTGACCATTCAATATGGTGTTTACCAGGTGTATGGGTTTGTATATATGTGAGTGTGTGTGTGTGTAAATATATTTTATATTTAAGTAGTTTCATTCTGTCACTATTTTACTTAGGATTTTTTTTTTTTTTACTTAGGATTTATATTAGGAATGGCTACTGAATTGTGTCGGCATTTGGGGACTTTTGATTAATCTAATCCTAGGATATTTTCTCTTTGATTTATCGATGCAGTGACTTATATTGATATTAAATATTAGGAATGTAGTTTAGGAAAATATATGAGTAACCTCCAAGTGTGGGAGGCCTTCTTAATATAGGAAACACAAAAGTCATAAGGGAAAAGATTTCAAGATTTAAGTTTAGAAAAAAATGCTGGGAACTTCCCTGGCGGTCCAGTGGTTACGACTCCGCGCTTCCATTGCAGGGGACACGGATTCAACCCCTGGTTGGGGAACCGAGATCCCGCTTGCCGCACGGTGCAGCCAAAAAAGAAAAAGAAAAAAACGTTACATTTCTGAAATGGTGCATACAGCATAAACAATGTCAGTTGACACCCTTATCAAACAAAGAATTATAACCACTACTTAGGATAAAAAGACCTTTTATGAATTGATAAGAAAAAGATAAGCCATAAGGGAAAATAAAAACAACACGATACGATCAGGCAATTCATTTAAGTCAACAATTTTTTTTTTTTTTTTTTTTTTAGTTCCTACTATATTACTGACACTCTTCTAGATCCTGAGATAATAGCAATGAGCAAAACGATCAAAGACCCCCAGCCTCCTGGACCTAATGTTCTAGCGGGGGGATTCACCTCACAATATGTTCTGGAGGTCCCTCCCCGGCAGCACATGGAGATCTTCCTCATTCTTTTTTAGGACAGAGAATGACAGGTACATACTCCTTTGTATGGTTGTGTGAAAAGTTTATTCAACCAGTCTCCTGCTGCCACACGCAGGTTGCTTCTTATCTTTTTAGCTTTTGCAAATAATACCTCAATGGAGACCCTCGTTTATTATTAGATCATGCTAAATTTCCCTCCCTAGCTGTTGTACCATAATCATGAGATTTCCCGTTTCTCCACAGCCTTGCTAACAGAGTGTTTTCAGTCTTTAGGATTTTGTCCGTCTGCGTAGATGAGAAACGGAAAACACATAACGTCGGTGTGATTTTAATACGCTTTCTATTATTCTGCGTGAAATTGAGCATCTTTTCATGTTTATGGGCCATGTGAATTTTTTTCCTGCGAACTTGGCTTTCCTGTCTTTTGCTCACTTTTAAAATTAATTTGTTGGTCGTTTCTCTATTTCTACAAACTCTTTAGGGAGATTAACCCTTTGTTGTGATATTAACTGTGAATGTTCTTCCCAGTTTATCATTTTTCTTTTGTCTTTGTTTGCTGTATTTTTTTTTAAATCAGGCTTCTTGCTATGCTTTTAGTACAGTGAAAATTACACTTTTTAGGTTCCATAAATTTGATAAATGTATAACCACCACCATAATAAAGATATACAATATTTTCACCAACCCCAAAGTTTTCTCATGTCCGTTTGCAGTGAGTCCTCTTTCCCAGCTCCATCCCCTGGTACCACTGACCTGATTTCTGTTTTGCCTTTTTCAACGCGCCCTAAATGGAATCATACAGTATATCTGGTTCTTTTTTTTTTTTTTTTTTTGCGGTACGTGGGCCTCTCACTGTTGTGGCCTCTCCCGTTGTGAAGCAACAGGCTCCGGACGCACAGGCTCAGTGACCATGGCTCACGGGCCCAGCCGCTCCGCAGCATGTGGGATCTTCCCGGACCGGGGCACAAACCTGTGTCCCCTGCATCGGCAGGCGGATTCTCAACCGCTGCGCCACCAGGGAAGCCCTCTGGTTCTTTTTTATATCTGGCGTCTTTCACTTAGCATAATGCTTTTGAGATTCAACCATGTTTTTGCATGTATGAGCAGTTCTATTTATTGCTGAGTAATATTTTTTCGTTTGGATGTATTTATCTATTTACCAGTTGATGGATATTTTGGTTGTTTCCAGTTCGGAGGTACAGTGTATTATGAACAAAGCTGCTTTAAACATTTCCATACAGGTCTTTGGCAACTTTGCCGTACAGAAGTTTTTTAATATTTATATAATCAAATGTATAAATCTTCTCTTTTCTGGCTTTTGGATTTTGAGACATAGTTAGAAAGGTAATAAGAGGATTCACTATTTTTTTTTCCTTCTAGTACTTGTATGGTCTCATTTTTTTTACATGCAGATCTTTGATCTATTTGTAATTTATCCTGATGTGAGGCATAAATCAATTTTCTTTTTCCAACTGGCCACCCAATAGTCTCCAAATTCCTATATAAATCTTTTAGATCTGATTTAAGAAAATCTATTTTACAATTATTTGTAATTATTTATAGTTTATTAGAAACATTTTAAGTTTATTACAGTTATTTGTGTTTATCACAAATATTCAATTAAATTTAGAAATTAAAAACCTGTTTTTCTTTAAACCCTTAAATACAACTTACAAATCTAGGAAATTCAATTATAAATCAAGTAATTTTGTATTAAAATTAAAACGCTTATTTTCATTGTTCTTTGATTAATGTTTAATTAGCTTATACATTTAACAAATTGTAATCCCTTAAACATTTAAGCACAGTTTACAAACTTAATCAAATTACCTTAAAAATTATAAATTAAAGCCACAAAACTTGTAAATCTAATAAATTCTCTTAAATTTAAATAACACTGACAAACATGATTAAATCCTCTTCAGCATTTCAATCTATCTCATGAATTTAATATATTTGGTTTTCTCAAGTACTTCTGAAATCTAAAGAGACATAATTACAAATCTAACAAAATCAAACCACATGTTTATAAAACTGTAGAGAAACAGACTTAAAAATGTAGATGAGCAAACTCTTTTAAACGTTGAAGCATCTTAAAATCATTATAAATTTAATAGATATTCCTAAATTTAAACGTTGACTACCAACTTAATCATTTGCATTAGCCTATGTATTTAAATTAAAATGACAAACATAGCATGTCAGATTCTTGACAGCATTTAAAACATCTTAAGGATACACAAAGTGCAGCTTCTAGTTATAGTACTATTGTATATCTTCCCTGCCTCTGGCAGTGCTGCTAAAACAATAATTATAGGGTTTTTCTAAAGCATAAACCCACAAAGACAAAAGAGAATGGGAAAGGCAACAAAGGCAACCATTTTGCATGCTGAAAAGCAGATGACTTACTGGTAGCTGATTTAACAGCCCTGAAAAAGCTGAATTCTAAGCTAGTGGTAGGGAAGTCAGGAAGTTATCAGATTTGTGCCCCAGAACCTCAGAGCAGGGCGGCTCAGGAATGGGCGGAAATAGGTTCTTTTTGAATGCTAGAGTAAAAAAGGACCTTCGAACAAGAAGGATGTTTGACATCCTGTTTGTGTGTGTGTGTGTGTGTGTGTGTGTGTGTGAGTGTGATTCTATTTCCGTAACCAGGGATCGAACCTGGGCCCCAGCAATGATAGCACTGGATCCTAACCGCTGGACCACAAGGGAATTCCCAACAGCCTGTTTAAAATATGGTTAGAACCACCTTCATCTTCATCCCCTACTCTCTTTTGCACAGCCAGCAAGAGCTTTGCCTCACCACCCAGAAGACCACAAGTTTGGTCTCTGGAGGGGTAAACTAGGGATACAATGGACTCAGGACCCCAGGCCACTGGGGACAGAGGAACTCAGGGCTGAATATGGCAAGGGATTAAGTGAAAATCCACATACTGAACTGGGAGACTCACTCTGACTTCCCAGTGGCTCACAGAAAGCTGTGGGCAGCCAGGTTTATACCCTCCAGGAAGAAAGCTGGAAGATTCTTCACAAGGCTGAAAAGAGATCTCAAGACGTTAATAGTCAGGATCCTCCAACCAAAGAGCTTCAGCAGATCACCCTACAGTGAGGTCCTCCTCTGGACAAGCCCCGCTCAAATGCCCAGATCTTCCAGTCAGCTTCCTAGCACGCTACTCCTGAATACACATGAATGGTGATGAGTTATCAGGCTTTTGAGGAAAGCCAAAACAAATGAACAATAACAACATACAGGAAATGTAACTTTGGAAAAAACAAAGACAATGAACAAAGGCAGAACAAAATACTCATCAGTAATATCCTCAGAAGGATAAGAAAGTTATTGTATCCATGAAACAAGGACAGTACACAATAAAAAAGAAACACTCAGAAAACTAAAAAGAGCTTTTAGAAAATAAAAATATATAGGAAAAATGAAAAACTACATAGAAGGGTTGGAGGATAAAATTGAGAATTTCTCCTAGAAAAAAAAGAATCAAAAGTAAATGATGGGGCTTCCCTGGTGGCTCAGTGGTTGAGAGTCCGCCTGCCGATGCAGGGGACACGGGTTCGTGCCCCGGTCTGGGAGGATCCCACGTGCCGCGGAGCGGCTGGGCCCGTGAGCCACGGCTGCTGAGCCTGTGTGTCCGGAGCCTGTGCTCCGCAATGGGAGAAGCCACAACAGTGAGAGGCCCGCATAGTACAAAAACAAAAACAAAAACAAAAACCTGCCTATATGTGGACCTGTGCAGTGCAAACCTGTGTTAACCAAGGGTCCACTGTAATATAATTGCTAAAAATAACATAATAAAATACATGTCTAGTGAAGAATAAAAGAGCCCTTTCAATAACTATAAAACAAGTGATAGAAACCCATTGTGTTTCAGTTTCCTTAACAGTGTTATTTCTTTCTATATAATAAATAATGCTATGGCATTCAATGGATGGTGTATTAAATCTGATGGAACATGGCATTAATTCACATAAAAACAAGTTTAAAGGAAAAGAGGTTCCCAACACAGGGACAGTGCTCTGGCTCCTTCTCTCCACAATCTATTGGTTCTGTCTCCTCCAGGAAACATTCTTGACACCTCAGGCTGGCTCCCCTCATAGTCACAAAATGGCTGCTGCTTCTCCAGTGATCACATCACAACACAACAGCCAGTGCCCAAAAAGGGGCTGTGTTTCTCCTGTGAATGAAGAATGTTGCCTGCCATATCAGTAAACAAAGGAGGTTGCAGCCATCAAGCCACTACAGCCATCCTGGATGGTGAGCCCTGAGGAAGCTCAGGATGGAGACCAACGGGCTCCTGCAGCCACACCAAGTGGTACACCCTGAGGGGATTCAGGATGGGAAAGAAACAGGATACTGGCCCTAGATAGCTAAAGGAAAGATTTCAATGAGCCCAGATTCTTACATCTCCCCATACATAGAAAAGGGCTAAATTCATTAACTTGACATATCTGGTTTTCTTTAATTAACAGTAATCTTTTGATGTTCCGACTACCTGCTCTTTGTCACAAAACTCCTATATATCCTGTCTGAGAAGCTGCCTCCTGGGCTTGAAGTCCTCAGAAAGTCTGCCAAATAAAACATAATTCTCAACTTTTAGGTTGTGCATTTTTTTCGGTCAACACTCCTTATAAGTGATAAAATCTTTCCCAGAAGCGCCTGCAGATTTCTCCTGCTGTCTCATTGGCCAAAATTGTGTCACATGCCCATGCCCATACCAATCATTGGCAGGGGCAGCAAACCTACAGGAATGGCCTAGACCCGTCATGTCCCACCCTCTGGAGCTAGAGATGAGGCCCATGCACTGAGCACAAGCAGTGCAGAGGAGAGAGGCTATGGGAAAGGTCAGGGTTCATGTGGGAGGAGCAGGTGGGCAGATGAATGCCGGGGAGCAACCAGCAATGTCTGCCACCGATTCCTAATCACACCCACGGCGTTGGAGGTGCACTAATTCGACTCTCCGAGGGCAGCTTCATTTCTGAGTTCTTAAAGGAAGAAACATTTCAGTGTAGCCAGTTTTCCCTTACTAAAAACTTCCAGGGCTTCCCTGGTGGCGCAGTGGTTGAGAGTCCGCCTGCTGATGCGGGGGACAGGGGTTCGTGCCCTGGTCTGGGAAGATCCCACATGCCGCGGAGCGGCTGGGCCCGTGAGCCATGGCCGCTGAGCCTGCGCGTCCGGAGCCTGTGCTCCGCAACGGGAGAGGCCACAACAGTGAGAGGCCTGCGTACCGCAAAAACAACAACAACAACAACAAAACTTCCATTTATTCCATTTTCATTTCAGCCTCAGACTCATCTTTCCCATACTTAATAATGATGCTTTTATTCCTAATGTATAAAAATTGCTACTATTCCAGAGGAAACTTTTCAATAGCTGAAAATCTAAGTTTTGCTGTGTTTAGACCAATTGAGCCAAACATAGACACATAGGGGAACACATATTTGAAGTAAATTTGGACCAAAAGCATATCATAATTGTTTATAGTTTAAATATGCAGTGAACTAAAATAATCTTCATAATTCATTTAAAATACAATATCTTTCTGCGTTTTGGAATGCCAGTGCTTTGTGAGCTTTTGAGTAATATCGAAAGGTAAAATTACTCGCAGTTTGCCCTTGAAATCCTTGCTTCTCCATTTCTCAGTAGAATGTTCAGATAACAAAATCCTTCTTCATCAAATAAAATATCTAATTTCATAAACTCTCTCTGACACAATCTCAACTCCACTCTGTAAAATCCCCAAATTATATATGATTTCCAAAACAGGGAGAAATTTGATCTGATAGAATAACAAGTCTGCAGGAGAAAGCAGAAACAGTCGTGTGCTAAATTACAATCGTATTTCCTGCACAGATGCGTAGAAAGAGTCAGAATGCCCCATTTAGTATGCGGTATCTGGCAAGTCACACTAATCCTTCATGAGCAACTTTGTTTATTGACTGGATAGATGGATGACTATTTAATTATGCTGTTGAGAAAATACTTACTGCAAAGAATGTGCAATTCTTAATGATTATTGATAATTAGAAAAGTCAGATACCAAGTCAGAGTGAAAAGCTGAAATAAAGATCCTTGAAGAATACAACTAAGAAAGCAGAACCTGATGAAGTATGTTTTTGTTTTCTTTTTGACCATGTGGCATCTTAGTTCCCCGACCAGGGATGGAACCTGTGCCCCCTGCAGTGGAAGTGCAGAGTCTTAACCACTGGACCGCCACAGAAGCCCCAATGAACTATGGTTGAATATTGTTAGACAGTTGATGAGAACAAAGACAAGGTTCTGATCTGTAGGTATTTGGGGGCTGAGTGTGGTGTAAGTATGAAGGGGGGACCAGCAAGGGAACAAGAGGGAAAGAGGGAAGGAAAGAGGCAAGGACTGTCCTCTACGGAGCTCATGGGCTGGCATCATGTGCCTGGCTTAGTGCTGGGCACTTTGGCTTTATCCCAGGTCAGCCCTCCAAATTCAATGAAGTGGGCATCATGGTTGTTTCCATTTTGGAGATGAAGAAACTGAGGTCACAAGAGATTAAGACATTTGCCCAAAAGAGACGTTCCTGGTGGTCCAGTGGTAAAGAATCTGCCTTCCAATGCAGGGGACGTAGGTTTGATCTCTGGTGGGGGAGCTGAGATCCCACATGCCGCAGGGCAACTAAGCCCATGCACCACAACTAGAGAGCTCGTGCTGCAAACTACAGAGCCCATGCGCTCTGGAGCCCGTGCACCACAACTAGAGAGAGAAAAACCCGCATGCCACAACTAGAGAGAAGCCTGTGCGCCGCTACAAAGAGCCTGTGCCACAGCGAAAGATCCCACATACCTCAACAAAGACATGACGCAGCCAAAACTAATAAATAAATAAATATTTTTTTAAAAGACATTTGCCCCAGGTAAATGGCAGAGACCAGGGTTTAAACCCAGACCCTTCCAACAAATACCTCGTCGTCTTGCCATAATCGTGCAGGAGAGAGGTCGGGATCAATGAGGAATCTTAAACCTCAGTTTTCATTTGGAAGGTGAAGAAACTTTTGAAGCTTCTATGTTGGTACAGGAGAGAATTTGTGATGATGAACTGATCTTGATTAAAAACACTAAGGTTCGTACCTCTGCGTCATTCATCTTACGTGGGGCAAATGATTTCACGTGTGGCGAGATGGAGCGCTCTTTACCTGATGCTCTTTGTGTGGTGAGAGCTTTGGACTCAAAATCTGTGGTTCCGGGTAGAAGCAGATTGTAGAAGCAGCCCTTTCCGCCGTCTACCTTGAAAACTACTCAACCAGCATGGACTCCCAGGAACAGCTTGCTATTGCCGAGTTTGCAAGATCTCTTCTTGTTATTCCTAATGCTCTGGCAGTTAATGCTGCCCAAGCCTCCACAGATCGGGTTGCAAAATTAAGAGCTTTTCATAATGAGGCTCAGAACGCAAGAATCTAAAATGGATTGGTCTTGACTTGGTCAGTGGTAAACCCTAGACAACAAACAAGCAGGGGTGTATGACCCAACCATAGAAAAAGTTAAGAGTTTCAAATTTGCAACTGAAGCTGCAATTACCATTCTTCGAATTGATCTTATTAAATTACACCCGGAAGGCAAAGATGTTAAGCACGGACGTCATGAAGCTGCTGTTCACTCTGGAGCCCGTGATGACTGATCTGATTCCTTTTATTTATAACAATGTTAGATGCAATTTTCTTGTACCTCGAGTATTACACGTTAAAGTGCAACAAGCTGTCAAAAAAAATCAATAAATAACAGTAGCTCAATTTTCAAATTTATTAAAACGATTCACTGGCAATATCTGAGAAAATATGCTGAATTTAAATTAAAATTTTAAAGAATTCTCACGGGTCACATGTTTTCCATTAAGATACCAAATGATGGTGTGTGTCCTATAATGAGACTGGCCGCCTGCCCTTCCTGGAGAGGGTATGAGGCAATGAAAGAGAACTAGACTCTTTCTAGGTCAGCCTCTGCCTGGGAGAGGAGCTGGGACGAGTTATTTCACTGTCTGCCGTCGACTTCTTCATCCATGAAAAGACAGTCAGTCACGCACTGCTCACAGGTGGTTGGGAGCCTGATGAAACCCATGTTCCAGCCAGATCTAAACAATCGCAAACCCCCCGGGAAGCTCCTCTGTGGCTTTTCTTGCGGGCAGGATTGTTCATTAACAAAACATTCACAGCTGATAAGATGTTCAAAACAGTATTTACAGATTTTAAGGTTTTCAAAATAGAGATAAATATATAACAATAAATTTCTATTCACTATGACTTAAAATAAGCTAATACCATGAGAGTTAGTACCCAACTCACAAATATTTGGGGGCTACACTTTAGCTTCCTTCAAGCTGTATCGGTGATGTGAAATAATTGCATTTATTTATTGCCAAGCTAATATGCTCCTTCCCCCTGCACATATAAATATTTTCCTTTAAATATTTGGAGCAGGGGTGTATTACACTTCTGAGCCTTTTAACAAACGATCATTAACATTAATCTATGTTATTAATCATTTATTCACAAATTGTTTTATTGGCCACAGAGTATTCCATCATCTAAATGGACCATGATTATTTAACTAGTCCCAACTATTGGACCCTTAGGTCAGCACTGATTTTTCATTATTATAATTAACCTATGACAAACATTCTTATATAAAAAATGTTGTACACGTCTCTGATAAATTCCTTAGGAGTAGAATATCTGGGTCAAAGAGCATGGATGACTAAGGTTTTTGATAGATATTGCCAAGCCAATTTACACTCTTCTCAATGGGTATTAAGGGGCTCCCTTTTTTTTTTTTTGTCCTCACCAATATTGGGTTTTGTCACTTAAAAAAAAAAATCTTTAAAATTTGAGAGACAATTAGTGTTAGAAAATATCTAATATCTTTTTCTGTTTTAATAAGTACAGTATGTAGAACATAATAGAGTCGACTAGGCTAAGTTGTGGTTCTGAGGCGCAGATTTCTGTGTACTGCTCTGTAGAGGTGGTCTGATGAGTTGTAGTATGCAGGTTGTACGTAAAGAAAGCTTCGTGACTCAGAACAAACCCTGTGTTTAAGAGTTAGGAGTGAGGAGGCTTGGGTTCTGGTTTTAGCCAGCCGTGTTTCCTTAGGCAAGTGTTATATCCTTAGGCATTTACCTTAAATACCTCAGAGGAGCCAGTAGTATGCTTGTCTGTGTGTGCAAGGTAACTTGAGTCTGTGCCCTTAGGGGTCTCCCTCTAGAGGCCATGACGGCAAGCACTTTGAATATTGCCTTCTCAATCAGTACCAGAGGGCTAATTAATTAGCAGAAGAAATGTCAGAAATAATTTTTAATTGGTGAAATCGATGATGTGCAAGGTATGAAGCTGACAAGTAAGATTGTACAAGTGTCTGCCTTTTTTTTGAACAATGTAAGAAGTAAGTTCCATAACCAAATGTTTCTGGGTTACGCCCTGTCTAGAACTCCAAGCATTCCAAAACTTTCCACTTAACCCACGACTTAGTTGCTTGATCTAGCTAGAGGGGTAGCTGATTAGGTCATTTAGGTGCACTTGTCCCAGAGAGAAACTTTCCTGAGAAGGTTCCCGTAGGGTGCCAGAGTGGATGGGAGGGGGCACCCCACCGAGCTTCCAGAAACACGTTTTGGACTCCTGTGGTGTCTGTCTTATGTCAGAATTTAATTGTAACATAACATCTCGTAGTGTTGTTGTAGGGAGGGATACCTATCACTTCTGACTTAACCTGTTTGAAATATTTTCCTCACATGAGTCACAGGAAATGGACTAAATTATTTCTGACTCCCCAACTAGTTCTAAAAGTTCTAGATTATGTGTATAAAGAATGTAGCATTAGATTCAGATGACCTGGCAATCTTCATCCAATAGCAAGGGAATATTATTTATAATATTTAATGTTAATTAATTAATTTTTGGCTGCATTGGGTCTTCGTTGCTGTAAGCAGGCTTTCTCTAGTCGCGGTGAGCACGGGCTACTCTTCGTTGCAGTGCGTGAGCTTCTCACTGCAGTGGCTTCTCTTGTTGCAGAGCATGGGGTCTAGGTGAGAGGGCTTCAGTAGCTGTGGCATGCAGGCTCAGTAGTTGTGGCTCGCGGGCTCTAGAGCGCAGGCTCAGTTGTTGTGGCGCGTGTGCTCAGTTGCTCCACGGCATGTGGCATCTTCCCAGATCAGGGCTCGAACCTGTGTCCCATGCATTGGCAGGCGGGTTCTTAACCACTGTACCACCAGGGAAGCCCTTAATATTAATTTTAATAGTACTTAATAGAAGGAGATGAAAAGGAAAATTGAAGTGCAGAGAGATTAAATAAATGAGCCAAGTCTGTCTTTGGTCCAAAATTCATGCTCTTTCTCCTGTAATACCTGACACCCTTTGGTTATAGATGGAACTGTGTTCCCCCCTTTAAAGTCTTATGTTGAAACCCTAACCCTTAATGTAACTGTATTTGTACATAGGGCCTTTCAAGAACTAATTCAGGTTAAATGAGGTCATCAGTGTGGGGCCCTAATCCAATATGACCAGTGTCCTTATAAGAAGAGGAAGAGACACCAGGGATGCACATGCTCAGAGGAAAGATCACGTGAGGGCACAGTGAGAAGGTGGCATCTGCAACCAAGGAGAGAGGCCTCAGGAGACACCAAACCTGCCAACACCTTGATCTTGGACTTGCAGCCTCCAGAACTGTGAGGGAATACATTTCTGTTGTTCAAGCCAGCCAGTCTGTGATATATTTTTATGGCAGCCCTAGTAGACTGATATACCCTTAACTCTATGGAGATGGGTCAGAAGGATACCAAAGAGGATGATTTTGGTGAGCCTCATGCTGAGAAAAAACAAAGTGGCAGGCCAAGGGGTCTTCTGAAAGGAATCAGAGACCACAGTAATCTGAGATTATGGAGCTCTGTAACCTACGCATGTATATATTTTCCCTCTGCTCCCAAGGCAGTAGCCCAAGGAGGTGCACCCAGGACCTGTGAGGACCACAGGGAGTGTTGGGTGGCTGGGGATGGGGGAGAGGAAACTAAATAAAGGGAGGCCTCTTAGCAAGTTTCACCTACTTAACAATTTTGCCTGGGGTAGAGCTGAACTAATTTTAACCTTACATGGGAAAGCCAGTGAGGGAAGAAACCAAAACTAGAAAGCCAACCAGTTTCTCAGCACTCTCTGTCTCCTTACCCATCTTTTCCCTGGGAGCCCTACTTCAGGAAGAGTTTGGCTGACACTGCTATGAAATCAACATAGAAACTAAGTGCGGTACATAACCATGGAAATGAGGTTTGCTTCTGATAAACCAAAATGCTCATAAAAGTCAAATGCACTATCAGCAGATCCATTACCAAGAAGTGTCCTGGGTAATGACACTCTGATGCATCAATCAAGGCATGATGGTGCTTTTCCTGGCTCTATCCAAGTACCTGTCTCTCTCCACGAGAAAAGTATCCACTCCTCGTCTCTGCTCTGTAGACAGGGAAGGGAGGAGGAGAGCTAAGCTATTCTTTTGGAAATGGCTCCCAAAGGTAAAGAATCTCTATTCTCAGGAACAGCTAGCCATTCGGCTCTGGGTGATTTAACACCAATTGACTTGATAGATTTTTAAGATTCCTTCCAGCACTTTGGTTTTGTGCCGCTAATTTCTAAGGAAAATGTTCACTGATGCACAGACCTCACTTCTAATTTGATGTGACGCCAGTTTGTGAAGTTATACCTGCTGTTGGACACACAGCCTTATGTGCCTTCCATGACGGTGATTTGTTTTAAAACCCCAGACCTAAACGCAGCTGTTGGTATTGAAATCAGTTTTAGTTCATCTCACTTTCTATCTGTTCAATTACAGGTAATCTTTAGATGGTGGAAGATCTCTCTGAGGAGTGAGTATAGATCAACAAAACCTGGAGAAACAAAAGAAACTCATGAAGCCTTCCTAGAGAACTCACATCTTCAGGGTAAGGAAGGGAACATATTATGTATACTTGCTGCTGTTAATTCTCTTTAGTTAGTGACAGATTTTGTCAGTGAAGTATCCAGTATCTCATCATTTGAAATGATATGTAATTATGTACTTAATTGGATATAACAGATATGATAGAACATTGAGATCTTAAAAGGCAGAAAATCGTTAACATATCCTGAAATTTCTTTTGGGAAAAAATCATTAAGCATTTAAGTTTCCAGGTTAACATGTAGATTTCATTAATAATCTTAAATCATGTAGTAAATATAAATTTTTAACCTAATATTTAATTAAAACAGGTTTCCTTTAGTTAAAAATAAGTTAAAAGATTATTCAATGATGGCTGTAAAGCAATTATACTCCAATAAAGATGTTTAAAAAAAGATTACTCAAAAACATAATCAAATTATGAGACTTCCCTGGTGGCACAGTGGTTAAGAATCCGCCTGCCAAAGACCGGGACATGGGTTTGAGCCCTGGTCTGGGAAGATCCCACATGCCGTGGAGCAACTAAGCCTGTGCACCACAACTACCGAGCCTGTGCTCTAGAAGCCGCGAGCCACAACTACTGAGCTGGCGTGCCACAACTACTGAAGCC
The DNA here is from genome assembly GCF_026419965.1 of Kogia breviceps. Taxonomy (NCBI): domain Eukaryota; kingdom Metazoa; phylum Chordata; class Mammalia; order Artiodactyla; family Physeteridae; genus Kogia; species Kogia breviceps. Next base: position 192,762,810 of record NC_081311.1, read on the forward strand.
CGTGCTCCACAACAAGAGAAGCCACCGCAGGGAGAAGCCCGCACACCGCAACAAAGAGTAGTCCCCACTCGCTGCAACTAGAGAAAGCCCGGGTGCCTAGCAACGAAGACCCAATGCAGCCAAATTAATTAATTAATTAATTAAAAAAATATTCAAATTATCAATTGCTTGAATTCTTATGCATTTTGGCATTCATTTAGAATCTCTACCATTTCTTTTAATATCAAGGTTTGCATGAGAAGCAGTCTTAATCGAGTAGCATTTGGACTTAATAATAGAAATTGTCCTTCAGTTTCCCCTTTGTTTTTTTCTTTCTCAATGTGAAGATTTCAAACATAAAGTGTAGACAGAATGTTTTTTAAAAAAAACTCCCATGTACCCATAACCCAGTTCAATACTACTCAAAATGTGGCCAAAAATGTACACAAACCTACTGTTCTCACTGGATTATTTTGAAGTGAATCTCAGTTGTTGCATCACTTCATCCTAAACTATTTCAGTATGTGTCTCTGAAAGGAATCTCTTTAAACTCTTCAATAATTATTCCTTAATAATAAACTTTTAAAGCTAGAAGGCACTTTAGAGATCCTTATTTTACTAGGAGTAATTAACAATGATATTAATATAATATCAAGCACTTTCATATCCATGTTCTCAATTTGTTATTATAATATTTTTTGTGTAATAAATAGTATTATTGCTTTTTCTCAAATGAGATTCAGAATGGATGTGACTTTCCCAGGTCCCACAGCTAACTACTGACATTGCCAGGCCTAAGCATTGAGAATAGAAAACAAAAAAATCTTATTTTAATTTCATTTATTTATTTTTTGTTTGTTTTTAAAAAATATTTATTTATTTACTTTTGGCTGCGTTGGGTCTTAGTTGCGGCACATGGGATCTTTCACTGCAGTGTGCAGACTTCTCTCTAGTTGTGGTGCGTGGGCTCAATAGTTGCGGCATGTGGGCTTAGTTGCCCCGCAGCATGTGAGATCTTAGTTCCCCGATCAGGCATCGAACCCGCATCCCCTGCATTGGAAGGTGGATTCTTAACCACTGGACCACCAGGGAAGTCCTCCCAAAATCTTACTTTTATTTTTTATTTATTTTTAAAATAAATAAATTTATTTATTTTTAAAATAAATAAATTTATTTATTTTTAAAATAAATAAATTTATTTATTTAAAAAATAAATAAATTTATTTATTTTTGGCTGCATTGGGTCTTCATTGCTGTGTGCGGGCTTTCTCTAGTTGTGGCGAGCAGGGGCTACTCTTCATTGTGGCACGTGGGCTTCTCATTGTGGTGGCTTCTCGTTGCAGAGCACAGGCTCTAGGCACGCGGGCTTCAGTAGTTGTGGCACGCGGGCTGAGTAGTTGTGGCTCACGGACTCTAGAGTGCAGGCTCAGTAGTTGTGGCGCATGGGCTTAGTTGCTCCACGGCATGTGGTCTCTTCCTGGACCAGGACTCAAACCCGTGTCCCTTGCATTGGCAGGCGGATTCTCAACCACTGCGCCTCCAGGGAAGTCCAAAATCTTACTTTTAAAAGGCACGTTCTGGGTGGATCTTTGATAATCAGCGTTGTTAAAGACTTTCTGTTATTTAACACTATAGCATGTAATGGTTGTTTTTTAAGAGAGAGAGTAGGTTTGGTTTGGTTTTGCTTCCTTAAATAGTTAAACATCTGGATTGATTGCACTCAGGTTTTGATACTATACACATTTTGTTAACTTCTTTATAGAAAGTATTTATAAAATTCATTATTGGCTTGAAAAGAACCATGTTGAAGAAAGACTGCCCACTTTTCATTGAATAAATATCAGTCTAGGGCTTCCCTGGTGGCACAGTGGTTGAGAGTCCGCCTGCCGATGCAGGGGACAGGGGTTCGTGCCCCGGTCCGGGAGCCGCGGTCCCACGTGGTCTGGTCCCACGTACCGCAAAAAAAAAAAAAAAAAAAAAATCAGTCTAGGCAGGCCTTACTTATTTAATTGTGGGATAGACAGGTTTCTGCCCAGATAGCTATAAAGTAAACTTCTGTAAAACACATTTCTTTTTCAAGTTAGGTTCCATTTTATTTTCTAAGCACAACGGTACCTAATCCAGAGCTATATGTCTAGGGAGTGCTGAATATTTGTTGACAGACCACGGGATTTTTCCGATTGACTTCGACAAAAACCTGGAGATGTGGGTTTGGGCCAGAGAGATGGGACGTGATCTTCTCTTGAGTAGAAGCTTAAGGGCCAAACACCTATCTCTTGCGTCTCTGACACCCTTGCCCCCTAATAAAACACTGGCGGTGAGGGTGGGGCAACATCAGCTTCAGGATGACCACTTGTGGATTTCCTGATCCCGGAAGAATAAACAAGAAGGCGGGAATTTATGAGTCTGACAGAGACCTGGCTTCCTGCTGGCTCCCCACCCGCATGGAGAGAGGAGAGTTGAGGAATTCAGTGGAGGAATACACCCAAACAGGCTTTTAAAATGGCAGTTTTGAGAGCTGCAGTCTCGCGCCAGGAACAGCACAGAGATACCAAATTAAATTTGGTCTGGCAAGTTCAAAGGCATCTGCGTCTCACTTTGTAGCCTTCCTTCAGCACTGGAGTCTTGGCAGAGGGAAAAACTCCAACCAACACTGTTGTTCTTCCTTCTCTCCCCCCTCAGTTCTTAGGGAATCCCTCAGAAAGCCCAGAAGAGGGGTGCGCTGTGGCACAGAGCGGGGCTCAGGGGTCAGCGGCCAGGTTAGAATCTCTGCTGCCTCTGCCGGGTTCTGTGACCCCCTCCGTGAGCCCATTTCCTCCTCCTATCTGAGGGTCAAATGCTTACTTGATGTGGTCGCTTTGAGCTTTCCATGACCTGACACGTGAAAGGTATTTAGAAAGGCGCACAGTACAGAATCAGCTCTTAATCGTTGTTTGCTGTTATTAAGTTTAGGATGTTTGGATTTATTTCGCCCCACCCCCTCCTTATCATATTCCCAAGATCCCCCCAAAGTCTTTTCATCCAAAGTCTTCTCTTGCTCTAACATCCTAAACACCAGCGGCACGTTTCTAGAAATCTGGGTCAGCCTTGGTGTCAGTCCTGACAGAGGACGAGAACCGTGTTCTCTTGCTTCCTTGGCCTCTCAGCAGCACTAGTTCAGGGGTGACGTTTTCTTCCCTGGCTTCCGGGAGCACCTGGGTCTTGGTCCTCCTCCTGCCTCACTGGCGTCTTCTTGGTCTCCTTGCTGGGTCCTCTGTACTTACCCCCCGGGGGATCGGATCCAGTCTCTGGCTTTAAATGCTGCCCACGAGGGGATGAGTCCCAAGTTGGTATCTCCAGCCTGCACCTCTCCCCGGAACTCCACACTCAGATATTTATCTAGCTGCCCCCTGGATGTCTCCACTAGCGTATCTAATAGGCTCTCAAGGTAACGTGTCCAGAAATAGCTCCTGATCCTCCCTCTGCCAACATAAGGCCCCCAATCCTGGAGTTATCCTTGGTTCCTTTCTTTCTCTTACAGGTTCGATCCAATCCTTCAGCAAAACCAGAATCTCAACTGTGTTCCTCTGTGTGCACGCCCCTCGCTGGGGTCTCTCTGTGTGTCCGAATGTCTTCTTCTCATAAGAATACTAGTCATGGGACTTCCCTGGTGGTCCAGCAGCTAAGACTGTACACTCACAGTGCAGGGGCCCCGGGTTCCATCCTTGGTAAGGGAACTAGATCCCACATGCCACAACTGAGAGTTTGCATTGCCACAACTAAGACCAGGCACAGCCAAATAAATAAATATATATATTTTTAAAGAGTACTAGTCAGATTGGATTAGAACCCACCTATATGACCTAATTTAACCTAATTACCTGTATTTTTAAATTATTTATTTATTTTTTTAGTGTTTCCATTAGTCTTTCAAATACCCTTCCTAGTTACCTCTTTAAAGGCCCATCTCCCAGTAGAGTCACAGGCAAAGGTACTGGGGTTTAGGACTTAAATATAGGAATCTGGGGGAAGTGAGGAGGGCACAATTCAGCCGATAACTAAATTTGTACTTTCCAGGTAGCAGAAGTCCTATAATCTGTAATCAGAGTGTATCTTTATTAAGTTAATAATTAATGAATATATTGGTTTCCTATTGCTGGTGTAACAAATTACCACAAATTTAGTGGCTTAAATGATAAAAAAGTATCATCTTACATTTTTGGAGTGCCGAAGTGTCACTGGGCTAAGATCAAAGTGTTGGTAGGACTGTGTTCCCTCTGAGGGCTCTAGGGGAGGGTCCATTCCCTTGCCTTTTCCAGGTTCTAAAGGCTGCCTATTCCTTGGCTCATGGTCTCTGCCTTCATCTTCAAAGCCAGCAATGGGCAGTCCAGTCTTTCTCATCCTGACACTGCTTCCGGGTCCCTTCTGCCTCCCTTTTCTCCTTCTAAGAACCCTTATGATTACATTGGGCTCACCCAGTTCATCCAGGGTTATCTCGCTATCTCAAGATCTTTAATCACATCTGCAAAGTCCCTTTTGCCATGTAAGGTCACAGGTTCTGGAGATTAGGATGTAGGACATCTGAAGGGGTTGGGGAGGAATGGCAGCATTATTCTTCCTACCACGATGATATATGTCACAACAACCTAAATTATAAAATCAGAAACATTGCTGGTCTTTCTTCTAGATTTGATTTTTCTTGTTGGTTTTTTTTTTTTTTTTTGGCCATGCAGCACAGCATGTGGGATCTTGGTTCCCCGACCAGGGATCAAACCTGTGCCCCCTGCATTGGAAGCGCGGAGTCTTAACCACCGGACCTCCAGGGAAGTCCCAGATTTGTATTTTTAAAAGACAAAAATCATATATTTATTATTTTAAAAGTCATCCCTACACTACAAAGTATAGAGAACTGTTAGCGTGGCAATTAAGGGTGTTGCTTAATACAGACTACCTCTGTTCAAACTCTGGCTCCAAATCCACTAGGTATGTAACATAGGGCAAATTATTTATTTATTTCTTTATTTTCTTGGCTGTGTCGGGTCTTCGTTGTGGCACGCAGGGTCTTCATCGAGGCATGTGGAATCTTTCACTGCAGTGAGGGCTTTTCACTGCAGTGTGCGGGCTTCTCTCTAGTTGTGGCGTGCAGATTTTTTTCTCTCTCTAGTTGTGGTGCGCAGGCTCCAGGGTGCATGGGCTCTGTAGTTTGCAGCACGCGGCTCTCTCATTGAGGTGTGCAAGCTCAGTAGTTGTGGTGCGTGGGTTTAGTTGCCCCACGCATGTGGGATCTTAGTTCCCTGACCAGGGATTGAACCTGAGTCCCCTGCATTGGAAGGGGGATTCTTTACCACTGTACCACCAGGCAAGTCCCTGGGCAAATTATTTAATCAGTTTGGATCTCAGTTTCCTCAATGGTCGATAATGGAAATAATAATAGCATCTACCTCATAGGGTCCTTATGAAGATTAATTGAATGAAGCGCTTAGAATTTGCCTAGCATATGATAAGAACTCAGTAAATTCTAGCTATTACAAGTTTTTTAAAATTTTTAATTTTTTAAATTTTTGGGGCTGTGTTTGGTTTTCGGGCTTTCTCTAGTTGCAGCGAGCGGGGGCTACTCTTCATTGCGGTGCGCAGTCTTCTCATTGAGATGGCTTCTCTTGTTGTGGAGCATGGGCTTTAGGCCCCCAGACTTCAGTAGTTGCAGCACACGGGCTCATTAGTTGTGGCTCACGGACTCTAGAGTGCAGGCTCAGTAGTTGTGGCTCACAGGCTTAGTTGCTCCACGGCATGTGGGATCTTCCCAGACCAGGGCTTGAACCCACGTCCCCTGCATTGGCAGGAGGATTCTTGACCACTGCACCACCAGGGAAGTCCTTAATGGGCATTTTCAAAAGCCTTTAGGTACATTCTGGGACGTGTTTATCTTTGAACAATTATGTGAGAACGTCAATAGCATAGATTCTTAGTTGTAGAATTGCTAGGTCCAAAGATATTTACATTATAAATTTTGATAGGTACGGAGTATATTATTTGAGGGGTGAATTCTTGAAAACCTTGTGTAAGTCAAGGTTAACTTGACAAAGATGGTATTTCTGTTAACCAGCTTGAGTAGCACTGTCAAGGATGTAGCACAAATGCCATCTACAACTCATCTGACCTCTGTAATTATGCCAACTTTATAATTATGCTATTTTTGAAAGAATTTTAAATTGAGTGATTTACATTATTTCCATGTTTGTTCATAAAATGAGACTTCATTAATATTTTGATGTAACCATATTTCAATTCTGAGTAACTGACAACTTAAATAAGATGCCAGTCACTTCTCTATACTCACAAATTGCTCTCCCAAAAAGTGTGTATTAAATATTAAAGTACTGAATGTTAATATAACCATCCAACAGGATATAGGAGTTTTCTTATACCTTTGCCATCATTAATTAGATATTGTTACTCTTTTTAATCTGTTCCAGTCTGATGGTAAAAATAGTATCATGTTTAATTAACATTTTCCTGAAAACTAGTAAAAATCCCATCATGTTTAATTGCCATTTATATTCTTTTTGTAATTTGCCTGGTTATACTCTTTGCCCATTTGTCTATGAAGTTTGAATTTTTTTCTCTGAGACCTTTAAAAATCTGAGAAAACATCTATAGATATTTCCCCCCTAAGCTAAATCGATTGGAACAACCAGAAAATTAGCAATCGGGAATATTTTTAAAATTTAATTTACGGCAAAAATGTGCCCGTATAAACTCAACTGAAAGCGCTCACTCATGGACTGAGGTTGAATCCAACCTAAAAATAAATTGTTTTCCAACTTATAGCCATTTTATAAGTTGTTGTCCATTTTTAAGTTGGTTGCTTAGATCTTCAATGAGTTATAAGTGGTGGTTAGGTATATAGGCCAATCCACAAAAATCTCTGTGATAAAACCAAATGACCTCAACAACCATATTTTCTGAACCAAATGACAAAGTTTTTTTTGTTTCTGCTATTGCATATGAAAGGAAATGTGGGAGATACGGTTTAGATGTCAAAGAATTGAAATTTCCATGAATGTTTAGATGATTTATTGGGAGAATGGGACAATGTTTGAAATGGGGACTATAATGGAAAATTGATATCATTAATAAATACTAATATCCTGAAATATTGGCCTGAGTTATAGATCCTAGGAATATTGGTATGCCAGGAATCAGAAAGTGGGAAAGAATGGTCCTTACCTTCCTCCCAAATTTGGCTGGCTGCATGCCATGGATCCATAATCCATTTTCTCTAGATCCTTTCTTGAGGCCCATATCTCAACCTTTGACCTGGGATTTCATTTTCTCATGCTTAGCTACCATCTCTTAGTCTATTCTTCTTCTTCTCTTTGCTCTCCCTAACCAGCTGCTCTTTGTCTTCAGCCTGAATCTCTAGAATTTCTAGAGACCTGGGGTCGGGTTCTATAGGTGGAGGGTTAGGTGGCAGGGGGCAGAAGCATGGGAGCCTGCTCTGGGCTACAGAGCAGGGAAGACAGATCTAAGTAAGGCTCTCATATTTTATCATTTTTTTATTAACTTTTGAGATATGAAAAAAAAACCCACAAATAAATGCATGTAGTAAAATAAAAGATGAATCAGTTTAAAAAGGATAGGTATAGACCACCAGAGGGCAGACAGCAGAAGCAAAAAGAACTAAAATCCTGCAGCCTGTGGAGCAAAAACCACATTCACAGAAAGACAAGATGAAAAGGCAGAGGGCTGTGTACCAGATGAAGGAACAAGATAAAACCCCAGAAAAACAACTAAATGAAGTGGAGATAGGAAACCTTCCAGAAAAAGAATTCAGAATAATGATAGTGAAGATGATCCAGGACCTAGGAAAAAGAATGGAGGCAAAGATCAAGAAGATGCAAGAAATGTTTAACAAAGACCAGAAGAATTAAAGAACAATCACCTAGAAGAATTAAAGAACAAACACACAGAGATGAACAATACAATAACTGAAATGAAAAATACACTAGAAGGAATCAATAGCAGAATAACCGAGGCAGAAGAACGGATAAGTGACCTGGAAGACAGAATGGTGGAATTCACTGCCGCCGAACAGGATAAAAAAAGAAAAAAAAGAATGAAGAGAAATGAAGACAGCCTAAGAGACTTCTGGGACAACATTAAATGCAACAACATTTGCATTAGAGGGGTCCCAGAAGGAGAAGAGAGAGAGAAAGGACCCAAGAAAATATTTGAAGAGATTATAGTCAAAAACTTCCCTGACATGGGAAAGGAAATAGCCACCCAAGTCCAGGAAATGCAGAGAGTCCCAGGCAGCATAAACCCAAGGAGAAACATGTCAAGACACATAGTAATCAAACTGACAAAAATTAAAGGCAAAGAAAAATTATTGAAAGCAAAAAGGGAAAAATGACAAATAACATACAAGGGAACTCTCATAAGGTTAACAGCTGATTTCTCAGCAGAAACTCTACAAGCCAGAAGGGAGTGGCATGATATATTTAGAGTGATGAAAGGGAAGAACCTACAACCAAGATTACTCTACCTGGCAAGGATCTCCTTCAGATTCAATGGTGAAATCAAAAGGTTTACAGACAAGCAAAAGCTAACAGAATTCAGCACCACCAAACCAGCTCTACAACAAGTGCTAAAGGAACTTCTCTAAGTGGGAAACACAAGAGAAGGAAAGGACCTACAAAAACAACCCCATAACAATTAAGACAATGTTAATAGGAACATAAATATGGATAATTACCTTCAACGTGAATGGATTAAATGCTCCAGCCAAAAGACACAGGCTTGCTCGATGGATACAAAAACAAGACCCATCTATATGCTGTCTACAAGAGATCCACTTCAGACCTAGGGACACATACAGACTGAAAGTGAGGGGATGGAAAAAGATATTCCATGCAAATGGAAATCAAAAGAAAGCTGGAGTAGCAATACTCATATCAGATAAAATAGACTTTAAAATAAAGAATGTTACAAGGAACAAGGAAGGACACTACATAATGATCAAGGAATCAGTCCAAGAAAATATAACAATTATATATGCACCCAACATAGGAGCACCTCAATACATAAGGCAACTGCTAACAGCTATAAAAGAGGGAATTGACAGTAACACAGTAATAGTGGGGGACTTTAACACCTCACTTACACCAATGGACACATCATCCAAACAGAAAATTAATAAGGTAACACAAGCTTTAAATAACACAATAGACCAGATAGATTTAATTGATATTTATAGGACATTCCATCCCAAAACAGCAGATTACACTTTCTTCTCAAGTGCATACGGAACATTCTCCAGGATAGATCACATCTTGGGTCACAAATCAAACCTCAATAAATTTAAGAAAATTGAAATCATATCAAGCATCTTTTCTGACCACAACGCTTTGAGGTTAGAAATCAATTACAGGGAAAAAAACGTAAAAAACACAAACACATGGAGGCTAAACAATATGTTACTAAATAACCAAGAGATCACTGAAGAAATCAAAGAGGAAATCAAACAATACCTAGAGACAAATGACAACGAAAAGATGATGATCCAAAACCTATGGGATGCAGCAAAAGCAATTCTGAGAGGGAATTTTATAGCAATATAAGCCTACCTCAAGAAACAAGAGGGCTTCCCTAGTGGCGCAGTGGTTGAGAGTCCGCCTGCCGATGCAGGGGACACGGGTTTGTGCCCCGGTCCGGGAAGATCCCACATGCTATGGAGCGGCTGGGCTCGTGAGCCGTGGCCGCTGAGCCTGCATGTCCGGAGCCTGTGCTCTGCAACGGGAGAGGCCACAACAGTGAGAGGCCCGCCTAGCACACACACACAAAAAAAGAGAAACAAGAAAGATCTCAAATAAACAATCTAACCTTACACCTAAAGGAACTAGAGAAAGAAGAACAAACAAAGCCCAAAGTTAGTAGAAGGAAAGAAATCATAAAATCAGAGCAGAAATAAATGAAATAGAAACAAAGAAAACAATAACAAAGATCAATAAAACTAAAAGCTGGTTTTTGAGAAGATAAACACAATTGATAAACCATTAGCCAGACTCATCAAGAAAAAGAGGGAGAGGACTCAAATCAATAAAATTAGAAATGAAAAAAAAAAAGATAGGTATAGGATAAAAACAAGTTTCCTTCTGATCCCATGTTCCCATTCCCATGACAACCCTCATTAATACTTTCATATATATCCTTTGAGAAATGGTCTATGCATATATACAAAATATGTTAACACAAAAAGAAGAATCTTATACATTATGTTCTATACCTTTCCCTTTAAAAGTTTTTAAATTCAGAAGTATCTTAAACCCACATAAAAGAACAGAAGGTAATATTATAGATACCCAACACCACTAACATAAGATTTTAAAATTTGTCACGTTTACTTCATTGTATTCAAATTATAAAATATGTTGGTGTTGATAATGGTAATTTGTGCTTTCCTTTCTTGATCAATCTTGTTAGGGGTTTATTTTTTATTTAGTTTTTGAAAGAACTATATTTTAGCTCTGTTTATTTTCTCTGTTTTTATTATTGGTTTGTGTTCATACCTATATTATTTCCTTCTTCCTGCTTTTCTTAGGTCTGATTCGTTGTTCTTTTCTTAGCTGCTTGAGATGAAAGCTTATTGTTTTCAGCTATTTTTTCCACTACATTTCCCATAAGTGCTACTGTAGCTACATTAGATAAGTTTTGATAGGTTGCGTCTTTATTCTCATTCAGTTTAAAATATTTTCTAAGTTACTTTTTTATTTCTTCTCTGTTCCATAGATTATTTAGAAACATTTTACTTGAGTTCCAAGTAGCTGGGAATTTTTTGGTTATATATTTTTTCTTGATGTCTAGCTTAATTGCTTGTGATCAGAAAATCTACTCTGAATGGTTTTAATTTTTTTGAATTGTTTTAATATTTGTCATCCTTTCTCAGGGCCATAAGAATCTTCTCTTTATTATCCCAGTTTTCATATACATGCTGTTGAAGTGAGCACCATATTTACTTAATGTCTTTTAAAAGCATTTAAAAATTACATACAATATATACTCAAATTTCTGCCCCTCACCTATTTTTCCTCTATTCCCTTCTACTAACTGTTCTGAAATTGGTATCATTGCCAAGCATATTTTATTTTACAGAGTCTCAAATACACAAATAATATATACTGGGGAGTGCAGGCCGCACTTGGGCTCGGGGGGCTTGACTGCACGGCCGGGCCGGGGACCTGTGTCCGCCGGTGAGCAGGGCCGACTTCTTCGGCTTCGTGAGACCCCAGGCGGGAAGCCAGTCCCCTCCTGAATGAAGGTCTTCCTGCCGGTCCTGCTGGCTGCCCTCCTGGGTGTGGAGCGAGCCCACTCCCTGGTGTGCTTCCCTCGCGTGAATAAGAACAGCAGCTGGTACTGCCTGAAGCCCACCGTCCACTCCGATATGGACAGCTACCGTGTGACTATCTCTGCATCCGCCGGCATCGGGAATGTGGTGGACTTTGGCTATATCCTGAACAAGGGCTGCCCCATCCCGAGCGTCAGTGTCGGCGTGGCGAACGTGGGCACCCACTGCTGCCAGAGCTTCCTGTGCAACGTCAATGTGCCGACAGTGGGCGGCGGGCCGGCGCCACTGTGCTGGGCCTCGGGCGCCCGCTCAGCCTGCTGTCGGCTCTGCTGCGATTTGGCCTCTGACCGCCGGGACCCTGTGCCCGGCCCAGACTCCCAAAGCTCAGGAAGGAAGGAAGGCCCAGCCCCTCCCAGACCCAAGAGGATCTCGAAGCCTCCTCCTCTGATTCCTCACCCTGCTGATCCCACCCTCTAGGCCCTGGGTCCCCCTAGGCAGACCTACCCCCTGCACCCACACACCTGCCAGCTACCCTTACTTCCCGGTCAGCCTTCCAGGGGGAACCTGGGAACAGAGCCCGAGGGTCCCAGAGTCAGAACCGTGTCCTAGGGACATGCTGGGAGGGGCACCTGGTCCCAGGCCTGACCCTGTCCAGGCCCTGTCCGCCCGCAGGTGCAGAAGATGTGCTGTGTGGTCCGTGTGCCCTGCTGGGCATGGGTGAGTGTGTGGCCAGGTCTTGGCCTGTGTCAGGGGGAGAGGATGGGAGTAAGCGTCAGGAGTCCATCATCTGTAGCCCCCAGAGCCCCAAGTGCCAGCACAGATCCCCTTTCCCCTGGCATCTCTGCACACCACATTTCACTCACTTCAAGGGCCGCCTTTTGGAAGACAGGCCTTCCACTCTCCCCAGGTCTAGGCTGCTGACCCAGAAATCTGCTCCCAGCCCGAAATGCAGCTGCTCTCAGGCCCCCTCCCTCCACCGCCACACTGGAGCCCTGCTGCTGCTTCCGTGCCTCAAATAAACACAGATGTTCCCCCCCCAAAAATAATAATATATATTACTTTTATATATTTAAAGTTTTACATAAATGGTATACTGTATTGTTTTTCAAGTTCGTTTTATCATTGAACACTGTTTTTGAAATTTATCCATGTTGATATATGTATATCTAGTTCATTCATTTCAATGGCTTATGGTATTTTAGATTACAAACCATAGTTCAATCATCTCCCTTACTGAGGGTAGTTAGGTGGTTTCCACTTTTTTGCAACAATAAATCTTCACTTATCCTTGTGCAATGTGTGAGCATTTCTCTAAGTCAGGCATGTAGCGGTGTTTGTTGAGTTGTAGGATATGTGCCTCTTCAAGTTTACTAGGTATTGACAGTCTGCTCTCCAAATGAGTTAAATCAATTTATATTCCCATTGGCATTTTATGAGGGAGATGCTATTTTCCCACATTCTCACCAACATTTACTGTAATCAAAGATCAAACTGGGTATGTAAATTCCCTGATTAGTAATGAGGTCGAATACCCTTTCTTATATTTATTGCCCAATTTCCTTCTGAGAATTGCTCATTCATCTTCTTTGTCTATTTCTTGTATTTGGTTGTTTACCTTCTTTGTGTTGATTGTAGAAACTTTTTCTTATTTTGAGTACCAATTCCTTGGTTTGGTTATATGTGCTACAGATATTTCACCAAGTTTTGGGTTTATCTTTTTACCTTGTTTATGAGTTTTTACCCATATAGAAGTTTACAATTTTAATGGCATTCAAATTTGTCAGTCTTTTAATATATGGCTTGTACTTTTGTGTTTTGTTTAAGAAATCTTTCCCTACCCTGATTTTATAAGGAGGTACTCCTATGTTTTTAATTCTAAATATTTTATGGCTTGTTTGTCATATTTGGTCTTTAACTTATTCTCAAGTTTGTTTTTGGTTATGATGAGATGAAATGTTATAATTTCTTTTCCTGTATGGTCTGTCAATATTCCCAGCACCATTTATAGGATAGTTTTTTTTGTTTTTTTTTGCGGTATGCAGGCCTCTCACTGTTGTGGCCTCTCCCGTTGAGGAGCACAGGCTCCGGTCGCGCAGGCTCAGCGGCCATGGCTCACGGGCCCAGCCGCTCCGCGGCACGTGGGATCTTCCCGGACCGGGGCACGAACCCGTGTCCCCTGCATCGGCAGGCGGACTCTCAACCACTGCGCCACCAGGGAAGCTCCTTGACTGCTGTTTTGATTTGCCTTGTTTTGACACCTCCTCTAAAGTTTGTTATTTAAAACGTGTTTTATACAGTAGTAGTTGTTTATATTTGCCTATGTTTACTACCATTTCTTTCATCTTCATTGCTTCTGAAATTCTAGTCTTTCCTTCTGGGCAAATTTCTTTCTTCCTGAAGTATATCTTTAAGTATTTCAGGATCTCATCATGTAAATTGGGTCCATATGTGGCCAGGGCTCCTCAGGTGTAACGCCTTAAGTACAGCTCCTCAAGGATGGTTCCTTTAGATCTGAAGCCAGTGACAGGTTTTCTGTCCCCTCTCCCCCAACATATCACCATGGGACAGGCATGAGAGAATCACTATATACAATGCTCTTGAAACAGTGGGGAAATGATAGCTCCATGGGAATCATTGGTCCATAGAAATTCTGAAATCCAGCAGGGCACAGGTTATTAGTTCTTGATTAGAGCTCAAAACCTATCACTAGACTCTTTATGGCTTTTGGCTTCCCCTCTGGACTCTGGATTGCATCATCTGATTCATCTTTCATTTTTGGCAAAAGGGAGCCCATGCTTGCAGGTGTAGTTTTCTCAGCCTACCTCCCGCCTGTAGGAGTTTGGGGGTCCAGAGTCATCTTTTCCTTTTGTACTACCTCTGAACCCTTTCAGTTCAAGCTGGCAGTCAGTGTTCCCGCTGATATAATTCTCTTAAAAACTTTATGTGTTGTCTATTATTCTTATTGGGGTTCACTCCATTAGGCAAAACCACACCTACACATCTTGTTGCGATAAGCCCTTCTTTACTTTGGGTTTCTGTCCTTGACTCCCGAGTGACCATGCCCTTAAGCTGCTTGGAAGCGCTACAGTATCACTGAATGGTTCTTGACAAAGCGTTTTCCAGCCACACTCTCAGCATCATCTTTATACCATGTTTTCTTGACACTGCTCTGGATTTGATCTTTGCCTGGGAGTCATTTCTTAACTTTAGCGTTGCTTGCCATCTGAGGAGGCAGAGAAGGTTCAAAACCAGCAAATCCTGGCTCCTTTTTGAGAGAACTTCCTTCAGCTTATCCCATTCTGCTCACATTTTTACTTTAAGCAGCAAGAAGAAATCAGGCCACATGTTCAACAACCCTCTGCTTGGAAATCTTCTTAGCCAAGTCACACACCCACCAGGAATATTTCCTACTTTCCGTATTACAGCAGGCAATAATATTGCTAAACTTTCTGCCACTACATAGCAAGGATTCCCTTTCCTCCAGTTTTCTTCCACCTTTCTCCAGTTTTTTAATAATATTTTCCTCACTTTTCTTTAAGCCCTCACATGTAAAGCCTCATCAGAATCCATCAGGCTTTTATTAACAGATATTATTTACTTAGTGAAGGCTTCTCAGACTTTCACTAACACTCTCCTCAAGCTCATTCAAATCTCCACGTCCTTTCCAATTTCAATACCATTCCCACATTCTGGGTTTCCACCGTGGTACCACAACACTTGCAGGTACCTAAATCTTTATTGTCTATCGTTGTGTAACAAATTACCCCCAGACCCAATGGCTTAAAACAATAATAAATGTTTATTAACTCAGAGAGTTGGGTCAGGAATTTGGGAGCAGCTTACCCCAGCTGTTCTGATCCAAGGTGTCTCATGATGTTGCCTGGGACCCCGGTCATCTGAAGGCTTGGTTGGAGCTGGAGAATCCAGTTCCATGATGGCTCACACACCTGGCTGATTCAATTTCCTTCCCCATGGACCTCTCCATGGTGCTGCAGAGTAGTGTTAGGACATGGCAGTTGGCTTCTCCCAGATGAGTGATCCAAGCCAGAAGCCCCAAAGTCTTTTGTGACCTAGTCCTGGGGTATTTTTGCAATATCCTATTGGTTACACAGGTCAGCCCTAATTCAGTGTGGGCTGGGAACACACAGGGGCATGAATCCAAGAGTAGAGAATCAGGAGCTCTCTTGGAGGCTGGCTGCCACATAATCCAACACAAAAGAGCTGATTTTACTTTTCAAAATGGAGTTTGTTTTAACACTGTTTTCCTTATTTTATTTATTTATTTATTTGTTTAACTTATTTTTGGCTGCTTTGAGTCTTCGTTGCTGCACGTGGGCCCTTTCTAGTTGTGGCGAGCGGGGGCCACTCTTCCCCGAGGTGCGGGTACCTCTCATTGCAGTGGCCTCTCCTGCTGCAGAGCACAGGCTGTAGGCGCAGGCTCAGTAGTTGTGGCGCAGGGGCTCAGCCACTCCGCAGAATGCAGGATCCTCGCAGACCAGCGATCGAACCCGTGTCTCCTGCATTGGCAGGTGGATTCTTAACCACTGTGCCACCAGGGAAGTGCCTGTTTTCCTTATTTTAAAAGAAACAGATGTGGGAATTCCCTGGTGGTCCAGCGGTTAGGACTTGGGGCTCTCACTGCTGGGGCCCTGGGTTCCATCCCTGGTCTGGGATGTAGATGTTGGTTACATAAAAAACACAAACAAGCAAAAAAAATTTTTTCTAAGGACCCCAATACCTATACACTTTGAAACTATCATGTTATATACTTAGGTATATGTGTCCTTTTATAATTTTAAATTTAACATTTAAAAGACTTTATTGGTAGAGACTTTTTTTTTTTTCTTTTTTTTTGTCTGCACGGCCTATGGGATCTTAGTTCCCCAGCCAGGGGTTGAACCTGGGCCCTCAGCAGTGAAAGCACAGAGTCCTAACTGGACTGCCAGGGACTTTCTAAAGTACATCTGAACATGCTTTGAGTATGCTTTCCTGGAATTTTAAAATGTTTGAAACATCTACAATTATTTTAAGGAAATTTTATTGTACTAAGGGTTTTGTTTTGTTTTGTTTTTCCAATAAACAAGCGCTGCTTTTTCTTCTTATCCTGCTGGTGAGTCAAGGGTTCTTCATAATATCTAACCCTTTTAGGTCGAGTTTTTGAAGCGTTATTTTCCCCCCCAAGAAAGCCTTTGGACTTTAGAAATGCTTTGAATTGGAAGCACTTGGAATTTAGAAGCAAATAAAACCCTTAATGCCTCTAGAAAGCTGGACTAACGAGTTTTGGAGAGAAATCTTATATGGCCAGCTCTTCCAAGTTAGCACAATCAGAGCTTTTACATAAACATAGCCCACACCTTACATCCATTTTGAGATTGGAGATCCATCTACCCTTAGGATCACCGATCTGCCTGCTTCTGCAGGGAGCTGGGTATTCTTGACAGCTCCATTCCACTTGCCCTAGAAGGAGTGTTCCAGGTTGGGAAGGAAGGTGGTGCCCAAATCTTGAACAGTTAGTTCGCTGTAGAGAGTGCACTCTCTCCGTTCTAAGAGAAGTTCTCTGGAAAAGCTATATATAGTGGTGCTTTCAGAGGCAGAAGTGGAAAAATGAGCTTGAAGAGACTAAGAAAGTCCCCAGCTTTGGGACCACTGGAATCCACATGCATACTCCATTATAACCCCATTTTCCTTTCTCATAAAAAGAGGGAGCCTTCCTCCCTTCTTTCTTTCCTTCCTTTCATCCCTAGTTTTTAAAAAATTACATGGTGATATATTACAGAAAGATTACAAAATACAGATAAGCAAAAGGAAGAAAGTAAAAACTACCACCTGGATTTAATCACTGTTATAATCTGAATATGTATCCTTCCAAACATGTTTTATTATTTATTAGCCATTTCTTAGTTATTCAGAGAGCTGGGGTAAAAAAAAAAACAAACAAAAACCCAACCCTGTTTTCTCCTACATTAAACACGTTTGGGTAGATCATAGTGTTGGTTGATTCTTTGTGAACTATTTCCTATTTTGGAAATAACTGAAAAGATAGGAAAAACAATAGGCAAAAGTTGACACAATTTTCACGAAATATGCCTCTATTTTTTAAAAAATTATGTAAAGATGGGAATGAAAGAAGGTCAAGAAGAAGGAAGCAAGTTTCATAGAGAAACAATGTATAACAATAAGATAACAAAAGTCAATTAAAATCAGGAGATATTAATAATACACACCAATTGGGGGAAGGGAGGGGGGTAGAAAAAAAATGACATGGACCAGCATCTTTGCCCAGTCATGGAGGTTGGGAGGTTGAAGATGAGGATGACACTGAGACTAGTTAAGTCAGTTGTCTGGACTGGAATTTGACGCAGTCCATCACTGTGTTAAACAGTGAGTATACCTAACAGATTGTGATCTCAGGGCAAGGACAGCTGTTGGAAATACATGCCTTGTAAATACATGCCATTGGTCCCAAAGGCAGCTTGGTGAAAGCAGGAATGACTCAGCAAAATCTAACATCACTCTCGGGGGGGAAAAATGCCCCAAAGCTTGTCTCACTGATAATGATCATAGCTTTTCTGTGACTGCAAATGATAACTGTGTTGTTTTGTTGGCTTCTTTGAATTACAGTTCAAGTTGCCTTAATATTTGGTGCAAGAATATTAGACTATGTCTCCAATTTATGCGAAGGTAAAGTTGACTTCCTTGAATGGCTCTCAGACGATTTGCTCCTGAATATCCTTTCTTATCTGGATCTTGAAGACATTGCCAGGCTTTCTCAAACATCACGCAGGTTTGCAAAGGTAACAGTCAAATTATTTTGGGTCTGTATAGGATTTTCCTTGTGCTTCCTCAAAGTTGTTTAATTTTGTTTCAAGTATTTTTTAATATAGAAGTGGTTTATTATTTGCATTTATTTCAGCAAGCTTTTGTTGAATACTTATTTTATGACAGGTACTGTCCTAGGCACAGAGGCAACAGAGTTGAAAAGACATTCTTCTTGCCCTCCAGGAAATTATAGTCTAATAGGAGAGAGCCATACAGGTACAAATCATCACAACGTAGTGTGAGCAATTGAACAAGGGAAGTGTGAACAAGGTACTAAGACAGTACAAGGTGATTTCCTCTGCCTGGCTTCACAGAAGTGGGTTATTTTTTCTGTGTTTTGAGGGGAAAATAGGAGTTCATCGGGTGGTCTGGCTAGCTAGGGGCATTCCAGGTCAAAGGGGCATTCCAAGTCCAGGCAGAAACTCAGGCAGAGGCATGATGGCATAAAAGAAGAAGGAAGGAGGTGATTACTCCCCAGCCATTTCCATTTCTTTCAGTAAAAGCCCTTTTCTGAGTTACCTATCTCCCACTATGGGTGATTCTGAGGCACTGTTCCGTGTAGTGCCGTTTTCCCCCAAACTCACCAAATAGACTCTCTCACTTTGAATCCTCCTCAGAAGGACACAGGAATGGAAAACAGTTAGTGCCGATTTCAACCATTGTTAGGGCCTGGATGCAACTGTTATTAGTTCCTCTCCCTAGATCCTGGGAGGTGCCTTTGTTCCTGCCCCTTCAGCTATTCCTTCAATTCTAGAGCCCTGTCATGTCCTAAACACACACATACTATCCTTCCCTTTCATCCTTTTTGGCTTAAGTTCATCAGAGTTGGAGTTTGCTGCTTGCAACGGAAGAACCCTAACTCAGTATTTAGCTGTAATGTACCGGTGTCATCAACCAGGTAGTGTGAGCAATTCAACAGGGGAAGTGTGGACAAGGTACAAAGACTTGGCAGAAGGTACAGAGGTACAAGGTAGAAGGTCTTGGCCTTCCCCAATCAATAGAAATTGACTAGAGGCCAGACAAGACATGCAGTCAAGGCTTTATTGGGGCCCCTGCTGCAGCAGGGGGCAGCGGAGAACAAGCAACAGTTTCCCTTGTTTGCTGGCTCCCTGCCTTGAGGGCAAGCTTGTTCCTTACATGGGGTGAGGGTAGGGGTGTGTCCAGCAGTCAGGCTGGAGGGGTGGCTTAGGTGTTTTGCCCACCCCTTAGGTAGTGTTGTGTGCAGGGGGCATGCTCAGTACCCTGCTTTTGCTCCAGGCCCTTCAAAAGTGGCAGTTGAGGTTTTTTTCGGTCTCTTTGTATCTTTTGTCCACAATTTGACCCAGCTGCACATGCATGCAGTTATTTTTAGTCCCATACAGTTTCTTTGTATTGGGTTGCTCAAGGAGAGGTGTGTCCAGGTACAAGCATAGCAGCACTGTAGCAGAGGGTCCCAGCTCCCATCAAGGGGTCACAGGTCCCACCAGCCTGTCTCACCAGGGCAACGTCCATTTATACAAGAACCTGCAGCATCCCCCAAGATGATTCAAATCATAATCTTATTATCTTAAAAACTCAACATTTTTTTCACAGTCATGCAATAAAATTCCTTGATTTTTATATATTAATTTTAAGTTTACAATCTGTATTACTTAATATACCCCTTTTGAGTATAAAGACATGTATACTTGATTTTCCCCCCTAAAATGGAGGGCCAGAAACAAGTATTATGAATATCATTGTACTGTATTTGTTCTGCCCTTTAAAAAAACATACTAAAGTTAAGATTTTGTACTTGCTGCTGCTAAGAAGCTGATTATTCATGCTTTAAATGAAGGAGGATTTTTGTTTGTTTGCTGTTTGGTTTTTTGTTTTTTAATTGATGTGTAATTGATCAACAACACTCTGTCAGTTGCAGGTGCATTGTATGATGATTTGCTATTTCTATATGTTACAAAATGATCATCACTGAAGGAGAGTTTTAAGTGAATAAAATAAAGTAGTGGGAATGTATTAAAAGCTTCTGCCAGGGCCTGGGTTTGTCCTGAGAATAAATGGAAGGACTCGATAGGAAATGGCGGTGACTGCAGTGTCTTGTGAAATTGATTCCTTACGTGGAGATTCCTTACTTGGAGCAACTGGCTTCCCTCCGGGTTTTGCTCATTTCCACTTTCTATTCCTCTCCCTCTCAATGTCCTGCCATTATTTTAGCGCAATCTTGAAAATAGCCTCCATAATTTACCCGGCGCTCTAAAGTAAGGCTTTTCTAGGTTGCTGATTTCAGCCCTCAGAATCCTCGCAGAGCAGAATTATTCAAAGATGGAATATGATCCAAGGCTGCTGCTTTTTTCTTTCTGTGTAATATTAACCATTCATTTCTGTTGTTAGTCCAAATATTATATGTTCCATTTACATATTTTTCCCTTCATTTATAAACCACTTTCATTTACTGTTTTGCCCCCTCAGTTATTAAATTATTTTATTAAGGAAGAGTCCTCTATTTCAAACTTTTGGGGGCACATTTATTAGCAAATTAATTGTATCCCTGTCCCACTTTTTCCTGTGGTCCCAGGGAGGGAGGTTTCCTTCCTGTTCAAGGCCAGTGCCACCTGCCACCCAGCTCCAAGTTCCAACCCAAAGGATTTCAGGTGGTCACTTACCTCCTTTCTCTTCTGTGTGGTTGTTGTTATATATTTTTTACTTTTTATTTATAAATAATTTTAGATTTATAAAAGTGTTGTGAAGATAATACAGAGAGTTTGCATATACCCTTCACTCAGCTTCCCCTAATGCTAACATCTTACATAACCTGGGACATTTTATCAAAACTCAATGGTTAATGTTGCTACAATAATATTAACTAAAGCAAAGACTTGATTTGTATTTCATCAGTTTTTCAACTGATATCCTTTTGGTGTTTCAGGATCCAATCTGGGAAACTACGTTACATTTAGTGCCTATTTCTAAAGGTCTCTTTCAATTGGTTTTTCCTCTCCGTATTTGACTTTTCTTAAATCAGTCTCATCCTTCAAAGAACAAAAACTCTCAACTCTATTCTTATTCCATCTCTTTTCTTCCCTGTTTGTGAAAATAAGGGTTTACATAGCAGTTCACAATCAGCAAACCAGCACCATTCATCCTACTGAGATTTTATAATCTGTGATAAAATGGGGACAGTAAGGGTGATGTGAAGAGTTTGTCATCAAGCTAAATTCACTCCATTTAAATGACCGTTCTTTTTTTTTTTTTTTTTTTTTTTTTGCGGTACGCGGTCCTCTCACTGTTTTGGCCTCTCCCGTTGCGGAGCACAGGCTCCGGACGCACAGGCTCAGTGGCCATGGCTCACGGGCCCAGCCGCTCCATGGCATGTGGGACCCTCCCGGACCGGGGCACGAACCCGTGTCACATGCATCGGCAGGCGGACTCTCAACCATTGCACCACCAGGGAAGCCCTAAATGACCATTCTTTAACAGAGGTTAGGCCTTCCTATTTGGGGGAGATTTTAAATGTCCCTTCTTTTATAAAGTAGTGGTATTAAAATGTGATGATTTTAACAAATTATCCTTACTTGGCAAATTAAAAAGTCAGCAATCTTATTTTGGTTCTTGATTGTTGTTTTGTTTGATTTCTAAAAATTTTGCTGGTCTTAAAACATCCAAAATTCGGGAAGCCACTGGCCTTTTGTCTGTCTACCCTTCATCTCTCATTTCCCCTCTCTCTATGCCTCCTAAATATCTCTGGCCTCATTCACAGTAACCTCTTGGTTGTCACATCCAAAGGGCAAGGCCTTCCACGTCCTGACCCATCTCTGCTTCCAGAATTCTCTGGTGGGTCCTTTCATGGCTGCCCTTTCACTGCTTCATTGGTAGCTCTTCCATGCAGGCTGAGCATGGCCTTTCTAAAATGCACTCTGGTCATATCACTGCCCTGCTCAGTGACACTTAGTGATGTCCCATCATTTTTAGAATGAGATCCAAAGTCTTAGCTGGCACTTCAGGCCATGGTGCCCTGGCCCCAGCTCCTGCCCTCAGCCCCAGCCAGGTAGACTGCATGCAGCTGTTCCATGTGCTGGGCTCTCTGGGCCCCTTGGCCTTTGCTTATGCTGTTCCCTTTTGGAGGAATGCCTTCCCTTGTGACCCATCACTCTTAACTCCTGAATGCTTCTCATTTGGGCTTTGTGCTATATCCATTTTGTTTATATTTTTGAAAAAGAAAATTGATTTGCATTACAGTAACCAGGTTGAAAATTGAAAAAAAATTATATGTCTTTTAATGTGTAGTAAAAAGTAATTCTCCCTCCCATTCTTTTTATTATTATTATTTATTTATTTATTTTGGCTGCACCGGGTCTTAGTTGCAGCACACGGGATCTTTAGTTGTTGCGGCATGCGAACTCTTAGTTGCAGCATGCATGTGGGATCTAGTTAGTTCCCTGACCAGGGATCAGATCCAGGCCTCCTGCATTGGGAGCACAGTGTCTTAGCCACTGGACCACCAGGGAAGTCCCTCCCTCTCATTCTTAATCCACATTCCTCTAATTCTCATCTCCAGCAGCAATTATATTACCAGTGTCTCATATGTCCTTCCAGAGAGAGTCTGTGCACATGTAAGTGTGTGTGTGATGTGTGAGCATATATACATGTACACATACACTTTTAAAAAGCATACGGTAGCATATTATACATTGTTCTCTGTCGGGTTTTTTTTCTACTTCACAACATATTTTAGACACTCTTTTATGTCAGTACATATAAATCTTCAATTTAGAAAAGTGCCCTAAGTTGTTATTATATGGACAAATCATAATTTTTTAAACTAGATCCTTACTGATAGACATTTAGGTTCTTTCCCCTCTGCTATTTGTAAATAACACCCCAGACTATGGCTAGACTGGACTCTGCAGAATTGGGTCTGCCCTGGAAGCATAAAGACACAGGAGAGACCCAGAGTGTGTAGGGACTCTGGGTGGACGGGGGCCTGAGCCTGGGGGAGCCCGTGGTGCTAGCCCACACCCAAGGATGGACATTTCCACTTATCAAACTGAATGCCACCAGCCATCAGGGCCATCGGGCTGCCTGCCCTTGCGCTGATTCCACGTTGACCAAGCCAATGAGCCTCCAGGGATGAGCATCTGAAGGTCTCGTGGGTAGATGGTTATATTTCTCAGGGTAAAGAGGCAGCCTCTGGGAGCCTGGCTAATATAAGCACACCCCTGAAAGGTGGATCCCATGTCACAGTATACCAGAAAGTCACACCGAGGGCCAGCCCTGGGCTTGCAGCGAGCTCACTAAGGTAAGGCTGCCTCGTAGAACCTTCCTGGGGAATGCTGAGGTCCAGAAGGGGGAGGGACGATCGTGACTAGCAAATAAACATATTCATCTTGGTAGTGACTCAGGAACAGGCCCCCTGAGGAAGAACGTCTCTCCTCTGTCACATTGTGGCCTACAGACAGACAAAAATTTTTCCTTATGTCCCCAAATTCCCTATGACTGTGATCGCCAAGTCTGGCCACGTAGGTGAGGCACCCAGGGAGCAGGTGAAAACAGGCCAGGCCCCGAGTCGGGTTGGGTAGGTCTTGGTGGACCCAGCACCTGCATTGTCTTGCAACCCGATTCTAAGCGTCCAGGACAAGAATTGGACCATTTGATATTAAAATTGTACAGACAAAATATCTCACGAGACTCTGAAAGGCTAGAAGCTTGGGATGGGGGCGGGGGTGTTGTTTTTCCATCTCCACTTGTGTACAGGCAGTGTGGATGTTTAAATCAGCTTGAGACCAGAGACCTGGGTTCTGTTCTTTGCTCAGCTACTCCTCACCATGAGCCTTGGGCAGTGACACCCTTATGCCCTCTAAGCCTTAACTTCCACATTTGTAAAAGGAACGTTTTTAACTAGATAAACCCTAGGATCCATTTCAACTTGAATGTAGTTTACGTGTGTTAAGTTCATGCACCACCTCCAGGGGGAGCTAAATCCACGATTGGCTGTGTTTTGGATCAAAGCAGCTGGAACCATAGTCAGGATGGCTACTTTGTCTTTTGCAACCTGGCATCTATCAAGCAAAAGAGCCCCACGGTTTGGGAGTCCTAGATGGGGGTATTTTGTAAACCAATTTATAATACAAAGCAAAACTGAATATTTTCATTGTAAAATATAATGAGTCACAAATGAAGTTACACTGGTGGAAATTTCAGCTCTCTTCTAAGAATTCCTTCCTTTCCTCCAAAACCTCATCATTTTCTTCCATAATCTCTGTTATATAAGATACACTGATATCCTGAAATGTATTGTGATGGGAAAGGGGTAGTCACCTATACTAGTGTTACAGAGTTCAGAGTTTTAAAAGGAGGCTCAGATCTGTTTTATTTTTACTTACTTATTTATTTCTTTTAAATTATTTTATTGTATTGCTTTCTTGGCCGCGTGGCATGGCATGCCGGATCTTAGTTCCCCGACAAGGGATCGAACCCACGCCCCCTGCATTGGGAGCACGGAGTCTTAACACTGGACCGCCAGGGAAGTCCTGTTTTATTTTCGAATATTAAGACATTTTCGGAGTTTTCCTTTCTTGTTTATATTTAGAATATGTGGTAATCCGAGTAGAGAAACTGGACCTTGAAGGACTGTTGGAGATCGGATAAGATAATGAAGGACCTGCCTAACATCAAAATGTTTGGGGGGCTGTCATTATCAGAAGATTCAGCATTGCTGTCTAACTGTAACCTTCATGATGTGACTATAATAGTTTTTGCTTTTGATATTTATGCAGAAAGGATCTTAAACGATTATGCTTGATTATACTATTAATTTCTGCTTGAAATTCACTCTTTTCCCTTATTGGAATACATTTAGAGTAACATGAAGTATGAAAGTAACCACTACTGGCTGCTTTCTGCTCGAAAGTGAGTGTAATGGTGTCATGAAATAGAGATAACGCCTACATGTGTTTCACCTCCCCCGGAAAGAAGTCAGACCACGTGGGAGCAAAGTAGGACAGTGCCAAGGCCAGGCCAGGGGTGGTGGGAATGTGATGCTTGGCTGTCTGGAGTTGTGGGCAGGGTGGATAGTGGGCAGCTGGGTGTGGCCTGGTGGGCTGAAGTGATGGTCCGCGGTGGGGGACATCAGTTAGGGGCACAGTCAGGTCACTTTTAGACAGCTGTCGCATGGTGGCGGGGTTGTCCCAATCCAAGCACCCGGGGGGTGCTCCCGAGACTCCCAGCTGTGGCAACTGAACTGGTCCCCCAGTGGCTAAGTGCCTATGGGGCCTTTCTTTCCGGTGTCTTCTCAGAAATGGGTGAGGTAGCATCTATTCTGTCTCCCCTTCCTGCCCATTGATTGCATCTTTTCCATGTGCTCTAAATATGTGATTCCTAATCCTCACAGCACTAAAAGTTTAGTATCATTTCCATATAATCATAATACGTTCCACTTATTGAAGATCTACTATGTGCTAAGCACTGAATGTACGTAATCCAGTGCAATCCTCAAACAGGGCCATAAGATGGATGAATAGACATTCTCTTGTCCTGATTGTCGAAGAGGGAACAGAGGCTCAGGTAAAGCACACAGATAGTGAACGGTGGAGCCAGGTGCCGTTCCCGGGCAGCCTTACTCCGTGACTGGTGTGGTTAAATCAGTTTATTCTCCTCCTCAGATGACCAAATGCAAGATCAGATGTGGAGACCAGGCTCGGAGCAATAAGTAGAATGTCCAGGGTGACTTAATTATTAAGTGTCAGGGCCAGCGTTCAAATCAACTGGTCCCTGAAGAACATAAGGAAAAGGTTCTGTCTTTCATAAGATGGAGTTAAGTATGGGAATGTGTTTTCTCCCTCAGTTAGACTGGAGCTACAGCAGGTAGGTCCCACAATGACAGGCCATGGCTTTGAAAGTATTTTCTTCCTCAGGCCACAGGGAAGCATCCCATGAGCAGTAGGGCAGAAAAGGTCCTGCCCCCTCAGGACATGTCACAGTCTTCATTATCTTTATCTATATAATTGTGGTCGCTCAGATTCCTTTTTCATGTATCTTTTAAATATTTGTCTATGAGTCATTTCTTTTTTTAATATAAATTTATTTATTTATGTCTTTTTGGCTGCGTTGGGTCTTCGTTGCTGCGCGCGGGCTTTCTCTAGTTGCGGTGAGCGGGGGGCTGCTCTTCGTCGCGGTGCGCAGGCTTCTCATTGCGGTGGCTTCTCTTGTTGCAGAGCACGGGCTCTAGGCGCGCAGGCTTCAGTAGTTGGGGCTCGCGGGCTCCAGAGCACAGGCTCAGTAGTTGTGGCGCACGGCCTTAGTTGCTCCGCGGCATGTGGGATCTTCCCGGCCCAGGGCTCGAACCCGTGTCCCCTGCATTGGCAGGTGGATTCTCAACCACTGTGCCACCAGGGAAGCCTTTGAGTCATTTCTAATGAGTCAAGTTTGCAACCATAAAATTTAAACTAACAGAAGGGATAAAGTCAGAAGATGGCTTGAGTCTATACCAGCTTATCATTTCACTGATGGAATTCCATAAAGGTGATTTTTTTTTTTTTTTTTTTTTTTTTGTGTGTGTGGTATGCGGGCCTCTCACTGCCGTGGCCTCCCCCGCTGCGGGGCACAGGCTCCGGACGCGCAGGCTCAGCGGCCACGGCTCACGGGCCCAGCCGCTCCGCGGCACGTGGGATCCTCCCGGACCGGGGCACGAACCCGCATCCCCCGTATCGGCAGGCAGACTCTCAACCACTGCGCCACCAGGGAAGCCCTATAAAGGTGATTTCATTCTGAATGAGTTTCACTACAAGGAGGACCCCATCATTATCTTGTGGAGGATTCAAAGGTTGAATCTGATATTAAATATCAAATACTAGAAAAATTTAAAAGCTTTCCATAATAACTATATTAGGATAGACCAAGTTAGAAATTGTGACTTGGGATCAGAAACCACCCTAAAACTCCAGTGGCTTAGGACAGTAATAGCTGTGTGTTTCATTCATGATTCCTTGTCACTGTGGGCTGATAGGAGGCTCTGCTCCACAATGTGTTTCAGCAACTCAGGCTATTAGAGACTCCACCGTCTTGTAACTGAACCTTCTGAAGCTCGTGGTGTCCTTAGTCACTGTGGCAGGGAAGAGACAGCTGAAGTTCAAGCACTCTGTTTTCTTTTTCTTTTTATTTTTTTGCGGTACGCGGGCCTCTCATTGTTGTGGCCTCTCTCGTTGCGGGGCACAGGCTCCGGACGCGCAGGCTCAGCGGCCACGGCTCACGGGCCCAGCCGCTCCGTGGCACGTGGGATCCTCCCGGACCACGGCACGAACCCGTGTCCCCTGCATCGGCAGGCGGATTCTCAACCACTGCGCCACCAGGGAAGCCCAAGCACTCTGTTTTGATTCAGCATTTCTACTAATAGTCCTTTGGCCAGAACGAATTACATGGCCCCACGTAACTGCGTGGCCCGGGGAGATGTGGGAGAAGAGAGGGAAAAACCTGGTTAGCGTCACCATCTCTGCCACAAACTGGAAATCCCCAGCAAAGCAGTGTGTACATTAAGGTTCATCTATATGAAGATAATATCATAATAGTATTTTTTCTCAAACACAGTTACCTGCTTTCACATCTTCCATACTAGAAAAAAGAGACCTTAAATTTTCATTTCTCCTCTTTTCTGTGTTTCTTGGGACTGTGTTTTCTGAACATGTGTCTGGATTTAGAAACCAACTCAGAACCAGAGACTACACTATGCTTCTAAGATACTTTTCCTGTAAAGAACTGAGTTTCGTACTCTCTTTCACCCTCTGAGATGTCTATTTTACACCTTCTTCTCTCTCCCCAAGTCTCTGCAGCCCACCTTCTTCCTCACTCTTAACTGATATTGTGGCTTCTTATTTCAATGAGGAACTAGAAGCAGTCATAAAAGAATGGCCTCCTAGGCCACTCATCAGCTCTGCTGGTGCCTCTTATGCTTTACTTCCTGTTGCAGGTGATAAATTCTCCCTGTTATCATCCATGGCCACACCTCCACTTGTGGATTTCACTCCCTTCACCTATTCAACAACTGGGCTCAGCAGTTATCCCCCTTCACCATGCATCACTGCATCATCCATCAGCACATAAACATACATTAAAAAAAATTGCCTTGACCTCACTCCCCATTCTTCTCTTAAAGCAAAATTCCTCAAGCATTCTCTGTACTTGCTATTTCTACTTCCTCTCCTTTTCTTTCTTGGACTCACTCTAGCCAGGCATCCATGCCCGCTAAGCCACTGAAACTGCTCTTGCCGAGGTTGCTATTGTCCATCTCCTTGTCAAATATACCAGTTTTTTTTGAAAGAGTTTTTTTTTGATGTGGACCACTTTTAAAGTCTTTATTGAATTTGTTATAACATTGCTTCTGTTTTTTATGTTTTAGTTTTTTGGTTGCGAGGCACGTGGGATCTTAGCTCCCTGATCAGGCATCGAACTTGCAACCCCTGCATTGGAAGGTGAAGTAAGAACCACTGGACCACCAGGGAAATCCCACCAGTCAGTTTTTAATTCTCATCTTATTTGACTTTTCAGCAGCATTTACACATTTCATTATTCTCCAGGTTTTCTTTGCTATTGTCAGTCTCCCTGGCTGAAAACTTTATGTCCTGACTGCTTAATGCTGGAATGTCCTAGAGCACTTCCTTGGGCCATTTTCTCTATCTACAGTCACACTGAGATGATAGCTTTAAATATTATTTACATGCAGCTAATTTTCAAACACACGTTTCCAGCCCTGGTTGCCCTCTTGGACTCCTAACTTCTATATCTCATCGCATGCTCGATGCTTCCTCCTAGATCTAGCAGTATAGACATCTCAAATTAACACATCCAAACCAGACCTCTGATTCTCCCCACACATACTTAGTTACCAATTCTAATTCTCCCACAGTCTTATTTTTCTGTCCTTGGCAACATTCACGCAGCTGCTCAAGCCAAAAACTTGTCCTTAATTCTTTTTCCTCTTACTTCTCATCTAATTCATTATCAAGTGGTATGAGCTCTACCTTCAGAATATATCTGTCATCTGACTATGTCTCGCCTCCTGCCTGGCCACCATCCTGTTACACACCATCCTCATATCTTCCTGGATTTTCTAGAAAGAACTCCACAGTAGATGTGCTTTCACCTCATGGCAATAGCAGCGTACTTTCATCATTTTGCCTCAGGACTATGTCAGTTCTCCAGCTGTGACTCATACTTACATCACAGAGATATTGATCCTGTCCCCTTCCTACGTGCTGGTCTGCATTGATGACATCATGCTCATGACATGAGCAGGAGTGGAGGATACCTTAGGTGCCTTGGTGAGAGGCGTATATGTCAGTGAGTTGGAGATGAACTCCTCAGCGACTGAGAGGCCTGCCATCTCAATACGCTATCTAGAATCCGTTGCCTTATGGTAACTTCCTGTCCTAAGAAAACAGCACAGCTCTTTGTGGATATTTTTAGTTTTAAGGTAACATACAGCACATTTGAGTCTGCTTCTCTGATTCATTTACCAAATAACCCATAAAGCTGCCAGTTTTAAATGGGGCCCAGCTGCTGGTCCAGATTGCAGTGTCAGCAGCTGAGTCACTTGCTCCTTGTGATCCAGCAGATTTAACGGTGCTCGGAGTGTCCGTGGCCTGTATGGCTCTGGTCTCTCTGGATCCTTGATGAGAGTTATGGCGTATGTCATCGGGAAAATTACAGCTCGTACCTCCAGGGTTTTAGAGTAAAGGCATGGATGCTTTTACAGATAACTCTTCTGCTATTGAGAAACAGCTCTTGGATTTCTGTGGGGCAAAGGCTAGTGTTTTGCCTAGGTGGTCAAAGTCTTGAAAAGAACAACTTTTGCAGATGAATGAGGAGTTTTGGGGAAGAGGTATCTGGGGGGACTTTTCAGAATAAGCCAAAGAATCAAGATATTTGTGTCCCGTGTGACTGCTCACCAAAGAGCACTCAGTGCCGAGGGTGTTTTCAGTAATGAGATGATAAGGTGGGCTGCTCTATGGATGTCAGCCAGCTCCTTGCCCCAGCTGGGCTCATAAACCAAATGCCCAGGTGCCCAGGATGGAAATTGTGCACGGACTCAACCACATGAGTCTCTTCTTTTCAAGATTAATCTGGCCACGGTCACAGGAGAGGCAATGCTGAGTCCCCAGGAAGGCGCCGTGCTCCAGGGGGTCCAATCAGTAACGAGGTTGTGGGTCAGTTACACTGGACTCTTTTCACCAAGGAGAAAGCAGCGATTTGTCCTCCCTGGATGAGTTACCTATTCTGGGTATGGATCTGCTTTCCTGGCACGCCATGCTCCTTCAGCAACATTGTGTGTAATTTGACCAAATGCCTTAGTTTTCCATCATCGTAGCCCATACAAGATTGCTTCAGATTATTTTGCTGAAATAAATTCATTTATTAAACAAATAGACAGAAATGAATAAGGTAATGAGTACAAAATTTCCTGCTCTTAGCCTGTATACTCCACTATCTAGAAATAGTTGTCCTCATGGCTTCTTGGAGGTGCTTAATCCCTCATCAGCCAACAGACAACATTTTACAAGGTTGGAGCGCGGTCTTACAGGATGTAATATATGGTCTTGGTCACTGGCCGGAATGTGGTCCTGTTTCTTCTGTAGCTACAATCAAAGGATGGAAGTAGGAGTATCACCTCTTAGAATCATACATAGTCACCCATGTGAAAAAGTGTTGTTTCCTTCTCCGCAACTTAGGCTTCTAGTAGGTTAGGGGTCTTGATAGTCAAAGAATGAATAGTTTCGCCTAAAGAACAACAATGACTCCATTGAACTAGAAATTAAGAGGATGAAGAGTGCTCCCAGGCTATCTGGGGCTGGTAATGCCACTGAACAAACAGGCAAAAAAAAAAAAAACAAACAAACCCAAATGGGCATTACTGTGTTGGCTCCGGTGATTAATCATGTTTATTAGAGAAAAATAGCATTGCTTGTTCACAATGGGATTACAGAGAAGTATTTCTGGAACCTGGACCATTCCTGCAAGTGCTTTTTTTTCTTTTTCTTTTTTTTGGGGGTGGCTACACTGCACAGCTTGCAGGATCTTAGTTCCCCAAGCAGGGAGGGAACCCCTGGGATGGAACCCCTGGCCCCTGCGGTGGAAGCACAGAGTCCTAACCACTGGACAGCCAGGGATTTCCCTCTGTGAGTGCCTTCTAATGTTCAATGGCAAAACTTATTTAAAGAAGACTAAAACATCTTCTACCTGAGAAATCAAGAAGTACTCACACCCAGCAGGAACTGGAGACTGTTTGGATCACATCAGCGGGGTATCGCATCTTGACCAGTTGAGGTGCTGGCTGAGAACAAAAGGATGGTGGAAAGGGTAGTAGAACGAGAAAATTACAAACACAACTCCTGCTTGTGACCAGTTGCAGAATCTAGGACTGTAGTAGCTCCCCATATTTTCTTCCTCACCCAGTGATATGTACCTGTTTAAAAATTTTATTTATTTATTTTTGGCTACATTGGGTCTTCGCTGCTGCACGCGGGCTTTTCTCTAGTTGTGGCGAGCGTGGGCTACTCTTCGTTGCGGTGCGCGGGCTTCTCATTGCGGTGGCTTCTCTTGTTGCGGAGCGCGGGCTCTAGGCGTGTGGGCTTCAGGAGTAGTGGCACACGGGCTCAGTAGTTGTGGCTCGCGGGATCTAGAGCGCAGGCTCAGTAGTTGTGACGCACGGGCTTAGTTGCTCTGCGGCATGTGGGATCTTCCCAGACCGGGGCTCGAACCCGTGTCCCCTGCATTGGCAGGTGGATTCCTAACCACTGCACCACCAGGGAAGCCCTGATATGTACATTTATATGTAAACCAATATTTTCCTCTTTCCCTTTCTTCTATTATTTTATACAGGGCAAGTCGGTACTGGTTAACTTTGTAATTCTATACAAAGAGGAACTGGGATTAACTAGAGGTAACGAACACCACCCAGAGGTTTGTAACTGCTGGTATTTGGCGGGAGTGGGTGGAGGTGAAGGCAGAGCATAAACGCCTTGTCACCCGTATGAGGGGCAGTTGCTTTGCGTTAGGTGCGGCATGTGCTGCTGCCGCCATTGGGAAGTTTAAGTGTGAGAAGAAGGGTATGTATGGCTAAGAGAAGCCAGGAGGTCAGCCGGAGGAGCGTGCAGCGGCTTGGCTGGCTTCACACCCCTTTGAGCTCCCTCACACTACACGGAGTTGCCTTTGTGTACTGTGAAGGTAAGAAAAATAAAAGCTACATTTCATGGATGCCTTTGCAAGTAGTGTCTTGGGCATAGCCTGGGTGCTGTCAAGTAGACCCACGTGCAAGATTCTTGGAAGGAAGATGTGAGCCAGGTGGGGCAGCCTCCGTGCTTTTCCTGCCAGCGCAGTGCTGAGGCCTGTGGGGGAGCTTCTAGGGTCTGGTCCAAGGCGTCAGCACATTTTTAGATGCTGAGTGTCGGGGAGCAGAAGCAGTGAGGTTCCCACTAGAACAGTCTGGGTTTCTTGTTTTGTTTTTTAATCTGACTGCTGATTTTTTTAAACTTAATTTTTATTGGAGTCTAGTTGCTTTACACTGTTGTGTTAATTTCTGCTGTACAGCAAGGTGAATCAGCTGTACGTATCCATCTGTCCCCTCTTTTCTGGATTTCCTTCCCCATTAGGTCACCACAGAGCACTGAGTAGACTTCCCTGTGCTATACAGTAGGTTCTCATTAGTTGTCTATTTTATTTTTTAAAATTTTTAAAAATGTTTTTGGAATAGACAGAGTCTTTATAGGCATATAAACAAAGGCAGGAACCATATATAAAAGACTATTAGGGCTTCCCTGGTGGCGCAGTGGTTAAGAATCCGCCTGCCAATGCAGGGGGTACGGGTTTGAGCCCTGGTCCGGGAAGATCCCACATGCCGCGGAGCACCTAAGCCCGTGCGTCACAACTACTGAGCCTGCACTCTAGAGTCCACGAGCCACAACTACTGAGCCTGTGTGTCACAACTCCTGAAGCCCACATGCCTAGAGCCCGTGCTCCACAACAAGAGAAGCCACCACAATGAGAAGCCCATGCGCCACAACAAAGAGAAGCCCCTGCTTGCTGCAACTAGAGAAAGACTGCACGCAGCAACGAAGACCCAACGCAGCCAAAGATATTAATTAATTAATTATTTAATTTTTTTAAAGACTATTAGATTTGATTCTATCCCCGTAAACAAAATTCAAAAAGTTTTTAATTTGCACATGTAAAAGCAATAACCCAAACTTTAGAAAGAAAATAAGCAACATATGATTAACGTTGCAGAATTATTATAAGTTGGTGAATAAAAGACTAATAATACCATAATACAAAAATGAACAGAGATTATGAACAATTAGCAAAAGAGGAAATACAAAAATCAACAGTTAGACAAAGCAATCTCATAAGTAAACAAAGAAATGTAAATTAAAAGAAGACAGCTTTTTAGCCAACTAAGTATCAAGATTTATTTTGCATGATGATGTTCTGTATATGCTACTCTAGGAATTATAAGTCAATAAACACTTTCTACAGGATACTTTAATGGTATACATTCAATTCTTTTTTTTTTTTTTTTTTGCGGTACGCGGGCCTCTCACTGTTGTGGCCTCTCCCATTGCGGAGCACAGGCTCCGGACGCGCAGGCTCAGCGGCCATGGCTCACGGGCCCAGCCGCTCCGCCGCATGTGGGATCTTCCCGGACCGGGGCACGAACCCGCGTCCCCTGCATCGGCAGGCGGACTCTCAACCACTGCGCCACCAGGGAATCCCTCAATTCTTTTTAAAAGTTAAATTATTAAGAATGTACTTTAAAGAAAATCATGTGTTAATAAACATATATGTAGCAAGGGTATTTATAGTAGAATTATTTTTAATCATTAGTTATCTATTTTATACATCTAGCTGCTGTTATTCCTGGCTGTAGAGCATTGAACGTTTCCCTCTTGTTTTACTAGATATTCTGTGAGCTTCCTATTGCCTGTACTAAAACCCTCTCTGCTTAAACAACATAGAATATATTCTGTGGTCTGAAACCAGGGGCCCTGTCCAATACCATAGGCGTCCCATACAGTTTGGATGGATGGATGAATGGAGGAATGAATAGGCTATTGAAAATTGTGGGGCAGCTTATCTCCACACGAAATGGACCAAACTATAGTCATTTTCGTTTGTATTTCTCTTTTCTGTTTCTTCCCTTATTGTTAGTTTCTCAACCCCTTGTTCTCTGCTTTCACTACTCTGCCTCCGATGGCATCAACCAGCCTTCTAATTTGCTGTGTCTGGACTGCTGAGGGCTAAAGGCTGTACACGAAGCTAAAACAAATTCTAAGGAAAGGAAGAATGATAAGTGAGTGTAGGCCTTTTCTGCAGAACCCCGACATCTTTCTAAGTAGAGCCCAACTGGATTCAGTATTCTGGAGTTGGAGGGACTTTACCATGCCTGTCTGCTTCTCCTATTTAAGTGTTAAGGTTGCCCCTAATTTTAAATAGTGAAGTAATTAGTTCAACCTAATTTTTGTCAGTCAGATCAACTCTCTTTATTATTCACAGGCACAGGGTCTGCACAGATCATTATCCATAGATAATCTTGTTTCCCAGTATTACTGACCTTCCAGCGGCCCACCTGCTTCTTGTGTTTCTTTGCCTCCTTGTAAGAGGAGTCTTTGTGAGTTGCTCCAGGGGGCCACGTCTGGGAGGGTCTGAGCAGGAAGGAGGAGCCTCAGCCCTCGAGCTCCCCGACCTCCGCCAGGTTAAAGGAACTGCGGGCTCCTCAGTGATCCTCTGTCATGCCTATTCTTTCCACTGCTGGATTTTCACATGTGACGGGGGAATCAGGTCAGTGATGAACTTCCCTGAGCGTACAATTGGCACAGGAAGGACGGAGCCAGGAGGTGTTCTGGGGCCCTCGTGAGACCCTTCTTTGAGCACATTCCATATTACCGGAGTTATCACTTTGCAACGTCAAGTATCCAAGCACCTTTAAATGTTCCTAGTCTTGCATACAGGTACCAAAAAATCATGGCTATCACTAAGGTCGGAAATAATAAATGTAATGGAAGCTTTAACTTTCGGAAGGATTTGGGGGCATGGAAGCAAGGGGTTAGGAAATCTGTTGAGAGTGTTTAGTAGCAGAAGCCTGATGGGACTTCCCTGGTGGTCCAGTGGTTAGGCCTCCGTGCTTCCACTGCCGGGGATGTGGGTTGGATCCCTGGCTGGGGAACTAAGATCCCACATGTCCAGCAGTGCGACCAAAAAAAAAAAAAAAATGTAGCGGGAGACTGATGATCATAGTTGCCATCAATGATGGTGACAGTTGAAAAAGTCCTAGCAGGAAATCTTGGGCAAATGGAAGCTGAACTCTCGCAGCTTTGAACTTGGAGGGAGGGCAAAGTGGTCTTGTCTAGATATTGGGCCAGAGGGGTCTTGTCTGTCCTTAACTTCATGGCCCTCAGGTAGAGGCCCAGACTGCAGAAGAACATCCCTGGGAAGGTTATTCCCAGAGGACGGCTCCCTTTACCATGTGTCTGGCAGGCTTGGGGAGCGACTGCATCTTGTAGGCCGCTCTGTTGCATGGTGTGATGTCATGCACGCGAAGGACTCCGCATAAAACATGAGGATGGGACCCTGGCACCAGGAATGTGTAAATTTTAGGTGTGCTGGTTGGCAGTCTCCGAGGGGCTGCTTGTCTGCTTCGATGCCGTTTGCTACTGAGTAGCCCGCAGTGAACTCAGGTGTCCGCTGTACAAGCCCGGGGAGAGGTGACTCAAGCAAGGGTTTAACGTGAAGCTGAGCAGGAGTTAGCAACACTCCTCCTCGAGAAACTGCTGCAGCCCTGGGTGAAGCTCGGTTGACCACACCATTATCAGCCTGTTAAACCGGAAATTCACCATCTACTGTTGCCTCTGTAAACTAACTGTATCATGTTGTATGTGTACTGTTTATAACTATGTCACATTTTGCATCTTTTTTTAAAACTTTTTATTTTATATTGTAGTATAGCTGATTAACAAATGTTGTGTTCGTTTTGGGTGTACACCAAAGTGACTCAGTTATACATATACATGTATCTATTCTTTTTCAAATTTTGCATCTTCAATGAGATCAGGACTTGGTTTATTCCGTTAATCGGATATTGCTTCATCCTTTAGATATTTGTGCACTTGCCTCTCCTCAAAGAGGAAGTTTCTGGAGTCAGAACTGTGTCTGGCACACCTTTGTGCACCCGTGGTGTTCCCTCCGGTGTCTCACAGGCAGCAGGAGTTGGCTAGTGATGTTGTGAGTGAGTGAACTTTTCCTTAACCCATGTATGAGGTCACCCACCTCTGACTTTTTCCACCTACAGTTGTGCACGTCAGACAAACTGTGGGAGCAGATCGTCCAGTCTGCCTGTGACCACATCACCCCAGACATGAGAGCCTTGGCTCAGGATATGGGCTGGAGACAGATGTTCTTCACCAACAAGCTGCAGCTCCAGAGGCACCTCCGCAAGAGGATACAACAACAAGGAAGCCAGAGGAGCAGTGAGCTCTAGGGTCACACGTTCCTACCTGCGGGAGAGTTGAGGCACGGCTGTGTTTTCCATCTGTGTCCAAACCTCTTCTGCCGCCTTTGATTAAGAACTAAGGTTTTGTTGATTCAGGGAGCCATAGAGTACTTGCACACAAATGCAGCACATCGCCTCTGCTGGGCTTTGCCCGAACCACGGTCCCTGCCACAGGGAGGGTCAGGTCATGGCCCCAGCACAGGGGCAGCGGGACAGGAGGCGCCCATGCCCTGCCACCCATAAGAAAAGAGCCTTCTGCTGTATGGTAACAAACAATAAATGATTATTAGCAGGTTTTTATTACCTCTGTATTTTATCTAGGCGTTGGAAAGGGGAACGTGGCTTTTGAATTTTTTCCTGGTGTCTGTCATCTGAGTCCATCCATGAGTAGGTGGTTGCGTGTCCCCATAGGGAACTGTGAGGGGACAGGGGCAGCAGGAGACACGCCTGCTGAGTGCAGCTGCCTTCCTGACTCTGGTCCCCCACCCTCGGTACCCGGGATGCCAGGCTCCATCCCCCCACGTGGCCAGCCTCTGACCTGGCCCTGGGACATGGCTGGAGAGAATTCTAGACATTCTGCTTGCAGACCTCATGCAGAGTCCAACTTCCCAGGACTTTACATTGTCAAATAAACCCATAAATATTTCTAAGAGAGGTGAGGCTTCCCCAAAGAAATGTGGACAGTTACCGCTATTATAACAGGGATTTTGGGGGGAGGGGGAGGGTGTTTGATTTTTATTTTATAAAAATTTTATTGTATAAAAATTTTTATACAATTTTTAAAGGTTACTTTCCACTTACAGTTGTTACAAAATATTGGCTATATTCCCTGTGTGGTACAGTACATTCTCGAGCCTATTTTATACCTGATAGTTTGTACCTCCTTCTCCCCGACCCCTGTATTGCGCCCCCGTCTCCCTCTCCCAACTGGTAACCACTAGTTTGTTCTCTAGATCTGTGAGTCTGCTTCTTTTTTGGTTATATTCACCAGTTTGTTGTATTTTTTAGATTCCACGTGTGAGTATAACAGGGAGTTTTAGAAACACAGGCTGTGGGTAACTGAGTGAAAACCCAAGTACATTTTGTATTTTGTTAAGTTGGCAGAGGGGCAAAAGCGGTACAGTTTTAAGGGAGAAAATTCTACCTCCCCGAGGTGGGTTATTTAACAATTGTTTTCTTCCTACTTTCTCATGGCAATTAAGTACCCAGACAAGGCGCTCACAGCAGCAAATAGTCTCCTGACTCCTTTTAGGCTACAGAGCAAAGTAGCTCTCAACCTCCCATCACCTTATCAACACTATGAGCTCTTCCTGCCTGCAGCCTCCACTTCGCTACATAGAAAAATAATGCCCCCCAAACCCCGCGCTCGCCTCCCACCAGAGGAAATAACTGTGATGCCCTGGAATCGCCCAAATGGTGGAGAAGAAGGAGACTCTGGCCGTTCTCCCACCATCACTCCTGGAACAGCCCCATAGCCATAGCTTAATGACAGGTTCTTTCTTTTCTGTTGAACTAAACCTGGATTCATATCAGACCAGACTTTAACCCCCATCCACACACCCCTAACACTCAGTCTCGGATTTCTGTGAAATCAAACACAGCCTCCTTGCTGGCAGATGAAGAGCCCGTGGAAGTTGCGTCTGGTGGCTGGCAGGCAGGCGGAGGGCCCGTGCTTCTGTGCGGCTCCTGCTGCCTTGTTTCGCCGGGAAGTTCCAGACTTCACTCCTGGCCGGGTTTTCAGTGACAGGTTAATACCACGTGTATACGGCAGCTGTGTGTGTACACAGCATAACTGCGTAAATACCAAGTTACAACCCGTTTGTAGCATCGATGCAAAATGCCAACAGCTTAAAAATTTCATGTGTAATGTTTTATCAACTGAGTTCTGAAAGCTTATGGGCATGTATAATAATCTAGATTCGACATGAATCAGTAAGAACACATATATGGCCATTTGAGAACTTACTATCTATCTAAAAGATAAGAAGATAAATATAGATGCTAAAAGCTAAATAATTAAAAATGAGTTGTTCATATGTTGGCTACTTTAAAGTAATAGTTAAACAACATAGGTTATTAGATTATTTCAAGAATTATTTGTCCTCATAATTTGAGTGCCTTATGACCTTATTATAATTAGTTTTACTGAAATAGGAGCAGTATTATCAACCTAAACTCCTGCAAGGCACCAGCACCCTCAGTGGTCTATCATTTTCCCTCTCTCTCCCGCCTCAATCGGGAGGCGGTGATGGTTTGCCTCTCTGCCTCTGTTGACAGCTTTCATGCGGACGGATAAATCTGCTTTGTTCATGACATATTTCAGAGTAAAATGTCACAGCATTTTACACTTTTGCCTTCTCTCATCTCTTCACTCAAAAGCGTTTCTACTCGGCTGTCATTCACCATTGTAACTGTAAAAGTAAAATACTGATATTTTCTGATGATTTATGTATTTAGTGTTATAAGAACAATCTATTTATTATTTTTTTAAAAAATTTATTTATTTTTGGCTGCGTTGGGTCTTCGTTGCTGCGCGCGGGCTTTCTCTAGTTGCGGCGAGCGGGGGCTACTCCTCGTTGCTGTGCGCGGGCTTCTCACTGCGGTGGCTTCTCTTGTTGCGGAGCACGGGCTCTAGGCGCACAGGCTTCAGTAGCTGTGGCACGCGGGCTCAGTAGTTGTGGCTCGCAGGCTCTAGAGCGCAGGCTCAGTAGCTGTGGCACGTGGGATTAGTTGCTCCGTGGCATGTAGGATCTTCCTGGACGAGGGCTTGCGTCCGCATTGGCAGGTGGATTCTTAACCACTGTGCCACCAGGGAAGTCCAAGAACA
Organism: Kogia breviceps; assembly: GCF_026419965.1. Lineage (NCBI taxonomy): Eukaryota > Metazoa > Chordata > Mammalia > Artiodactyla > Physeteridae > Kogia > Kogia breviceps. The sequence continues at coordinate 192,802,263 of NC_081311.1, forward strand.
ATTTATTAACAATAGCAAATGTGAATATTTAATTTATAAACTAAAAAATAAATACATTATACTCAATGTCAACTTCCATTGCTGCTTTTTTTTCCTGAACAGGTTGGCATAGTACATGCATTAAACCTCGATTATATGGAATCCACAATGTTTTGTTTTATTGAGTGGGGCCCAGAATTTAGGCTGTGATTATATTTGGGGGAGGGGCAGGAAGCAGGGGTGGGGTGAAATCACTAGTTACCACTTGTTGCTGTTTTCTGAGCTGCTTGTGTACAAGATGGTCATGAGCCTTCCTTTATTACCCAAACCAACTGCCCAGCTGCTGAAGAATAATATCAAAGGACCTTACACAAAACATCTGTGCAGCAGGTTTTTGCTCTGAGCTTTAGTGTAATGACCTCTATCTTCAGTTTGTGTTGTGATATGATACAGTGTGAGAGAGAATCCAAGCTTTTCCACTCTGAACAGTCGGCTTCAACTTGAAATGGATGCCTTTGGTAGGATGTTAAACAGACAGGCTACCACCAGACTAAAGAAAGGTGTGCGCCTGCAGTTACAAGCATTCTATTACGTAGCAGGTCATTTTACAGAGTGAAATTAACGTCTTAGCTTTACATGTTGTTTTGAAATGAGGTCATCTGCACACTGGGATAGCATCCTTTTGCCCTGGCAACATGGACCCCTCAGGGATGGGGGCTACGGAGGTCTCGCTGTTTCCTGCTTCTCACTTTCCCTCAAACAGAGATCTTTATTCAGAAAAGCTATTTTCCATTGGGAAATCTGCTCTGCCCATCCAGAAAGTCTGAGAGCCATAGATCATGGTCACAGACCGAGTTGGAATTACCTTAGGTACAATAATGATAATAGCAACTTCCGTTGACTGTCTGGCCGGTTACCAAGAAATAAACAGATAGTAACCGATTTAATTCTTACGGCAACCCTTGAAGGTAAGTGATGATATTTCTGTCTTATAGACCAGGGGTCTATAAACTATGGCATACGTCTAATCTAACCAGCCACCTGTTTCTGTATATGCAGTTTTATTATGCCACGGTCTATGACACACAGTGACAGAGTTCGATAGCCACGATATAGACTGTATGGCCGGCAAAGCCTAAATTATTCTCAGGGAGGGCAAGTTAATTTTCCAAAGGTTTTATGACTAATAAGTGGTAAAGCTGAGATTCAGCTCTATACCTACTGAGTCTATGTTCTTAACCACAAACGCCACACCACCTCTCCTTTCAGAGCCAGAACCATGTTTGGCCAGTGGAACTTGAAAAGGTGATGGAATTTGCCCAAGGTCATCTTTGAAATTATAAGGGGGAGGGCCTTGAGCTTACTATGAGGGACCATACTAATTTAGTTGGCCAGAGAATGTTCCAAGCTTTTGAGGAACTAAATTATTGCCCATTTTTCTATAAACAAATATTGTAAATTTATTTAACTACTAATAAGTATATTCTTCTTCCAGGCCCTTACATGCTCTTAGGGAAAACCGGGGAAAGGACTGAGTAACAGAGTAGAACATGGCTCACTGGGACCTTCCCAAACTCAGTTGTCTCTTCTTCCTGATACTTTCCTCCACTGGGGACCGGACCTTCCCAAGGAACTCGCACCTCTTTCCACTTCACCTGACGATGGAAGAGGCTACCCAGTGCCGATTTGAGACCTTTGGCCCGACTCTCTCCGTTTTCATTGTTGGAAGTCCATGCGGTTCATCTATAGCATCTTTAATGCATTGCCAGTGATCTGCTCTCTGCCCTGACTCAGTTTCCCTTTCTTAGATGCTGATGGCTCATTCGCTTTAAAAAAGGGAGATCAGAAATCTGGCTTTCTTAGCTCACAGCTGCACCGTCTAAGCCTTAACATGAAGAAAAAGATGAATCAGAAATCTACTAAAAAAGTGTAAATATGAAACAAAATATGACTCAAAAGCTATCTATTCCATGGCTTTATAATGTTAAAATTTTACCTTTTTGGTACCTCCTAAGTTGTGGTATCATTTTAAGAGACATCATTCAGAGTCTAAAGAAAGAGGAATTGAATATTTTAAATGTAAATGTGATGAGTTCATTAAAAGCCAAAAATTGATTTTTATAGCTTTTCAACCCAAAGAGGCAAAGCCACTGAAGTACCCTGCAGGGTAGGTGACTGTGCAGGCTACTACATCACAGGAGGTGCCTCTGGCACCCAGAGAAAGGCATGTGCTGACACTGCTGAATGCTGGCTGGATGGAGAGTCCGCAGGAGAAATTACAGCAGCGCCACTTTGTAATGATACAGTAGCTTGTCAGATCAAAGATATAGCTGCAAACAGGAAGGCCGAGTTAATATCTTCTCTGAAGAATCGTACTCCTGTCTCACAAATGGACAAATCAATAGATGTGGCTGGACTCGCAGTTTTGCTTGTGTTCATCTAGTATCACACCAACTAGACAAAGATCTTTTATGTGAATGCTTGGAAGCAAACACAAGGGGTGCTGAACCATTCAAAATACTGAATAACTTGATTCACTCTCGTGGTTGATCCTGGAGTAGCTGCGTTGAGGTTTGCACTGATGGTGCAGCAGCAGTGGTGGGTGCTGCTAATGCCTCGGTATGAGTCAAAGCTGCGCCACCAAAACGCACCAGAGGTCATTGTATTTTTCATTGCTATGCTTGCAGTCAAATAATGGCCAGATTCACTTAAGGACATCCTTGAGGAAACAGTAAAAATGACCACCTTTTATGAAGTCTTTACTCTTGACTGCACATCTTTTTAGTATCCTGCGTGACAAAATTGTTACCGAGCCAAACGTGGGTCCACTTGAGTAGCAAAGCCAATCTACTGACAACCCGGTTATGGTGAAGGAAAGTGCAGTGTTTATTGCAGGGCACCACGCAAGGCGAACAGGCAGCTCATGCTTAAAAGACCCCAATTCTGATAGCATTTGGGGAAGGGTTCTTAAAGACAGTGTGAGGGAGGGGGTCACAGGGTGTGTGGTCAGCTCATGCACAGTTCTCTGATTGGTTGATGGTGACATAATAGGATGAAGTTTTGGGAATCTCAGTCATCAACCTTCTGGTTCCAACTCATCTGGGGTCTACATGCTGGTGGTCAGCATGCAGTTAACTTCTTCCACCTGGTGGGGGTTTTAGTATCTGCAAAACAACTCAAGGATATGGCTTGGGAAATTATCTATAGCCCTTGATGAAGAACTAAAGGTCCTTGACTTTTATGGCTAACCCATTATTATTTTTGACTTGCTTGACTGCTTTCCTTTCTTTCTGCATTTTCTCAGTTCTCTGATTAAATTTGCTCTTTGGAACTCAGGGAAGGCCTAGCAGGCTAGAGCTTTTTTACAAATAAGAGGTGAGGGATGTGGGGTGTGGGGTGTGGGGGTGTGTGTCCCTGGGAAGGTCCTGCAGGGTCCTGCTTGGTTTCAAAATGGAAAATATGCACAAGGCACATCAGCTGCAAATCGAAGTCCATTGGTTGTCTTGAGGAAAAGCACTTGTGTAACTGAGTTGCAAACTCAACTATGGATGTTTCGTGAAATACCATGTTTATGTTTGGCAGATACATTATTGAAAATGAGGCTGTCACCTCAAGGAAAATAACTGCAGTATTTGTTGCCAATGATAATATTTAAGCTTTCCAAAGGAAATAAGAATTCTGGAAAACTTATCAACCTCCATGAGCTTGTCCACTTTCCAGTTGAGATATAATTCACATACCATAAAATTCACCCTTTTAAAGTATATAATTCAATGGTTTTTATATATTCAAAAATTTGTGAAACTATCACCATTATCTAGTTTTGTCACCCCCAAAAGATACCACATGCTAATTCCTCTCTCCTCCCAGCCTCTGGCAACCACTAATATGCTTTCTGTCTATGGATTTGCATATTCTGGACATTTCATATAACTGGAACCACACAATTATCATATGATTTTAAAAAATATTGTTTGAGATATGAAAACATTTGGAAGATCTACAAAACTCAGTAGATTAGTATTTTCCAATTTACTAAAGCATTATGTTACAAAATCATAAATGGGTAAAAGAGCCATTCAAAGTGCAAGACAGCCTTTTAATGTACCGTTTTACAAAAAGTTATATGATATGGTGTCAGATTACACAGTGCAAATAACCTTTAAGAAATACCACCTGTTGAGTTTTGTTGTGGTATCAAAAAAAACAAAAACAAAAACAAACAAACTACAATTATCTGAAAAGACTATTAAAATAAATACTCCTCTCTTTCCAACTACATATAGGCATGAGGCTGAATTTCCTTCATATATGTCAATCAAAACCATATATCAAAACAGATTGAATGCAGAAGCAAACATGAGAACCCAGCTGTCTTCTATTATGCCAGATATTAAAGAAATTGGCAAAAATGTAAAAAAATGCTATTCTTACTAAAAAAATTTTTGGGAAATATGGTTACTTTTCAAAAAAATGTTATTTATATTAACATAGTAGGCTCATTATTATTTTAAAATGAAGCAATACTAAATAATTTTTTAAATTTCTCAGTTTCACTTTCTAATATGGTAAATATCGATACAGCCTACAAAAACAAAAGATCTTTGGGACTTCATTGGTTTTCAGGACTGTAGCGTGGACCTGAGACCCAAGAGTTTGAGAACTGTAAGTTTAGCACTTGTTGTCTGCATCTTTCATTTGACAAACAGACATACCTAGGGATAGTTCTGCATCCGTTTTATTGAACCTCTCTGTGTCTTTTATATTATTAATTATAGTTTCATTTAAACAGGTTACAAGTCTCATCTCCCTTAGCTTTGTCATTGCATCATCACTTCCAGCAATAGCAGCTTCCTCTGCACGCGGGCCACTGGAGGGCAGGCACTTGGCATCAGCCTGCCTTGTTCTAATAGGAGCCCAGTTTACATCTGTTGAATGGAAAGAGACGAGGGAGACAGACAGTGGAATAAAAATACTATACACTAGGAGTGCTCCATGGATAGTAATTAATCAGAATGTCATATGCATAAAAGGAAATAGTCAATGTGAGGGAGTCAGGAAAAGCATTTGAAATTGATTGGAGGTGGGGAGGAGTGTTTATCACAATACTACACAGTAGGGTCAAAAATTAGAAGCAACTAAATGGCTAACAATTGGGAATTTGTTTTTAAAACATTATAGTTTATACAATCATTAAAAATGATGTTGCAGATAGGTATTTGTCACCTGGATTTTTTTTTTTATTTAAACTGACCGTTTTTCCTCCCTCCTCTCTGCCTCATCTCCTCACCCCTTAAAAAAAGAGTTGACAGAATAACATTATCAAAACTGTGTTTAATGCGTCAGTTGTGCTGGAGTGAAAAAAATGGTTGAGACCACTGTACTGAAGACACACATCTGCTGATATGGAAAGGTGTCCTTGATAGACTGTTCATGCAAAGAACACATTATAATTTGCTTTATAATTATAATTTATAATAAAATTTAATTATAAATTATACTTTAAAAGTATAAAATTGTTTTTGAGAAACACATGCACAAACAGTAAAAGGGTATAAAAGATACTGCAATGATGATATCTGGGTATTGGAAGTACATTTAAATTTTTTCTTCTTATTTTTACACTAACTCCAATATACTAATATATACTTACTTGCTTACCAAATTCAGTGTATTAATAAACACGTAACAATACTTTTGTAACAGGAAAGCAAATTATTTTTAATTTGTTAAAATATAATAGTAGCTCTCAAGCTTCTCTTTATCAAGGTGTTACACTAGTAGTCATTTATCAAAAGAAAAAAAACAATGCATTATAATAAACTCACTGTTGCTTTTTCAAAAAAAAGAAAGAAATCGGTTGGAATGTTTTACATTTAAATATGCTGAGAGCTGGTCTCCAGTTTTAGTGAGCATAAAAATCAACTGATAAGCTTATTTATTGGGTTGGCCAAAAAGTTAGTTTGGGTGTTTCTGTGACATCGTACAAAAAACCCGAACGAACTTTTTGGCCAGTCCAATACAAGGCAGCTATCTTGGTCCCATCCTCCAAGATTCCAATTCATTAGGTTTTAAATAGCCCCAGGAATCTGCATTTAAAATAATTTTGGATACAAGTTTTAAATTGAAAAATCATCATGTGCATAAGGGAAAAAGGCCCACCCCAGAGCCCAAACTTCCCTCCCCAGAGCTAAACACTGTTAATGTTCCCTTCTGTTTCCTTCCAGAAATGTTCTGTATATATATATACAAGCCATATGAATAACCTTTTTTGTAGTTAGCAAAAACGTAATTGGGAGTACATTAAACATGTCTTGCTTTTCTTCTCTTAGCAATACATCTTGGATACTGTTGTCTAATTTTACATATGAATCGGTCTTTTTTTTTTAAACAGTTGCATAAATACTATACTTTAACAGTTCCCATTGATGGACATTTAAATTATTTCCAGTCTTTTATATAACAAACAATAAATCAAAAAATCCTTGTTCATTTGTTTTTGTTCATAATGTAGGAAAAAAGTTTAGAAATGCAGTTGCTGGATTATAGGATGTGTGCATTTTAAATTTTGTAGCTGAACTTGGCCCTTCTAACAATCATGCTCAGTGATTCTCTCTAGGTGGTTTTATAACCATACCTAGAGAAAACTCTTCCAGGGGAAAGAACCAAACAGATAATTATCACTTATATTTTAGGAATTTTCCTCTTAAAGCTAAGAAAAGAAAGATTTTGTACAAAAACTCACTGACCATCTTTAAAGAGGACAAAATTTATTTAGTTGTATGTAAATAAAAAGTATTTGGATATGTGAGGGGAAACCTATAAAGCACATAACATAAATATACAATCAACCCTATATAATATCATCAGGATACATTTAAACAGGAAATAACGTATTTGCTGTAATTCTTTGTAAGCATTCTCTTTTTTTCTGTTGGCAACATGAATATTGCAAGTAGGTTTTACTTTTGTCTTTGTAAAAGGGGGACTTGATTTGGTAGAGATCACCACTTCTAAAAATATGGTAAATCAACAAACAACTGGACAGACTGAACATAAGCAAGTCTAACTTGGATCTTTAACTAAAGCTGGGTCATTGGATAAAAAGTTTGTATTTGTGATGCACAACTAGTAGTACAAGCATCAAAATGCATCGGCTGTATAGCACCATTCCCAATATTTAACACCGCCTCTTGTTAATTTGGTATTGTCAGTAAATGAAAGTAAGGGAGAAATGTAGTCAGTTTTAAAACACACAACATGTTTTTCAATCTATCATCCTAATTTGATGGTAAATATATGGAGAGAAAAACATTGCCTTAGCACTTAAGATTACCTTTATCAAAAAGAGAGAGCTGGGTTCTTTCACAGCAGCCAAAGATGTCATGATAACAGGTCATTGTGTTGGACCAAATGGAGTATGACATGCAATTTATTATCTATAATACTTTACAGGCAATTCTTAAATCATTGGAGGTAATATCGCATATGTTAGCTATGCTGTTGTTTCTCCTTTCCATTAGCTGCCTTTTATGATTATTGTTATTTTGGTGGTCGCTTTCACTACCCAACCCCTCCCACTAGACATTAGAGCAGGAAATAGTGGAGATGAAACAAAAAGGAAACGTGTCCGTATAATCACTTGTTAACAGTTCTAAAGGGTTTGGTGGAGTAAAAGACTGAAAAGGCTGGCTAAAATTAGGCTGGGGTAACATTCTGTGACTCCAATTACTAGTAGCGTTCCTGCCTCTAATTACCAAGGACAACTGAGAATGGTCTGTACTCACTTTAGATACATTTGACCCAAGACACTGGCCATGATATTAAAGCATTTTTGTGTGTGTGTGATGAGCAAATTGTTAAGTGGAAATTTAAATAGTTCTAAAATATGTGTAAACAAGTAAGGCAGCCAGGAATCTCAGGATGATTCTGGGAAGAACATTCTGCAGTCTGAAACATGTTTGGCTTAGAAAAATAGAGATCTCCGATAAAGGAAGAGCATTATGTGATGTCATGGATCATGGTTATCTTCTGTTTGAAATCAATCAAGAGAACTATTTTAAAAACTGTGCTGAGCTCAGGCAGATGAATTGTCGCTAGAACAGCAAGACACTGGAGAAGGGCTATTTGTTACCACTACTGCAATGTCAAGTGCACAGACATTTGGACCAAGGGTGTTTTATTATCCTCACAACCTGATAGTCTCATATTTGGGATTAGTAACATGCTTGACAGAAGATTTAACTACCAACTTACATGTTAACCGGCCATTAGTTTTCTATTTTATTTACTGGGCAGGAGAAACTCAGAAAAAAAATTTTCTATAGGCCTCAGACCGTGCTCATAAACTAAGAGGCCAATGAAATGAATAAAAGTGCTTGAATCGTAGCCCTTGATTCAGTGGTTATATGCACGAATATGACTTTCACTAAGGAGATCATTAATATTATTTATTTGTTAAGGTTTTGTCTCAAGGTTCAGTTTATAACTGGATAATATGGAATTAGGAGTAACGGCAAATGCTTTTCTTAGAGAAAGATTTAGAAATTGTATGCCCCAGCTGCAGAATTCTTTAATAAAAATATAAACTGTGTTTCTTTAACTGTACTAAATGTATTACCTTTGAAGTTAGAGCCTGCCTTTGTTTTACACTGGTAGATCAACAGCTCCCTGTAACAATTTCTGAAATCCAGCATACTCTTGGGCTTAAAACCCATTTACAGGTTTTCCCCACTATCTGAAAGCAGAGCGTTCTATGAAACCTTAACTGAAATGGCATAAAGCAAAGAAGCCATGACCTTAGGTCACATCTTGCTCATGGATGCACAAAATAAATCGAGATCAAGCACAGATGCTCACAGACACAGTTCAAAGCTATGGCGACTTGAGGCTGAGTTGCTGAACATGGATCCCCGGACGGAGCCTGATGGCGCCCCTCTTGCTGCTCCGGCCGAGCTGCCTCTCTAAAGGTTCACAGCAGAACAAACGCTGAATGTGGTTCCCCTTTTCTTTTTGTAAAAGCGAAAATCCTCCTTGGGTTTCTTCTGGTGAGTGAAAACAGGTACTAACGTAGGTCTTTCATAAAAGCAAAGCAGTGGAAAGCGCTTTCAAAAAGCAGGGAGACCTGTATCTAAGATTTCCAGAAGCACTTAGATACCTTATTTTCACCTTAAAAAGAAGTAGTTGGGTTGAAAAGCTTTAATTCTCTGTCTTTGTTTTAAAAACCGTTTCTAAAACCCTAGTCTTAGTGGATGATGAGATACTTTTTAGAAAGGCTTTTCTACCAATGATTTAATAGGCTGTCTTTGCAGGACACGGTCATCTCTAAGATGCATGTAGTCCTTAATGCCTCTCCCTGCACAGAAAGGCAGTGCTGCTTTCAAACGAAGCCATGACAATGGCATTTACAAACGACTGTGCCAGTTATGGGACAATGTGCTTTCCCATGAGATGTCACAGGCTCCTCACAGCAACCATGTGAGGTAGGCATGAGTATGACAAAGAAATCTTACATGGAACATAAGAGGACACTACACATTTGCACCATCTATGTATTTTTTTCTGGATTGTTCTATAATTTGAATACACGGTTGAATGAGTAAAAAGAGTATTCCTACCATGTAGAGTAAACCACATATATAGAAGGAAAAATCATATTTTTGTGTGATGTCGTAGATCCACCCTACAAAACAAAAAAGAATATATTCAGTGTAATGAAGTTGAGAAAATAAAGTCAAGATCACAAAGCAAGCATTTATTGCTACTATAAATAATTCTCTAAGGATTTATTATATGTCATTTAATGCCCCAACGTTTCATTTAGCCATTTTTAAGTCTGGGCTGTTGGAACCAGAGTTCTTGGTGCGTGGGGATGGCTGCATTTATCTTTGAAGTCACTGGGGTCCTTTAAAGGCACTGAAATAGTAGCTGGCCGACCTATAGGGAGAATCTTCTGGCCCACAGCCCTTGGGGTAACTCTCAGGCCGGCACAAAGCCAGCAGCGAAAAGTGAATCTAATGAGTTTCTTTTTACACAAGTCTTTTCTAAAACCTCAAAACTCTTCTGAACAAGTTTCTTGTGTATGTACACAGAGGCTGAGCCTAAGACATTTGAACTTTCATTCATTCTGAAGTATAAGTTTAAATATCTGTTCTAGAAAGAATCAAGATTTCCAGGTTTTATAAAATTCACATTTACAGCTATAAACCTTTAATATATATATTTAAATTTATGAAAGTTTAAATTGTCAAAGATATAGCCTTAAATGCTAACTAAATTATCAGTTATTTAAAAAAAAATACTTTACTATTATAGTCTAATACTTTCATATAATGATCTTACTAGGGCCTGTAAGATACTACCATATTTCATGGATTCTAAGACACTATGAATTACATGATGCATCATTATTTTATGTATCAATAAAAAAATATCAATTAAAATATGACTTGATATTTTCTTAGAACTTTGTACAAGGTATTCTGATTTCAGAGATGTTAAAATGTGAAAAAAAAGTCTCAGAAACTATGAAGCATGATGTTTCATTCACTTCAGTTATTAATTCTAAGGATCAAGTCACATGTCATGGTCCCCACATAGCCAGCTATGCAAACTGAGAGGATTAAGCTATACACAGAATTTTATTTATGGTAAAAATGTAAATATAAGAATTCACTTTTTCCATTTCAACAAGTGCATTAATTAGCAAAGGCATAAGAAAAATATAAATGATTTAATGATCAAACACAGCATTCCATGGTCACTTTAAGAAAATTATCTTTTAAAAAGTATCTAATTGGCAAATGAATGCATAAATACAACTTATAACCTTCTCCCACCAGCAAACAGCTACACAAAAGCAACTGCTAAATGTGTAAACTAGTATCTCTGACTTCATGTGGCTTATCTGTATCTCGTTTATTGTAGCTAGTGCTTAATGCGCCTGGATGAGTCAAGGATGTCCTAAAGAAAAACAAACAATAGCATTGAAAATGTATACTTTTTAAAAACCCCTCAAAAACTATGAATCCTGGATATACTTTAAAAGTAAACCAAGTTTTTGAGTTTGTTATTTGATATATAAAAGAAGAGAATACCAGAGTCCTTAGATATGGCTTAGTAAATGTTCTATCATCTTTTCTTAATTTCCAGTTTGAGACAAGAAGGACAGATAAGATTAAACATATAGGGCTTCCCTGGTGGCGCAGTGGTTGAGACTCCGCCTGCCGATGCGGGGGACGTGGGTTCGTGCCCCGGTCCGGGAGGATCCCACGTGCCGCGGAGCGGCTGGGCCCGTGAGCCGCGGCCACTGCGCCTGCGCGTCCGGAGCCTGTGCTCCGCAACGGGAGAGGCCACAACAGTGAGAGGCCCGCGTACCGCAAAAAAATAAAATTTAAAACAAGATTAAACATATAACCCAGAAACAGTGATTCAGCTTCAGCATTGAATCAGAAAGACACTGACATATGAACAAAAACACACCCAACTTTTGCTCAGTGCCACCATTTGTCAGCTGTGGACCACTGTGAATTAGGAGGAAGTGAATGATTCACTTGCAGATAACACCGAGTGGTGCGTCTCTACAAGCAGAGTACACGACAGCACCATCTTCAGCTACAATTCCTAAAAAATCAATACATATAAATGAGGTTCTCATACCCCACTCATCCCACATGAAAGCTGATCTTGTCAGTGTAACAGTGAAATCCTCCCTTTTCATATGATCGAGTGATTGAGAGTCGGAAATGATGCCTCTAAATAACCAACAGCTGAAACAAGTTGATGTCCCATCACTGCCTAACAGGGACTCAGAGACGGGACAAAATCCTCACTGGAGAATTAATTTGTACTTAGTTCAGACTATTTATGTACTTTTTGGTTATAAGTGTTTGAGTACAAGCTCCAGGGCTCTGTGATATGACCTCTGCCCACCTCTCTTGCCGCCCAGAGCTTAACCACAAGCACAAGCCATTCTGAATAGTTTGGAGTCTCAAACATATTTGTCTTGACACCTTTTCTGTACATGTACTACTCCCCCTTCTGGGGGGACAGTAATAAACCCATCACCCTTAGAACACCCTGCCATCTCCTTCCCACCACTCCATCCTCCCTCTTGTCCCCGCAGACTAGAGAAAATGTGTGCTAAGTATGTTACAGATTGTTACAGCCTTACGTTGAATTAATTATATTTTAAGATCTTGCATCTTTCCCCTAAAAGTATAAACTTTTGTAAAAGCATCTTCACACACCCCATTCTTTTAAAGTAACTCACAAGTCAAGTGTTCAAAAAGTGCACTCAACTTTACCAAACAATTCTGGTACAAATTGGAGTAGGCCTACATTTTATGGTCAATTAATCCCATAGGTTTCTCCAATCTACCTTTATCTGAAACCATTCCAGATCCTGCCATCGCCACTAGTCTGAACTCAACCCGGTCCCAAGTCAGATGCAAAGCAGGTCAGGAGACAGAACTTTACCATGTGCTTTGGCCCAACACATGGGGACGATAACTCTTCAGAAACAAGATGTTTCAGACAAGATGCCTCTGCCTCAATCATCCTTCACCATCTCTCCCTTTAGGTCTGAACTCAGTCCCTTGGTTTGGAACTTGGATCCTTGGCAATCCTGATCCAACCATCCACTGAAATCAACAGCTTCGAAGTAAAATTTGGTTCCCTATTAAACCGCATTTCTTTTTCATCTGAGTCTGTCAAATGAGGAGTGACGGCTATTTTTCTTACTTATTAAATAAGTGTTCCCAGCTCTTGGTGAAAAAACATTACACATTGTTGTTAGGGTGTTATACTTTATGCAGATATTGGAGATACATGTAGGTTCTTGGTCAGTCAAATCTGGTGGCTGAGTTTTGCTATACTTTACCCTGGAAACATCTAGGAAAGTACTATTATTATATCTTTAAAAGTGATGAACTGAACGCCCAGTAACATTATAAATGAATTACATCATGAAGTTCAGGTTGCTGCATGACATGGTTGAAATGTCTGTTCAATATCTTTGATTACACACTCTTCTCCTAAATGGAAATGTGTGATTGTCTAACATGCTACTAAATTGTACCAGACTTTTTAGCGCCAGTAGGAACCGCTTTGAAAAATGGAAAACACATTCATTTCTAAACCCATTAAAAAAGAAAAAGCTCATGTGAACAGTCATTTTCCTTCTAGCACATCAAGCTAAGTAATCATTTCTAGCCAACCTGGAACTTCTGGCAAGAATTTAATGTGGTTATTTAGTGACCCATATTGCCAGGCACGTCGGCACTATCATACGTAAAGGCTGGCCTTGCATCTCTTGCAATATTGGCTCCTTGTCCTGGAAAGTCAATGGATTAAACACAATACAGTTGGCTAATCATGTCGTTCAGCATTCCTCAGTGCATGAATTCCGTGGAAGGAGAAGAAACAAACAAAAAGAAGGAGAGGTCCCTTTAGGTTGCGGCCTGGAGATGTACATCAGAACATTGATTTACGAGTCCCCATGGCAGCATTTGACACATATTCATGTCAGGTTTGTAATACAATGGTTTCTACCATCTACGGTGGATCAAATTCAGCTACAGACTCCACTTCTAGGGAGAAACGTTGAAGCAAGCAGAGATCAGACCTGGTGACTGAGGGTTGGGTATAACTCCATGTCTTCTAGTTATAATTCCTTTCTCTTCCACTCAAGAAAGTGCACTAGAACACAAATGTGTGAAAAGGAAATGACCATAGGGATGGGATAAGGAAACCATGCTGGCAAACCTTGGTGCTTTAATTAACATTGATCATGAATTCTGCTGCACCTCACGGCTGTGTTGTGATACTGCTATTGCAATCTGATGGATCAGTATAAAATCATCACAGACTGACCATTAGAAGCAGAGAGTATCCCCTGGATCCTGCAAAGAAACATCAATGGCAGATTCTGTTTCCACATACAATATATCTGAAGGACTTCCAACAGGAGGGTGGATGAGCCACTGATAATGTCTCCATCCCCTTAATGGATATTTAACTCCTTTGGAAGTTACCATTGGTTGACTGATCCAATCCCCCAATCCCAGTTCTTTTCTCCTTTCCTTCCTCTAGTACAGAGGCTGGAAAGTAAAATTCTCCAATTCTCAGTTCCCCTCGAAGTTTGGACTAGCTGTGTGACACAGTTCTGGCCAATCAGACATAAGTGGAAGTCTTCTGGGACTGAGTCTTTTGTTCCTTCCTTTTTCTTGTTAGAAATGAGGATGTAGTGGCTGGAGCTACTGCAGGCATTGTGTGACCATGAGGCCACTAGCATGAGGAAAAGGCCAAGAGGATCTTGAGACACTGCCCCAATATCATCTAGTCTCTGAATTCTAGATTTCTGGTTACGTGACACAAATCTCTGTTTAAGCTACCATTGTCAGGGTGTTCTCTTATAACCAAATGCATCCCTAACTGATAGAGAATTCTACACTATGAGATCACTGAGCAGTACTGACTCTTCCGCTGCCAATATAATAGTCTGCTGCACTGCTATAGATATTCACTGTCACCTAGAAATGCTGGCCTGCATCTCTGTGTACGAGCAGAAAAGAGGAGCAGCTTGATCCAGGAAGGGGCCCATATGTAGCCTCTGGGTTTCCTAAAGCAATTCTTGGGCCTTAAACCTTTTGTCAGCCAGCTACCAGTGTTGTCAGCCGAATAGGTAAAAACCTATGATTTCTTGAGCTTCAGTCCTGACGGGGACTTAAAAATGGTTGTGTTGGCTTAAGCCCTCTGCCAGCGTAGCTCTAGGACAGGTGACTGTAGGCTCTGTAGAGAGACTGGGAAGCAAGGGGTGGGGAGGGCTTTGTCCTGCACCCATGAGGTTCCCCCATCCACTGGGAAGAAGTATTTCCGCAGAGGATATGAGGATGAAGGGCCTGGAGCAGCCAGATAAGCAGAGGATGGGGCATCTGAATAGGTGAGATTCTACCAGGTTAGCTTAAAACCCTGCACAGAACTTCTGGCAGTTCTGACAACTGTCACCAGTCCTGCCTGGCCTGGCTGCCCTAACAGCCACCTCCACAGAGCACCTTTGTCTTGACATTTGGCCCCAGCCCCTGCCATACTTTGTGGGCTCCTGCCTCTAATCCCTGGACAGTGGGTAGACTTTGTCACCTTTGCCCAGTACCTGGCCTCTTGGGCACTGGGTCTACCTACCACAAAGCTTAAAACCTGCCCAGAATGACAGGCTCAGAGAGGTATCTGGCCCAGACACAGGACTCCTCGGTGGTGCCTATGGCTTCTGGTATGCCCGATGCAAGAAGCAAAATCTCCATTGAACTGAGGTGAATACATGTGAGAGATCTCACCCTAGATGTTGCCAACTGGTGGCCTCCGGGCCAGAGGTAGGCAGAATGTCCCAACTCTCCCCAGATGCCCACATCCTAATCCCTGGAAACTGTAAATGTTACCTTATGTGGCAAAAGGGACTTTGCAGATGTCATTAAGTTAAGGACCTTGAGATGGGGGTTATCCTGGATTATCTGGTGGACCCAATGTCACCGGCATCTTAAAAGTGAAAGAAGAAGGCAGGAGAGTCAGAATTAGAGACATGAGAAGATGCTATGATATTGGCTTAGAGGATGGAGGAAGGGGCCAGGAGCCAAAAAGCAGGAAGCCTCCAGAAGCTGCAAAAGGCAAGGAAATGGATTCCCCCGAGAGCCTCCAGAAGGAATGCAGTTCCACCAACACCTTGATTTTGGCCCGCTGTGATCCATTTAAGCCTTCTGACCTCTAGAAGTGTAAGATAATACATTTGTATTGTTTTAGGCTACTTAGTTTGTAGCAATTTATTACAGCACCAGTAGGAAACTACGACAGGGCTAGATCCACGGACGTGCTCTGTTGAACCTACACACAGTGTTTTGAAAATTTGGAAATGTTACCTAAGAGTGCAGAGTCCTAGCTTCTCTTGGACGGGGGGTGGGGGAGGGGGGAGCAGGCTAACAATAGAAGAGCTAGGAATGATTTTCTGTATTTCTTGGTGATGGAAATCAGCTGGAACAGGGTAGAGGCTGTCTCTTTCAGACGGGGCAGGGGCTCTGCACGATTCCACCGTACGCTTTACCAGCCTGGCCGTTGATCTCACAGGTTAGGGATCAAAAGTTCATCTACATTCTACATGAAAGAATGACCTTTCACTTGCTAAAATTTAAAACTGAGAAACCGGGGGCAGGAATGGGGAAAAAAAAAAAAAAAAGGACCATGTACACAAATGGAAACTTCCTTCTTATTCATCCTGGACTTTGAACATAAATGAGAACACGACTTTCTACATGCACTCTAAGCTCTTAAAGCCTTGAATGGTTTACCTGCAAAAGGTGGTCCCAGCAACGCGGAGATGCCGTTAGCACAGATGATGATGCCGTACGCGTTGGCTAAGTGCTCAATTCCCACCAAGTCTTCCGTCACCACCGGCATCAGGGAGAAATAACCGCTGGAAAACCCTATCAGTGCACAGATGACTGCGAGGCCAGCGTACGTGTGCATCAAGGGCAGAATAAAAATGCTGAGGACTAGGGTGAAGTTGGTCACCAGGAAGACATTCCAAACGCTGATGCAAGGTAAGTCGGCCACAACGCCGAGGATCACTTTTCCGAAGATATGCACTATTGCTATGATCGAAGTCAGAGGGAAAACATCGTTTTGCTCTGATAAGTTATACAAATTGACTATTTCTGGGAGGTGAATGAAAGGGATGACAAAGCTGCTGTATGCGAACAGAGCCCAGAAAATAAAGGCAACAAACATCCGATTCGTAAAGAGCGAGGCTGTCCCAAAATAGCCCAGGTAGCAATCCCGGAAGCCCTTCCTGACCCTCATGGTCAGCTGGCTCACGGTCTTCAGAACCCGAAAGGCGCACACGTCCTTTCTGTGCGCAGCCTTCTCGTGGCACGCCTGGGCTGGCATGTCCCCGAGGGCGTCCTCGGTGCCGGGGCCGCCCCCCTTCTCTTCCGCGCCGCCCAGCCGTCCACTGGACCGAACCGATTCGGTGGAGTGAGCCGGGAGGACGTGTGGCTCTTTCCCCTCTGGGCCGCCTCCGTCCGTCCCAGGAGAGAGGGGCCTCATGAGCGCCCCGCACACACACAGGTTCAGGGACACCGCGCCTTGGATGAACATGGCATTCCGCCATCCGTACTCTGCGCACAGGTACTTGAGCAAAAGCGTCATGAGGAACGTGCCAAACCCGGTCCCGGTGGTGCTGAGGCCCTGGGCGAGCGCGCGCCTCTTCTGGAAGTACCTGCCCACCATGACCACGGCCGGCAAGTAGGCCATCCCGCCGCCAAAGCCTGCGCACCCGAGAGGGAAGAAAAGGCACACGGCACAGCGTAAATGGCCATAGCCCGAATCTGCAGCCTTCAAAGATCATCTGCGTTTCATTATGTTACTTTCTATAACTTGTCTTTCAAACAAAGAAATAATCATGATTGTAAAAAAGGAGCTCGAGGGGTAAGTACCAAGATTCACCCAAAGAAGCCCGCTTCTAGTCCCTCATTTCCCCCAACAGGCTTTTCAGCATAGGTTACTCCAATAATAATAATAATAGCCTATTATATATATTAAATAAATAAGTAACAAATATGTATAAAAGAATTAAATAAATAAAATAAGTCTGCATTCTCACATCAGAATATAAGCTGCACCAGGGCAGGACTGTGTCTGTATTATCGCCCCTGGTACGCCGGGCACTGCTCAGAACACGCAGTGCGTGCTTAGTGATTTGTTGAAAGAATGAATGCATTCCGGGGGCTCTGCTGTCGGCGCTAATTGCACTGAATACACAGGAAAGTACTCATGCACGAGGGGATGAAGAGTGACTCCAGGCAATTTATAGAAGCCTCAGGAATGGGCCCGTGTGTTCCCAAATGAATTAGAAGAATAAAAGGAATTTAAATGTACCGATAAGGATACGTAGCTACTAGATGTCGAAATCACCTGATACGTACTTGCATCTCTGGTTTTGAATTGTATCCTTCTTAGAAAATAGGAACAGTTTGTGATTTACGGGCACAAAAGTAAAACGCTGGCGGGGTAGATTGTGTCTGTTGGGGTCGGGTGTACTGGGAGTGCTTTGTGCTTTCTGCTCAATTTTGCTAAACCTAAAACTGCTCTATAAATGAAGCCTATTTAGAAATAAAAGAAATATGAAATAAAATAAAATGCTGGCCAAGAGGTTGAGGGTTGTGTTCTTAACTTCTAGGTACACACACAGAGGGAAACGATAAGCCCCACTTCAGGTGGTCATGGGGCCACACACGGTTGTAAATGCTCACAACCTCCTGACATTAGGATGGCAGCTTGCTAGGAGAAAAGAGACTCTGACCAATAGCACTCCCCAAAGCCGAGAAGCTTCCCTAGTTTAGCATCGTTTAATAGCTTCAGAATCACTTGAATTTGGAAGGAGAGCGGGGCGGTCATACATGCAGACGTTATAACAATTACCACTAACTGAGTGGTGAGGATGTGCCAGTTGCTTTTCAGGCTTTATCTGATTTAGTTTTCACTATAATCCAAAAGCTACCTGTGGTTATACCCATGTTATACAAGGGGGTTATGGAACCTCATGGAGATTAAGACATTTTCACCAGACCCTGCAGCAGGTAACTGGAGAATCATCCGGGTTGGAATTCAGACCCAACTGCAGACGTCTGGTCCCTTTCCACTGCCTGCACTGTCTCTCATCCTAAACTGCGCATCTGCCCGGCTGCCAGCACATTGCTGCAGAAGGATTTTGCTTCAGTTTCTAAAATAAGCTCCAAGAAGCAACGTGCCTCCTTTACTGACCTCTGAGCAGTGATCATCTACAGCAAGTGTCAGGAGCCAGTGATCCTCCACCAACTCTCCATCCTCAGATGGATACCCTTGTTTTAAGAACAATGAAGCCAGCTTCTAAGTAACTCCCAGCAAAAGCAGGGGCAGTTCCCCCAGCCACCTGCCAAGCCTCAGCGAGGGCAGCAACGTAGCAGTCATTTGCGTTACGGAAGAGAGAAGCATGAAGAAAACGGCTATCCTTAATTTTGAACCAAACGCTGCATTAACTTTTATGGGTTTTAAGTCCACAAAAGGCAGAAATCTCTAATTTCCTAATATTTAAAAGGGACATAGAAAAACATGCAATAGTCCATAAACTGGTCCTGCATCCTGACCAGTTGGCTGACTTTCAGTTATCTGCATGCTGTTTGAGAAAATTAATCGAATTCTGAAGATTTCTTTGGCTAATATGAATTGTGAGGAGCTTATCTCTTTATAAAATCTGGTTGTTCCCTTTGCTAGAATGTTCCTACTCTCAGAGAGCTCCATCTCCTGCTCACAGCTCATCTTCTCAGTAACGCCCACACAACCATCCTACTTTATTATTTTTAAATTTTATTTATTTATTTTGCGGTACACAGGCCTCTCACTGTTGTGGCCTCTCCCGTTGCAGAGCACAGGCTCCGGATGCGCAGGCTCAGCGGCCATGGCTCACGGGCCCAGCTGCTCCATGGCATGTGGGATCTTCCCGGACCAGGGCACGAATCCACGTCCCCTGCATCGGCGGGTGGACTCCCAACCACTGCGCCACCAGGGAAGCCCTATTTTTAAATTTTTATTAAAAAAAAAATTTGGGGGGGTATAATTGACTTACAATGTTGTGTTAGTTTCAGGTGTACAGCTGACCATCCTACTTTAAAATGTAAGCCTCTCTTGCCCCCCACTCCCATTCCCAGTCTCTCTTACCCTACTTTTCTTTTTTCCTATAGTAAGTACTTAACAGTATAATTTACTTTTTATTATGTGTATTGTTTATGATCTGACCCCTTCTCCCCTACAACTACCACTATAAGCTCCATGAGGGCAGGGATCTTCTTCTGTTGTGTTTACAGATACATCTCTTCCAAGCACTTAGGACTGTGCCTGGCACATAACAACGGAATGGAATGAATAAAAGAAAGTTCTATGGGAAAGTAAAGTGATCATATTTTGAAATAATAGCCACCTTTTTCATACCGGTTAAATTGATACTTACACAGTTAAGGTACAAAAAACTCAGCTGAAAAATTAGCGTATCAGTGGTTATTTTGGAAAAATAATTATTTGTTAAAGAACCAAGAAATTCTTTGATATTAAATATTGTGGCACAGTATTACTGTCCTTACGATTATACTGGGGAGGTGTGTAGTAGAAAGAACCTAGCTGGGCTTCCCTGGTGGCGCAGTGGTTGAGAGTCCGCCTGCCGATTCAGGGGACGTGGGTTCGTGCCCCGGTCCGGGAAGATCCCATGTGCCGCGGAGCGGCTGGGCCCGTGAGCCACGGCCGCTGAGCCTGCGTGTCCGGAGCCTGTGCTCTGCAACGGGAGAGGCCACAGCAGTGAGAGGCCCGTGTACCACACACACACAAAAAAAAACAACCAGGTGGTTTAATGAACTCCCACATACTCATCACCCAGCTTCAACAGTTATCAACTCCTGGCAATTCCTGCCTCAATCCCGCCTCTACCCCAACACACACACACACCCTCACACACACACACACACACACACACACACACACACACACACACACACACACACTCCTTCCTCCATATTATTTTGAAACAAATCCCAACTATATCATTTCATGTGCAAATATTTTAGAATAAATCTCTAAATAGAATTCTTTAAACTGCATAATCATATCAGTATCTTATCTGAAAAAATGAATAATTCTTTGATATCATAAAATATCCAAAGGTGTTCAAATTTCCAATTCTCTCATAAATGATCATATTTTTTAAAAATTTGTTTAAATCAGGATCCAAGTAAGGCCCACACGTTGCTATTTGTTGATACACATTTTAAGTCTTAATTTCTCTCTCTTTTTTTTTCTCTCACAATTTACTTGTTGAGGAAACTAGATCATTTGTCCTGTTAAATTTGTCCATTCTGCATTTTGCTGATGGCACAAAAGTTTACTTTTCAAAATTTGATTTGTCACTGACAATAACCAGCAATCTAAATTTAACGTGGTTATGGATCTCCAAACAGCAGCAGAATGAAATAACTAATAGGAACTGAACTGAGGGACAAAGCATAAGAGTAGCACCAATTATAACTTCGTTTTAATAATAAATGCGCCCATGTGTGGGAAAAAAAATGCGTGCCTAATGCTACAAGCATCTATTACCCTCTCCATGTCCTTAACAGCATCTCCCCTTCCTAATGTGACTTTGTGATTCGTAATCAGCACAATTATTCTATGAGCACATAGAACAGGCCTTGGGGATATTGAGGCTCAAGCCCAGCGGTCAAGCAGGGCCCTGGAACCTTCACCATGCTCAGGTTTAGAGGCCGGGCCTGTACCCAGATAAGCCAGGAAGAAGAAGATGGCCCAGAGGGAGAGAGAAGATCCTGTGGTTCTGAGTAAAAAGCACGCATAGAGGGGAAAAGCTGTCTCCAGAAGCCAAGTTTAACAGAATGGAGCTCTTAAATGGCAAAGCTGAAGAAATTTGTCCAGATTCTCCTGGCTAAGTAAGATCGCTCAAACAGATGTTAGTGTCCTGCTTAATAGGAGGATATCCATGCAATTTTAATTGCCTAGGTATTAAAAAACACATACAAACAGATCTGCCTCAAATGCTTTTTGTAATGAAGAAAGATGTCAACAAAGTCTCTTTCAAACATACATTATTGTACAGTGATATATATATATATATCTCAATCAGTTGCTTTTTAAAAATTTTTGTTTTTTATTTAAAATTTTTTTAATTTATTTTTTTGTTGTTTCAATCACTTGCTTTTTGCAGATCTTTGCACCTAACTTTCTTTCTTTTCTACTAAATAGGGGTCAATCGGCTTCAACATGCCTCACTAGCAACAGCCCAACAGTACATAAGCTAACTGATTTAGCTGGATTTTCCACTTAAACATAATTATATATATATTTGTGGAGGAGGTGAATACATTTATTTTCAGAGACTTTCTCTGGGTGTTTCCTGTATTAAAAAGAGGGAGCAGGGCTTCCCTGGTGGCGCAGTGGTTGAGAATCCGCCTGCCGATGCAGGGGTCACGGGTTCGTGCCCTGGTCCGGGAAGATCCCACATGCCGCGGAGCAACTAAGCCCGTGAGCCATGGCCGCTGAGCCTGCGCGTCCGGAGCCTGTGCTCCGCAACGGGAGAGGCCACAGCAGTGAGAGGCCCGCATACCACAAAAAAAAAAAAAAAAGAGGGAGCAATAAAGTGTCTCAAGAAACACTTTCCTTCCACTGGCCTCCTGATTTTTTTTCTTAATTCCTTGTATCCATAAATATTTGTTGATTAAATAAGTGAGTGAATAAACAAATGAATGAATATGGAGATCATATATTTGAGAACCAATAAGCAACTAACTGCAAGAAATAAAATTCCATTTAAACAAAGAGTCTAACCATAGACATCTCTAGATGATGGGAATAAATTTCAAGTCCCAGTTATGGGGATCAAGTCATAGTCCATATTACCAAACACCACGGATCAAGTTCCTAGGGGGTCCCACGTGTCTGCCCAGAGACCCCAGTGTGGCTCCTTAGTCTCAGGGAAAGGAGTTTCTTTCCTCACCTATAATATAAAAATCTCCGTGCCAGCTCTATTCACTGGACTGCTATGGGGCAAAGCTTCTAAAATGCCTCAGGGAGAACATCTTGAGTTGTTCTTTAAGAGCTGTTATCAAGTCCTTCAGATCAATGGTTTCCAAACTCAGCTTCACAGGATACAGAAGTGCTTTAGGTGTATATGTGGACAGATGTACATTACAGGGAACCAACTTGTCAACTTATATGGACAGTGAGTTTTTATGTTCACTGTCTCCTGCTACCATAAAGCATATACTTAAGCTTATAATATAATAAACATGTTATATACAATAACAATTACATATTAGCTAACATTTGCTCGAGACTTTATTATGTGCCAAGCATTGTGCTAAGTGCTTCATACAGATGATCTCATGTAATCGTTTCAACAACCCTGTAAACCAAGCACTCAATTATCCCATTTTGCAGATAAGGAGACTGAGGCATAAGTAAGTTAAGTAACTTTCCCAAAGTCACACAGATAGCAAGTGGAAGAAAAAAAGCAAGAATGCCAAACTCTAACTTTGAACTCTTATGCAAACACTGCCATCAGTGTGCCATTTATTAGGAATATAGCTCTGTACTCAAAAAAGTCAGGCTGGCTCTGGTTCACTGAAATACAATTGTATGAGTAAGAAACTACTTACCTGGGTGCATTCTGCTACCTGTTGATAAAGGAAATTATGGCCGGGAATACATTTTGCAGAACAGATATGCAAACTGTGCTGCCTGACAGCCCGTTTTTATATACCTCCTGGGGACTGACACTTTGCTCTGGGTTTGATTCTTAGAGTCTCTACATCTATGTGGGTTTTGCCGCTATTCCATTAATGTGAACAGGGGTGAAGGAGAAAATGATTTTTCTCGGATTCACGCTGGATTCTGCAGTTATTAAATGAGAGAAAGTTATTAATACGTCTGTTTTGTTACAAGAGAAGGGACTAGCACTTAGAACCAGGTATAGAAAATTTAATTAAAATCTATTAGGAAGGCCAAGTACAGCTGTTAGGTCGTTTCCTCATGCTTAAGGCATATTTAGTATCTTATATTAAAAAGTATTTCCTGGAGGATAGGATACGGTTGGGTTGGGGTGGAGGAGACAAAGGGGCGAAATATTTAATGGGTCTCTTTTCTCTACAGTGAAATTCATTGCCAAAATGCCCAATAGAAACACATAAAGTCAAGTTTAAGGGAATTCCCTGGTGGTCCAGTGGTTAGGGGTCCACGCTTCCACTGCAGCGGGCATAGGTTCGATCCTTGGTCGGGGAACTAAGATCCCGCGCGGTGCGGCCAAAAATAAAAATAAATAAATAAATAAAGTCAAGTTTAAGAAAATCACTACGCTTACCGGCTGCCACTCCGAAGGTAATGAAGAGATAATGCACGTTTGCAGCGTAGGCACTCAACACCCAGCCCAGCGAGTTCAGCAGCCCTCCGATGATCGCGGTCTGGCGGCACCCACAGGTGTTAATGAACAAGCCAATGAAAGGTCCTGTCACAGAACATTGCAAAAAGAATGACTGAAATGACTAATGGCATTTTATTTTCCTCCTTTCTTAGGGAGTCCTCATATGAAGACAAAGAATACAGTATTACTAGAGCTCTCAACTAAAACAAACCCAAACCACACCCTTGCTTTATGTGCAGAAAGCTTGTGGCATGCAAAGATAGGTTTCAGTCATTTCACCGGAGAGCACGAGGTTCTAGATTTTCAAGGAAGACAGACCTGAATAAACAGACAAGTTGATTTCATTCTCTTCTCTACAGCAGAGGTCCTAAACTCGTGGTCTAGGTGCTCCATCCAGCCTGTGGATGCATTTTGTTTATCCAGAACAAAGTTTAAAAATGTTTTGAATCCGTTGCCAACATTTAAAAACGAAGATTATTCACATAAATCCAGTGGCCACACAGAATACCTTCCCTCACAGGCCAGAGCAGCTGGACCTGTAGAGCAGCTGATCCTGTTTTGCTGTGACACACCCTCTCTAGTTTGCCGCAGTCTCCACCCTTCCCTGCAGCCTTGTATTTGACATCCTGCCCTCATTTACATTACGTGTTTGGCCTCTGTATACATTTGAGTTTTTTACTGTAAATCTAAAGGGAGTACAGAAAGGGGGGTTCTCAGGACCCCCGTGCTTCAAGAAAGGAACCTATAGCCTGTTTTCATGAGGATAACCAGATGCAAACAAAGCCAGAAAGAACTCCATTACTTCATACGTACTTCGGCCTCTGCTGACTCTCAGTCCCTGACTGGACCCTCCAGGCTATGCATTTATGACACTGTGCGGAGACTCAGGTCTACCCCTGGTTGTACAATATTTGCCAATACTCACAGCAATGCAGTATATGATATACTTTCTCAATGCTTACTTTATATGACGCTCTAGTTTTTGTCAACCTCTTTGTTTCCTTCCTGATTTTGTGGCAGCTTCTGGTGTCACTGAAGCTTAATGCTTGCCTTCGGGTCAGTGATTCCTTATCCAAATAGCAATCCATATTTTAGTAATACAGTTCAAGGCTGTACTCAGCATTGCTTTTTTTTTTTTTTTTTTTTTGCAGTACGCGGGCCGCTCACTGCTGTGGCCTCTCCCGTTGCGGAGCACAGGCTCCGGACGCGCAGGCTCAGCGGCCACGGCTCACGGGCCCAGCCACTCCGCGGCATATGGAATCCTCCCGGACCGGGGCACGAACCCGCGTCCCCCGCATCGGCAGGCGGACTCTCAACCACTGCGCCACCAGGGAAGCCCAGCATTGCATTTTAAACATCACCTTATTTTTGATCATTATTACTTTATATAGTTATCAAACCCTATGTTCAGGTGGGACTATTTCAGGTTAAAAATTGTTGAAGTCTAAGGAGCTTCCTCTTGTAGTCCAAACTGATATAAAACTTTCCTTTACAATTCTAACAATATTCATGTACATAGTTGGGTACAGTCTGCTAATAATTTTTTTTGGTCTAGTGATTTTGAGAGGATCCAATCCTCAAAACTGAGAAGATAAAGACTTACTAATTTAATTAACCCTGCTGTATTACAGAAAATAAGTCAGTAGATAAACCTCTTAAAATAGACTTAATACAGTAAACATCTTATACAAATATACTGTATTATGTATATTATAAAATAAGCACATGATATACACAATATATAAGCTAAGCACATTGATATAAACATCTGAGGAAATTACTGGGGGGAACTAAAATTCAGAAACCATGAGTTGAAGAGTGTCTTTTATTTCTCTATAAATATTTTTATTTTCCTAAACCCATGGTCACTTCACCACTTCAAATCTCAGAGGAGTGGGTTAAAAAAAGAGAAAAATGCATGATTCATTGGTTTGCTGTTAATAGGTCTTTTCAGATATGAAGGGTCAATGCATGACAGTTCAGTAGAATGATATTTCCCACATCACAGAAAGGGCCCAGAAGCAAGTTTTTCTGTGATACTGCATGTTTATGAAACACTGCATTAAGAAAGCATTTGGAGGGAAAAAGGGGGAAAATTCCCAAATAAGTACAGATATTCATATCTGGAGGAATTTTATATATCAAAAAGAAAGTACTGCTTGCTTTACTGAAAACAACATTAAGATGATAACGGTGTCTGGCTTTTTAGTTTATTGACTCTGGCACCATGAGTGCTGCAGCCACAGTCATTTATGATGTGCAGATGGGCAAAGTCAGCCCCAGAAATGCTGTGACTCCTCCATGGTTACATAATATAGATTTATCAAAAAAAGGAAGTCAGACCCAAACTTTAGGATCCTTAGTTTCATTTTCTAAGCAGTGTTTACTGATGGTCAGTTGGCATCACCGTGATGGAACTGCCATTCAACAAAATGAAAAGAACTCCACACCCAGTCTAAGGAGAGAGGAAAATAAGATTGAGATGCAGTCCTTGGGCTAAGATTCCCACTTTTGTAGAGGAATTCATTGTTTTGGAATGAGATTATACACCTTGTCAGACTTTCTCCTCTTCGGAAGGAATCTGAATCTTGGCCCATTTCCCACATAATAAAGCCTTGCATTGCTGCAGGAACACGCTGAGGAAGTCATGATTTCTTGCCCATCCCAGCACCTCATAGGTTGGAAAAAAGCTCAGGTGAGGAGAGAAACAATCTGAGGTGAGCCTTGGCGTACAATCATGGATGAAAGTCGCTAGTTCGTTGAAAACCTGGTCTCTTGGTGTAACCCTTCCCTGCAATAAATCAATGGCTCTCTGCCTTGGCTGACTGTTGGAGTCACTTAGGACCTTTAACGAAATCATTAAAGAAAAATCCTGATGCTAGGGTCCCATCCCAAGAGATTCTGATTTAATGCTCCAGGTGCAGCCCGAGTGGCCGGTTTTTAAAAGCTCCCAGGTGGATCTAACGTGTAGCCAGGACAGACAACCACTGCTCTAAATCTACTTAGCAAGAAAATGACCTTTTGCAGCCTATAGCTACCCCTAACAACATGGCTTCTACCAAGAATTATTCCAAGAGCTATCACAAAGGCTGCTGTAGATACTACCAAGGTGATTACACTTTTTAAACAATTGGGACCTTCTGCACGAACTGGCAAAATCCATGCTAGCAAAGAATGAAACAAGAATGAATTCAATTTCCCATGTGCAAGTCACTGTCCAACAGAGTGCTTTTAACTCTGTAACATAATTCATGGAATTTTTAAATTTGAAAGAGGTAACTCAATGTCCTTACAATGATTCGAAAATGAAAACAATTTCTATTTATTCACTTCAAACATATTTTCAGTTCTCATTTAACGTCATGGCAGGCAGTGTGGTATAGTGGACACCATTTCAGAGTCCAGTGGACCAGGTTTGAAGCCTGTCCCATACACTTACTGGCTACAAGTTAACTTCAGTAAGTTACTTAATGTCTCTGAGCGTTGCACGTTCTCCTCCGTGAGATCAAGATGATGGTCTGGCCTCCAGGGCTGCTGTAGGATCACATGAGATCATGTACATTACACGCACTTGGCATGTAGTAAGTGCTAAATAAAGGAGAGCTCCTCTTGCCAGCTTCTGGCTTGGAAAAGCAAACAACGTATCTGCCGCCACCTGTACCAGCAGCTTAGATAATGAATAGCAATTTAGGGTCACGATAAACAGAATAAAAGACGTTTCATTTACATAACTATGAGCCTTGCTGTGCTATAATTTCTGAGCTGCAAAACAAAAGATGTTTATCTGGCAGACACCTTTCCTGAAGAAAGGTTAGTCTACAATCTAAAGTTCCACTGTCTGGAAATAAAGGACTCTCAAACAGAATTCAAAGTCCACAGTTACCTCCTAATTAAAGATGACAATCACATTTCAACACCACTGTGAGTTAGGTGTACTTATTTGGGGGATCATCGTCAGAACTACATCCAATAATTTCAGGACTGATTTCCATTGCTTATTCCTGTAGAACTTGTGAAACACAGAGTAATACCGAAGACAGCCTTCTTAGACGGTTTGGAAAATATTGGGACAAGTATCCTGGTCTTTGGCTGAATCTTCTTTTTTGCTGTATGAGCACACTTTCTAGATTGAATCTGTAAGTATCTTGTTCTACGCTCTAAACATTTATTTTTAAAAGGTAAGAAAACTGAATTTTTAGTCTTTGGGCTGGCCAAAAAGTTCATTAGGGTTTTTACAGCCAAACCCAAACGAACTTTTTGGTCAACCCATATTTTAGAAGCACAGTTTTCCTTTACTGACTTATTGAGAAGGTAGAATTATATCCAACACAAAACTAGAAAATTCCCTGCACTGAGGTTAACCTACCTGCACTTCTCATATGATAAACAGTCCTGGTTTGATTGAACAAGGCCAAGGCAGGGTTGAGAAGTCAGTTCATTACAGTTATAGATGAAAGTGATTTATCAACAATTCTCTCTCACACACACAATGGTGCCCTTATTTAATTTAAAAACTAGATCAGTAATAATTCCTTGTGATAAACAGATACCCCCTGTACACATCTTGAGAAATAACATTCTGTCCTTGTTTTCTATCATTAGCACTGCCACTGTTATTAATGTCGCTGGTATTATCCAAAATAACATTGGCTGAATACCAGCCAAGATCAACAAATCTCTGAATTGAATTCAAGCAATTACCAGTGTGGAAATCACTGACAAGGCACAGACTCTTGTCAAACACACATATGCCTGTCATCCGCATACTCTCACCATACTAGGAAGAGATTTGAGGCCTATTATGTTTCTAGTATCAAATATATCACGAACCCTTTAAATTAAAAAAAAATTATATGTAAAAGTATGGCTTCTACTTTCAAGTAAAGGAATTGAACAGCTTTACGGTATAGTGGTAATTACCTCGTACGACTGTTGAGAGAATTAAAGTTAAATGAGATGATGTAAGGGAAAAGACCTGGTATATAATAGGTGCTTATTAAATATCAGTTGGCAGTAACAGCTGTTTAGTTCTCAAACTGAAACACATTAGCCATAGCAACATATATTTATAATAATTTCCTTGTTTAGTATCTCCAACTAGATAAGAACTGCTTTCATCGATTGCTAGGTGGTTAGATTAAACTACAAAATACAAGAATACGTTATTATTCCCTCCTGTTAGCTATATCAGTAACCTTTCTAAAAACAGTTTAATAGATTTTTCAATAACATAGGATCAATACTTCAAATTTAAAACATTAGAGCTCTGAAATAAGATTATTTACTTTTACTGTGTTTTCTCTAAAATTTTTATCTTCTGAAAATATTCATGTGTTAAACAGAGTTGTAATGATAGGTAATGAATTATAACAGTTAAGACAACAGAGTTAGGGGCAAAAATTCTAATGATCAATTTTTTGAATACTCCAAATGTTTACCATACTCGAATAGGAATATCACACAAAAGAACAAATCCTGTGTGATTCCACTTATATGAGGTATTTAGCATAGTCAAATTCATAGAGACAGAGAATAGAATGGTAGTGGCCAGGGATAGGGGGTTGGGAGGAGAGGTGGCAATGAGGAGGCATTGTTTTAATGTGTGCAGTTTTATTTTGGGGAGATGGGAAAAGTTCTGGAGATGGATGGTGGTGATGAATGCACTCAATGGCATTGAACTGTACACCTGGTTAAAATGGTGAACTTTATGTTACGTACATTTGACCACAATAAAAACAACAGCAACATCCGCTAAAATGTAACATCTAATGTTGCAACAATATAAAACATTACTTACAGTGGGGAATCGTCATTTTATAATTATTCAGTTTTAGAACAGGCCGCACGCGAACATACCCACAATCAAGGTGACGCCCATGCTGAGGGAGCTGACCCAGGCCGTGAGGCCACGGCTCTGATGGAATTCTTCAAGCCACTCCACGTTGAGGACTCCCAGGGCCATCTGGGATCCCATGATGAGGATGTGCACAAAGAAAGAGGAAAGGACCATCATCCAAGCCCATCCGCCATCAACGTTTGGGTGGGGTTTAAGTGTCTTCTTATCTTTGGGGTCATCTTCAAAATCATACCCAATGTCTTCATGACTTGTATACATTTTCCAAGATGTTCTGAAATACATACGACAAATAATTTCATTGAACATCGAAACAAAAAATCTCCATCTTTCTGGAAGGCTCTACCTACCCATCAGAACCAAAGTGGCCCCACCATTATATTAGACCTTTAGATCAATCTTGTCATTATGCAGATTTGGGAACACTCCTCACTTTTTCATAGGACCAAATGCTTTTATGAAACCTGTTTCATCTTTACAGTCATCCTATATATAAGTATTATTATGGCTCTTTTAAAGAAATGGAAATAGACTCAGGGAAGTGAAGTGCCTTTCCCAAGTTCTCATGGCCAGAAGGTAGTATATATAATAGCTAGACAGGAAGCCAGGAATTGAACCCAGCTATTTCTGACTCTAAAGCCCATGCCTCGTGTCCCTCATTGAGATGGAAACTGACAGGTGACAACAAAGATGTTAGAGAAGGAAGATGCCTGGCCTTAGACAGGGTAGCTTGGCCTTGGGGCGGTGAGGCTATGGTTCTCAGTTTTGTGGGTCCAAGTGTTCAATTTGTTCAATGCAGCTAAAGTGGGTTAGCCTCAGGGGGACCGACTCATACAAACCCAACTCAGGAGAGATTGGTAAAGGAGAAGGCCAATTTATTATCTTACAATGGGAGAGAGAGTCTTCTAATAATGGTGATATTTATGTCTGATATACAAGACATACTTTCACCCCCTCCATCCACCCCCATTCCCAGCATTTACCTGGGAAGCTAGAAAATTACTTAGAAAATTGAAAATCAGATTACAGAAATTTGGATACCACAATGGCATAAAGGTTACCAGGGAGCCAGGGGCTAGATCTTGAAGAGCCTTATGTGCCAGATAAGGATTGTGGAGTTTATCCTGTACAGAATGAATAGTTGGTGGCTGCATGTGCACAAGGAAGAGATAAGATGGCACCTGTGCTTTGCGTAGATCTCAAGGTGTTCAAACAAGAGGAGGGGGTTGGATGGAGCTAGAGGTGAGATGATGCCAGGTCAGGGGAGGTCTCTGGTTTTGTTTTATTTTTTAGGATGAGAATGGAGTGTATGCATAAAAACCGAGGATAAGGAGAGAGAGAATGACTACTCCCAGAGGTGGTGGGACAGGGTTGGTCTTGGTCAGGAAAAGTGACCCATCCTCTGAGACTAGAGGAAGCAGGGGGTAGATGGAGAAAAAATGGTAAGTAGTGGGATTTTTTATGATGGCATTCTGTTCAGTGTGAGGTGAGATACTTCACTGTAGTTTGGATTCGCATTTCTCTAATTATTAGCGAAGTTGAACATCTTTTCATGTGCCTTTTGGCCATCTGAATGCACATATCTGTTTTGAGAGTAAGTTGCTAAGAGTTCAGAACTGCTGGTGCACACCTTGGCTCAGTTTGGGTCTGCAGTGTCACACAGCACTGCCTTTAGCAGGACATTCAAGAAGGACTGTGACAGCACAGTGATGGTGGAGATGAAGACCAGGACGCCAGCTACTTGACTTTTGTCACTCTATGTGTCCACCTGGAGACTTTAGTTTTGTTTAAAATTTAAAAGAGCAAAATAGAGTGCCAAGACCGCAAGGTGAAAAATTTTGGTTTGGAAAGTGAAATTTGTAGTCGATAACATGAATTTGAATAATGACTTTAAAATGGAAATCTATTCTTCGTTTCAAGTAATTATTTTAAAGCAGAGGAGCAAATCAGAAAATAGTGATTATTACTGAAAATCATTTTGTTGCAGTGGAGGAAAAACCATGGGGCTTTTCTCCGCAGTGTTGTGATGTGGACAAAATGACAGAGAAGCAAATTGTGGCCAAGTGCACAGCTCCCAGCCTCTTTTAGGGAAGCACGCTGTGCCATTTGCACAGACTCTTCTGTACACCCCTGAGCTAAGAATTGTTTTTACCTTTTCAAAGGCTATGTGACCTGCAGAACTTCATATACTTACTCTCTGACCCTTTATAAGAAAAGTTCGCTAATCCCCAGATTAAGAGTTTGTTGGGAAGACACGGGTGCTAAGGAACCAAGGATGCCAGTGGAAGAGCAATTTAATGGATCTGTCCTGGGGCTCATCTTGACTTTTCATTTCTCTCATACCCATTATTTTTATCTTTTAAATTATTCTGTCTCTTAAACAGATATCCCGTGCTCAGCCACCACACTTCCTGCCCATGCTGCTGCTCTCTGCTGGGTTCTTCCCTTCACCTCTCCATTACCGAGGATGCTGGGAATGAGAAAATGCTATCTTACCATGTAACTTCCCCACCCGGTCAAGTTATCTTTAGGATTAAGTCCAAACTGCCCTGTCTGCTTCCAGGCTCTCCCCTCGCATTATCTACCACTCTGCCAGGTCCCTCCTCCTGTTCTTCAGCTTTGCACTCTGCTCTCCAGCCCCATGGAAGCACCTGCAGCTCCCTGAACCTGGCACAGTCTCTCAAGCTTTTGTGCATGACCTTCTCTTCTTTCGGGAACATACCTCTCTCCTTCTCATCTCCTGGTCCTCTTCTGCTCATCCTTCAAGAGTCAACTAAATTCTAATAGTGAAACCTTGAAATAATGATGGAAAAAAAACCCTGCAAACATCTCTAATATCCAACCTTAGAGCACATGTTAAATCAGTCAATCATGGTATAGCCATGCAATGCAAGTGCACCATCAAAAATAAAACTGTATGGGCTCTTTGAAGACAGAGAAAGAAGGTCACGCTAAGGTTGAATTATACTCGGGGGTCACAGAACGGGGCGCATGAAATAATTCCTTTTTGGTTGTTGTTGTTGTTAAAAATATGTATCTGCAGGAAAAAAAGCCTGGGGTGAAACAAAAATGTTGATGGAGATTATTCTTTGGATGATCGTCTTCCAAGTAATTTCTGCTTCTTTATCTCTTTGGTAAAAAATTCTAAATAAACGTATATTAACTTTATTATAAGAAAGTCAAGGCCCCTCTCTCTATCTCTTAAACATCATCTGGTTCAGCTACTTGCCTACAGTAGATTAGTGGCAATTCAGGGCCTCTTCCCCTGGGAAGTCTAGGCTGCATTGGGCTGTAGGCTTGTGTGTGTGTTTCCCACCACCCTTCTTTACCTCCCTATGAGAGGACAGTCTTCCTGGGGATAGAAGGGGATACGATAGCCCTTGCTCTCCAAAGCTCACAGCCCATAACCAAGCTACCCTGTCAAAAGTTCCAGGAGGATGAAGCTAGAAAGGGTTCAGAAGGGGTGGCTGATGGTTGTTTTCTCTCTGCCCCTGGTAGTTGTACACAGAATCCCAAAGAGCCAGAAAGAGGAGAACCAGGCAGCTTGATAAGGGGTGTGACTGGCTTAGATGAATAACAACATTGTTTTACAGTCTGTGTTTAATGAGATAAAACACACAACTTGGCATTTTCCTAAAGCCCACCTACCCGTAAGAAAAACTTTGAAATAATAATAATACAAAAGTCATATTTTTTTCAACTTATGAGTTGAAATAGCAAGCACTTTTCTAAGCAACGTTAAGAACTTTAAATTTTCACTGAATTATTTATCTTAGGGGTTAAGAGATGCAGTTGCCATTGAGTTGCTCTTGACATTTCCAGTTTATCTGTTCATAAAGAAATGATGTTAAATGGCATTTAATGGAAAAGTTTTCTTCAAGAGGCACAACTGTGCCTGTAGAAAATAGTATCAGATGGAGCCTATGGGTGGGTAAAACAAAATTCCATCAGATCCGCAGGAGGTCCCTGAAGATCTTCCAGGCAATGCGGTTGTCTGCATTTCACACCCAAATCTCTCTAAAAGTCACTCCTCTTTTGACTAATCAGAGTTATCTGACTGTCCAGCCAGATTAACTAAAACAAACAAAAGGCAACAGAAGAATAAATGTCTCCTCACCCCCAAGTTTGCTTTAGCATTTCAGCATTTATGTAATAAGATACAAAATAATCATCTGAGCATTAGGACCCTCCTCTGCACCTGGAGAGAAAGGGAGAACCAGGAGGGGTTTCTGGGCCACCTCTCTCCAGGCTCCAAGTGTTTCTCCACCATACGGTCTTCAAGCTCCCCCATCTTTTCACATACTGACACACATGCAAAATGACAACACATGTGTGGGACACTGGGGGAAGTGGAGCAGTGAGCGTGGGGGTTCTGCTAAGGATTGATGTGTAAAATGGAACCCATTCTGGGCTCACCTAGAATGGAAGCCCTGCACGTAACGTTAGGGCCTTGCGTTGAAGAAGCTGAAGGAAGGAAATGGGAAGATTATGGGATCAACAGTCAACTTCCCATTCTTCCCTAAAGTGAGTTTATTACCGGTGAAAGAGAAACCATTCATGGGGGAAATGAAGTAACACACGCAGGCTAACATGGAGGTCAGCTACATATTTACCTGGTAACTGGCAGAAGTGAAAATACTATACAGCCTGTTCGAGTGTTTCAGAGATTAAAACGAAATTGAATTTTCCAACAACGTTAGGGGAGCAAGTTTTATAAGCAAGTCATTGAGTTTTAATTTGGCTACTGTTGATTATGTTAGAATGTGGTAAGCTCACTGTAAATAAGCAGTAAAGGGGAAAGCGCCCAATTAAAATTAAAAATACAATCTTCCCCAAAGGTGACAGAGTATGTTGGTAGCAGGTTCCTCATTAGACGTGGGTGTGTGGCAGGCACATCTGTAATTTGGCTCTGTCGGTATTTGTCCTCTAGACCGGGTGTGCAATGGACATCTTGAGCCTTTAGAGGGCGCACTTGAGGCCAAGAGGCTGAAGAGGCTGGAGCAGCCAAGGCCGGGGAGCTGAGCTATGCAGAGAGCACAGCGCAAGAGAAACGGGGAACCCTATCTAGGTTCACGCTGTATCAGGGGGAACTAAAAATATAAATGCCTTCTATGGGTCGGGAACTGTGCTTAACGGCTTCTCCACAACGATTCTGTCCAGTTGATATTAATGCTCCATTTTACAGATGAAGAAATTGAGACTATTTGTAGAATGGGGGCAATGCAACTTAGAGAGGTTAAACTACCCGGTGCTGGAGGCCAAATTTGAACTCGGGCCTGAGGGATTCTCTCTCTCTCTCTCATACACACACACACACACACACACACACACTCACACACAAACACACTCACACACACGCGCGCGCGCGCGCGCGCCAGGCAAGGCGAAAAGGAATCTTTCTAATGCCCAATAATAACCCTTACTCATCCTTGCTAATGAGAGCCTGGATCAACTTTTCCGCAGAAAGAAAACGGCTTAATTAATTGGTAAGCAGAATTGAGCTCCTAAAACACCGTCAGTGGCCTTGGCAGCGTCTAGCCCCGAAATGGCCGCCCCGGGTCCCTCGCCCCATTTTAGTCTCTCCTTTCCTTTCCTCCCCGAGGGGCCTTGATCAGAACCACTCTGGGGTACCAGCGTCCGCACACCCTGGGGTACCAGCGTCCGCACACCCTGGGTTGGCCCACGGCGATCCGGCCTCCGCACCACCCCCCAGCCCTCGAGCGCCGCCCCCGCCGCCCCGGGGACCCCTCCCGGGCGCTGTGTGCTCCCCCTTCTCCGGCACCCCGAGACCCCTGGCCCCCATCCCGGGCATCCCGCGTCTCCCCGCACGCCCGGAACTCGCCAGCTCCGCGGGGAAGCGAGGCCGATCGCAGTCCCGGCGGCCTGCGCGGGGAGGCATCCCGCACCCCCAGAAGTCCCGCAGCCGCCCCGCCCCCGCTCGGGTCTCCCCCTCTCCGCCCCAGCACTGCTAGTACGAGTGGCTAACGCGGGCCGGGAGAGAGGGCGGAAGCAAGGCTGGACGCGGGAACGAGCGCGCCTCTGGGGTCGGGCGGGGATTCCGAGGGGCGCCGTGCGCCCTGGACGACGCGCGCGGGGCCCTGGCCGCCGTGGGAGCGCGGCGCGTGCCCACGTTCCGCCGCGGCGCGCCCGCCCGCCCGCGCCGAGGTGGACTAGCCCGCGGCTCGGGAGCCCCCCGGCAGGCGGCCTGGGCGGGACCACCGCGCCTCTGCTCAGCCCTGCCCTTGACCGCTCCGGCCGCCTTCCCCTACCGGCCCCGGGCTCGCACCGCCGCTTCCCGGGCGCCTGGGGCGCAGCGGCCACCGCAGCCCGCGATGCCTGCGATGCCCGGGATACTCACGGTCCGCAGCCCTCGGGGCGGCGGCCTCACTGGGCGCCCAGCCCCGATCCCCGGACTTGCTGTTTTCCGCGGAGCCCCCTGAGCGGCTGGGCGGTGAGATTTGTGGCGATGTCGCCTGTCATCCTGGAGGTGCCGGGGCCCGCGGCTCGGCGCTCCGCCCGGTTCGGCGCGCTGCGCGGGCTCCCGGCGCCTCCGCCGCTCGCTGCCGGCCCGGCTCCGTTTTGTGGAGCTTGGAGCTCGAGGCCTCAGTCCGTGTGGCTTTAAAAAGGGTGCGTTTGGAGGTGCCCGAACCTAACCTGAGCTTCCTTCCAATCCGTGCAATTTCCAATCTCCATGCTCGTTCATTCCTATACCGGCTAATTCTGGTTTGGCAGGAAAAAAAAAAAAATTGCAGTCACCTCACGTGCACACTCTCGTGGCCGGCTGTAGTTT
The DNA here is from genome assembly GCF_026419965.1 of Kogia breviceps. Lineage (NCBI taxonomy): Eukaryota > Metazoa > Chordata > Mammalia > Artiodactyla > Physeteridae > Kogia > Kogia breviceps. Next base: position 192,838,881 of record NC_081311.1, read on the forward strand.
CCAGCTTTGGCTGAGGTTCGCTAATGCTCTCGGCACGTTTATAACTGGAGGAAAGGGCCCGAAGCCTAAGATGCAGGTGGGAATGGAAGTATCTTCCATTTCTCTGAGATAGAGGAGAAGTGATGAAAAAATCCTCACCCAAGCCTGGACCGCAAAATTTGGCAGTTTGTGAGGGAAGAGTCGGGCAGGCCCTGCAAGTGTTCTCGGCCAAAGGGGACTGAAAATCCCTTATTCTTTGTCCCATTCTGGGTGGTACCTCTCCCTGCTCTTTCCCCGGTATCTAACTGTTGCCTGGCTCTTGCATTCGTGGGTACCAGGTACAGATTTCATTTCCACGTGTACCTACTCTGTTCCCAACACAATGCTTTGCCCAGGGAAAGTTTTCAATATTTTGTTAAATGACTGTGTGAATAAATGAAGCCAGTGCTATTTTTACCTCACTTGAAGGATTCTGTAGTAGTTCTCTATTGCTATTGTAATGTAGTACCACAAACTTAGTGACTGAAAACAACTCAGGTTTATTATCTCATAGTTCTGGGGGCCAGAAGTCCGAAATGGATTTTACTGGGTTAAAATCAAGGAGTTGGCAAGGTTGTGTTTCTTCTGGCAGCTCTAGGGGAGCGCTCACACTTCTAGAGGGTGCCCACAGCCCCCTGCTCCTGGACATGTCCTCTGTCTTCAAAGCTGGCAACGTTGCACCATTCTGTGCCTTTCTGCATACTCACATCTGTCTCCTGCTTCCACTGTTCTGTTTTGTTCTTCTTTTTTTAAATAAATTTATTTATTTGGCTGCGTTGGGTCTTTGTTGCTGTGCACGGGCTTTCTCTAGTTGCGGCGAGCGGGGGCTACTCTTTGTGGCGGTGCTCGGGCCTCTCATTGTGGTGGCTTCTCTTGTTGGAGAGTACGGGCTCTAGGTGCACATGCTTCAGTAGTTGTGGCATGTGGGCTCAGTAGTTGTGGCTCGCGGACTCCAGAGCACAGGCTCAGTAGTTGTGGCGCACTGGCATAGTTGCTCCGTGGCATGTGGGATCTTCCCGGACCAGGGCCTGAACTTGTGTCCCCTGCTTTGGCGGATTCTTAACCACTGCACCACCAGGGAAGTCCCGCCTGCTTCCACTTTTAAGGGCTCTTGGGATTACATTTGGCCTAGCGGTGGTAATTGGATTATTGGATAATCCAAATAATGTGCCTGTTTAAGGTCAGTTGATCAACAATCTTACTGCTGTCTGCAACCTTAATTCTCCTTTGCCATGTAAGGTAACATATTCACAGGGTCCAGAGATTAGGATGTGGACATCTTTGAAGGACCATTATTCTAGCTATCATAAATTTCCTTCTTTCTTCCTTTTCCCCTTCCTTTCTTGTTTCTGTTTTCTTTTGCAAAAAAATAATATTCACATAATCAACTTTTGGCTAAAAGTAATTGAGGACATTATGAGAAAGGACATTTCGATGAAGCACCAGGCTTATGTGATCCAAACGTTTTACTTTTGCTGATCGGAACATGAGCAAATGGATGGTTAGTATTCCCTTGGCCTGACCTTCTCCGATATCACCCATTTCAACCAGGCTTTTGAGAGTAAGTCAAGATGGGGTTCCTGGCAAATACCTTAAGTGCAGATGATCCATCTTGTTGAAAAGAGGTCTGTAAGATTTTTCAGTCTTTTTTTCCCTCTCTGAAATCTTTTAGATTTATTGAGGTATGATTGATGAAGTATGGACTGTATGTATTTAAATTTACAACTTGATGAGTTTCAGGTAAGTCTGTGGAACCATCACCTCCATCAGATAACTCCAGAATTTTCCTGCGCCCTTTGAAAGCCAGTCCTCACCCCACTGTACACCACCCCAGGCAACCTCTCACCTGCTCTCTGTGAAGCTTCTCCTCTGGACCATGGGTACTTCACAATTAGAATGTCCACAAAAGGCTTTCTTTCTTTCCCTTCCAGCTTTACTGAGGTATAATCGACAAATAAAATTGTATATATTTAAAGTGTGCTATGTGATGATACACAGGTACATTGTGAAATGACTATCACATCACAATCAAGTTAACGAACACATCACTTCATGTAGTTACCTTTTCTTTATATTTTCTTTTCTTTTTTTTTTTTTTTTGGTGGTAAGAACACTTAAGATCTACTGTCTCAGCAGATTTCAAGTATACCTTACAGTATTGTTAACTGTAGTCACCATGCTGCTGTACATTAGGTCTCCAGAACTTACTCATCTCATAACTGAGAGTTTGTACCCTTTGACCAACATCTCCCCATTTCTCCCACCTCCTAGACCCTGACAACCACCATTCTACTCTGTTTCAATGAGTTCAACTTATTTTTTTTTTAGATTCTACATATGAGTGAGATCACACAGTATTTGTCTTTCTCTGCCTGGCTTATTTCACTTACCATAATGTCCTCCAGGTTCATCTGCATCGTCACAAGTGGCAGAAAGTCCTTCTTTTTTATAGCTGAATAATATTCCATTGTGTATATATCACATTTTCTTTATCCATTCATCCATCAGTGGACACTTAGGCTGTTTCCGTATTTTGGCTTTTGTAGATAATGCTGCAATGAACATGGGAGAGCAGATGTCTCTTCTAGACACTGATTTCATTTCCCATAGAAGGCTTATCTAAGAAATCATTTTGTCTTCACAAGTTTCATTGTCCTTACCTGCCTGGCAGTTTCTTGTTGACACGGGTAGGTTGAGAGCAGACCTGGAGCAAAGGAGCCTCCTATCTGTGAGTCACCGGTTGGTGTGTCTGGGTTAAATGAATAGAAAGCCATTGTACATTAGAATGTAAAAGACAAGCACTGAACATTTTTCAGGTATCAGGTACAAGACCCTGACATCATCTCTTGATTTCTAGGCAAATTACATATAGTTCCACAATAGTAGTCTCACTTTTAACTTAATCGTATCAGGTAATAACCTTGTCCCTTAAGAAGATAAAATGATTCAAGTGATGCTTCTAAAATCCTTTCCTCTTAGTTTTTTTTTATCATGCATTCAACTGATTTCATAACTCCATGTTGGAGTTGGGGTGCAGCTAAGGATGTGGACAATCTTTGCCTTAAATTTGTTGCCTTAACGGTGTGGATTGAGCAGAGAGTGGGAGAAAATCAGCTTTTGAGGAAGTTCTAGCACAGAATATTGAAGGTGTTAGAGTAATACCCTAAAGTGCCACCTTGACTGTCCCGTTTTTATAGCCAATTCAGATACAACATGACCTAGAACCACATGGTTACCCCAGACCGTCATTCCACCCATCTCTCAGTATAGAAGGCAGCCCGCCCACACCCCTGCAAGCTTAATGCAGTAGACTGTGATGGTTAATTTTATGTGTCAACTTGACCAATATGTGCTGATGAGGATGCGGGGAAACTGGAACCCTCATATACTTTGCTTTGGAAAACAGTTTGGCAATTCCTCAAAAGTTTAAACATAGAATTACCATATGGCACAGCGTTTCCATTCCAAGGTATATGCCCAAGAGTAACGAAAACATACGTCCACTCGAAATCTTGTACACGAATGTTCACAGCAGCATTCTTCATAATAGTCAAAAAAATGGAAACAACCCAAATGTCTGGCAACTAATGAATGGATAAATAAAATGAGATATATCCATATAATAGAAATTTATTCAGCAATAAAAATAAATGCAGTACTGATACATGCTACAACACGGATGAGTCTTGAAAACATTATGCTAAGTAAATGAGGTCAGTCACAAAATACCACATACTGTATGATTCAATTACACAAAATGTCCAGAATAGGTACATACAGACAGAAAGTGGGTTTCTGGTACCTAGGTTGGGGATGTAGGGGAGGAAATAGACAGTGACTGCTAATGGGTACAGGGCTTGTTTGGGGTGATGGAATGTTCTAGAAGTGATTTTGGTGATGGTTGTGCAAATCTATGAAAAACCATTGAATTGCAAAAAATAAAAAATGAAAAGTCCCCCTACCCCACCTTCACCAAAATTGCTGGAGTGGACTATATATGAACCAGTGCTGAGAATGGGTTATAATCTAAGCACAATGAATCCACTTCTATGTACCTGAAGTCCAAGATACAATGAATTAATTAACTCAGTTCTTTAAGTACCTTCTACTTAATTAAACTTAAAAGCTTTTGCACAGCAAAGGAAACCAACCATGGACAAAATGAAAAGGCAACCTACTGAACGGGAGAAAATATTTGCAAATGATATGACTGATAAGGGGTTAATATCAGTATATGAACAGCTAATATCAGTATATTAATATGTAAACAGCTCATACAACTCAATATCAAAAAATGAACAACTCAAAAAATGGGCAGAAGACATGAATAGATATATTTCCAAAGAAGACATATGGATGGCCAACAGACACATGAAAAGATGCTCAACATCATTAATCTTCAGAGAAATGCAAATCAAAACCCAATGAGATGTCACTTCACACCTGTCAGAATGGCTATCACCAAAAAGACCGCAAATAACAGATGTTGGCAAGGATGTGGAGAAAGGGGAATCCTTGTACACTGTTGGGGAGAATGCAAATTGGGGAAGCCACTGTGGAAAACAGCATGAAGGCTCCTCAAAAAACTAAAAATAGAATTACCATATGATCCAGCAATTCCGCTCCCAGGTATATATGCGAAGAAAATGAAAACCCCAATTCTAAAAGATACATGCACGCCAATGTTCATAGCAACGTTATTTTAAAAAGCCAAGATATGGAAACAACCTAAATGTCTATCAACAGATGAATGGATAAAGAAGATGTGGTGTACATATACGTACAATGGAATACTGCCCAGCCATAAAAATGAATGAGATTTTGCCATTTGCAACAAAATGGATGAATCTGGAGAGTATTATGCTTAGTAAAATAAGTCAGACAGAGAAAGACAAATACTGTATGTTATCACTTATATGTGGAATCTAAAAAATAAAATGAATGCACATAGCAAAACAGAAACAGACTCATAGAGAACAAACTAGTGATTACTAGTGGGGGGTGGAGGAGCAAAATAGGGGCAGGGGGTTAAGAGGTACAAACTACTATGTATAAAATAAGCTACAAAGATATATTGTACAGCACAGGGAATATAGCCAATATTTTATAATAAATAAATAAATACCTTCCTTAGCCTCATCTTAAGCAATATTGTCCATAAAATCGTGGTTGTGATGTTCCAGTTATACATTTGTCTAATGCATATCAATAGAAAAGCGTATTAGTTTTAAGTTCATCAGCCTATGTTCTGCTTCGGGTTCCTGCAGCCTCACCCTTGGTCTCGCCCACACATACCTGTCTGATGGACATACTGCAACAGAGCCCTTGTGTTTCCTGCAGGTCTAGTTCATGAGATTGCATGAGGAGCCCATTTGCTTCTCTAAAGGGGTGTTTACAACAAGCAGGATGTAAGAGAAATCTCAGGCACTTCAGGATTTTCTTCTCCTGGTCTAGGACTTCCCCTGACTTCATCCCAAAGCACCTACAAAACTCCTGCCTGCAGGGGTAGTTACAAGCTTACATTTAACTTGGCTTCAAATTCAAAGAACCCATCAAGGGTGAAGCGATACATAGCAAGATTAGAAACATGTTCCTGTCCTTACATTAGTCTTCCAAGTTTGTTACATTTTTCTTTCTGATAAAAATAACCAATATCCTCATGTAGTAGCATATGCTTTCATAAAAGTACAAGGTCTAAAACTCCAGTTCTTCCACTAACTTGGAAATTAAACATTTTCTCACACATGTCCTAAAAGGAGTAATGCTTGGTTCATGGGGGTTGTATTATAGTTTTGTTGGCTAATATTATAAATTATTTAAAATTTTTTTAATGAAATCAGTGATACTAGAAAATGATTATGGCTTTTTCTTGCACCTATAGGTTTTTCTTCTTTTATTTAATACCCATTTTCCTGAAAAGTGTCATGTAGATCAAATCTAATTTTAAATGCTGTCAGCATATTCATTAATGGAAATGCAGCGAATCCTTCTGAGGCTAGAAGAATCCTCATATACTGATATGTTTATATATCAGTATATAAACAGGAGTTAAATTTTATTTCCCATGAAACAGAGCACACTTGCAAATTATACTATTTTTAAAATATTTTGAGTGTTCAAAAATAGATCATTGGCATTAAACCAGCATGCTTAACTTTCAGAAGTCAACTCCACCTCATAATCTTTGAGAAGGTCATCAATAAATAGGACTGAGTCTGGATGAGAAAGACCTAACATGTTTTCTTGTCAGTCACGACCTCACTGTACCTTTATTTGCAGGAGCAAATGGTTGTGATGAAAGCAGTTGAGGACATGAGATGTGAATGCCCTAAATTGAAGAGGAAAGGAGTTTGGGAGAAGTACTTGAACCATGTCTCATTTGTGGGACAAACGTGTTATCTAGTAAAATTAGTACAAGCTATTGAAGAACAATGTATGGATAGTTTAAGGGAGAATCAGTAAGCAGGTTCTTCTATTTTACATAGGAGGAAGATGGTTCTCTTTTCTATGATCATTCTTGGTGGATTTCTTATACTTCTACCCTGTGCCTTTAAGCTGGACAGATACACCTAGGAAACCTGTTAGCCAGAGATGAATCCAAATGGGCTGCAGCTATTGTAGCAATGTTCTTGGACCTCTTTGCTCTGTCTTGCCCTTGACTTGGACTTTCCTCCTGACTCTTGCTCATGTTGACTTGGCCTTGTGTCTGAAGTCTCCTGTTTTCTCTTCACCTTGAGAATAAATTGAACTTCCGGGGCTCTTTCGGAGACACTGGTGGATCTTCCAGCCCCAGACCAGTCCCCCAGCTGGACCTGCCCTGGCTCCTCTGCCAGAGAGGGTCAGATGATTTCACTGTATTGTGAAAGACGAAGGCCAGCATTACGAAACTGGTAGGACTGTGTAACCAGTGGTTATGAAAACCCAGGAGCTGTCCTCTTCCTGGTTGCAAAGCAGCAGAGCGTGTGCGGTAGAAGGTAAGAGCATCCAGAACTTAGGCATCCGGGTGGTGAGGTCAGACCGGAGCTGGAAGCCCCGCTCCTCGCCTCTGTTCTGTGGAGCCTGTGCATTCACCCTGGAGTGGGTATGCTGGCAGAACTACATCAAAGGGATACTGAAAGTATTAAATAAGACGATGCAGGTAAAGCACCCTGTTGGCACAGTGCTTGGCATATATTAAGAGACTTGTTTCTAACGTTGTGTTAATGGTGTCATTGAAACCCATGCCACCTCTGAGAGAAAACTGCCTTCCAGCAGAGGCCTTTGGAGAGGCAGCATAAATTAGTGGTTCAGAGCATACGCCCTGGAGCCTCATTGCCTGGATTCAAATCTCAACTTTCATCACTTATTTCACCTTTAATGAGGTTACTTAGCAACTCTACATACACTTCAGTGTGATCTTCTGTAAAATGGGAACAAGAAGAAAAAGAGGAGGAGGAGGAGGAGGAGGAAAAGAGGAGGAAGGGGAGGGGGAGGGAGAGGAGGAGGAGATTAACCCTTTGGAATGTGGTGAGGTATTAAATGACTTAGACTATATGAAGCCAATCACCATGCCTCCCAGTGTGATACACTAAGCACACAGCATCCCTTCTGTGGGACTCTTGACAAAAAAAATACATAACCTACATCTAATTGTGAGGGTGCATCAGACAAACCTGAATTAAGGGATATTCTAAAAAACAACAGGGCCTGTACTCTTCAAGAAGGTCAGCGTCATGAAAGATAAATGAAGATTCAAGAACGGTCCAGGGTAAAAGAGATGAAAGAGACCATGACAACTTAACACAGCGTGTGATGCTTGGATTGCTTTTACCAATTGGAGTGGGACAGGGGGTCAAATTTGATGCAGGGCCAGAGGTTAGGTAAACATGTTATAACTTTGTTAAACTTTTTATTTTGAAAAATTTACTGTGGTAATGTAAGAGAATGTCCTTGTTTTTAGGAAATGCTCCCTGAAGTATTTAGGAGTAAAGAAGAATTTAGAAGGTATGTAAACTCCTTAGAACAATGCCTGGCACGTAGCATGTTATTTTCTAACTGAATTTTTTTGGTGCTGAATTCCATGTAGTATCAAACAGTGCTGTTGTAACCTTCATTAACGGTGTTGCAGGAAACTGTGGCTAATCTCACTGCTTTTTCTTTTCCTGTTTCCCAGCCTTTGGTTTCGGATCTTAGGCAGTCCTGGAAAATACAGGAAAGCTACAAGGAGTTTCCTTTGCTCAGATGTAATATCTCTCAGTACCCCTGGGTTCCTCCTGCCCTCTCTACCTCTCCCATGCCTCTTTTACAAGCCTCATTGTGCATTCAGATTGTGGAAGGTGAGCCCACCTGTGCCCCTGGAGCAGGATGAGGTGAATCAGAGCAGGAGAGCAACCTGCTCAGCGGAGAGGAGTGAACATTTGCAGAAAAGAGCGTCCCCCAGAATTGTTCTTTAAGTACTTTACTGTGGTCCCCTCTCCCCTTGTGGGGTGAGATAATCAGGTGGAATATGGGGGAGGGTGTTTAAATAAAGATGTCGACCTAAGCCATGTGCTGGTTCCCAATTCATTGTGAGAATAGCTCCATGGGGACAAAGATGGCCAGACGAGGGAGCTGTCTTTGAAAACTCTTGTCATGAATGGTTGGTTCAATCCCGAACCCAGCTCTCAGTGGCTTTGGCCTTGGGGTGAGTAGACTGAATGACAGGGGTTACCTTGGTTACTTAGCTGCTCTTACATGAAACATGATTAGCCAGGCTTCACTGTAGTTGAGGTCAGCATCGTATTGGATGAGTAACTAGCCTGGGGTCATACTCACTTGAATGACAATGGGGTCTTTAGGATACATGGCGTTAAAAAAAAAAAAACCCACACCGTCAAACGCGCTTCATGTGGTTTCAAACCTCCATGTGTTACCGAAAGTGGGGTCCGGCTGCTCACCACTCAAAAGCCAGTACTCGGGAGAAGAGCTTGGTGGAAAGGAAAGTTTGCTTCATTTTGCAGGCCGACAACTGGGGAGCTGGCCTTTGGACGTGAGTCCGCCCTCTCCCCCAGTTGCCAGCCTCTGAAATAAAGCAAACTTTCCTTTCCACCAGCCTTGCCTCTCGCGAGTATTGGCTTTTGAGTGGTGAGCAGCCAGACCCCATTTTCAGTAACACATGGAGAGAGGTTTGTCAGTGTGAAGAATAAAACAATGGTCTGGCCCACCTCAATTTGGATATACCTGAGAGGAGTGAGGGGGACATTGTTCCTAGAGGTTGTGTTGGCTGCCAAAGTAGGAGGATGTGTGCTTCCTGGATATCAGGACTGTCTGTCAGGATGGCTTGAGGCAATACCTTCCAGAGACTGAGATGGGAACGCTGGTGGTTTTCAGCTGTGCAGTGACTAGCAATGGCTAACACTGAGTCTCTTTCATGCTTTACAAAATATTATTGAGCTCCTACAAGGTGCCTGACACTGTTTCTAGGTGCTGACAAATCAGTAATAAACACATGCGTGTCCGATTCTTGTTTAGTCCTTTGAATAGTCAAGGAGAAAGTCTCAGTTAGGAGTAGAAAGGTCTTTAACACCTCTCTCTAATTTATTAAGGGTGAGAGCAGGCTGCAGGCTTAGCAGTCACCCTGCAGTAGCCCTATCTAGCTGAAATTAATAACCTTGTTTGTTTTCATTTATTTATTTATGGCTTCCTTTATTTATGCACTTATTTAACAAGAGTTACTGAGAGCTTACACTGTGCCAGTTTAGTTTCAGGTGATGCAGAATGCTACCCTGGGCAAAGCCAACAGGAGCCTCTGTGCTCATGGAGCCTATATTCTAGGGGAGAATAAAATATGCAATATTTCAGGTGGTGACAAGTGTTATAAAGTAAAACAAAGGAGGCTGAGGGGAGCGAGGAGAGGGTTGCATTGTTCTTTTATACGTTTAGGTTGGTCTTGGCAAGGGGTAGACTTGTTTTCCATTTACATAATGATATGACACTTCCTTTGAAAATAAAATTTAAGTTAAAAGACAAATTCATTTAAAGAAAATTGTAAGTAACCGTTCAGCAAGATGGTAGGCAAATAACGGACATTTGGGACATGTTACTTTAAGGCAGTGGTTTCAAGCATTGGCTGAATGTTAGAATCACCTGGGACTTTAAAAAAATTCCAGATGGTCACACCACACTCCAGACTAAATGGATCAGACGATTAGCCAGGGAAATGCCCATCTCCCAACCCACAGTGAGGTTATTTTCTGGAGAAATTGAACTAGATGTGGGTGCAGGCAAGACAGAAAGTGGGGCTGCGGCAGAGCGCGGGAAGGGGTGCATTCTGCTCGCCGAACGGTGAGACCCCCCCCAGCACCTTTCACCTGCTCTGCCCCCCCAGACACCTGTGGTCTGGATCGTATTTCTCAAACAGGAGACAGGACGAAACTTCCTTTGGAGAAACTGAATGGGCCCAAGAAGAATAATTTGCAAATAATGATGTTTTGGGGGGTACCCGATGAAGAAGTTGGCTTTCTACCCAATCAAAACCAGTAAAACACACCCTTTGGCACATCCTTTCCTGCCCATGAGCGCAGAGCTTCTAATCAGCTTTCCAACAAAGGGCTATAGGAAGGAAGTCAAATCTACGCACACTAAGTTAACTGAGTTTGAAGAAGTTGGTTACAGCAGTGGAACTGGAGGGCTGGTCCCATCGTGAAGCAAGCAGGTCACACGGCAGTGTGGCTGATAGGCGGTGCCACTCCACTGGCGTGCGCTGGCTGGTAAGAGTTATCACCGCGCTACGTACTCTGTTACTCAGTCCTCACAACACCTCCATATGGAGATGCTCTTATTCCCCCAATTATAGGTGAGTAAACAGGAGCACAAACAAGTTAAGGAATTGCCAGGTACACACATAGCTGGGATTTGGATCAAGGGAGTTTGGCTCCAGAGTCCCTGCACTTCACCACTACATCGCGCAGCCTCCAGTTGGGTATGTATTTCTAGACAAAAACAAAACTCAGGGACACACCCCCTTGTTCCTGCAGGCTACGGCTGCCTTGAAGAACAGGCATCCCAACTCCCTAACTGGCTGTTTAAAGACCTTGATCTGAGCCCAGCTCACTTTTCTGGTGTCACCTCCTACTACATCTCTGTGCCATCAGTGATCCAGGCAAAGTGGATGTTCCTCAGTTCATGCCTCCATATGCTTCCATGTGCTTTTTCCTTCCTTAGCCTGGAATCCCTTCTAATTCTTTGCTCTGTGTCCTGACTCCACTCAACCTAGTTCCTTCAGATCCAGATGACCAGGACCCGTTCTGTGTGCCCATGGGTTTGTACCTCTGGTCCTCTGGACAGCGCCTCTGCCCTTGCCACCTGCCCAGCATCTGCTCTTTGTTCTCCTGCCGTCAGCAGCCTGGAGTTCCCTTGAGGAGCCGTTGCTGGCGAGAGCTCTGCTGCACTTCCAGGATCCAGGCCCAACCTTTTGGGCCATTCTTGCTCTCTGACCCTAGACATTGGCTTAGGAATGAACTTGTGACCCACACCAAGCCAATCACCCCCAATCCCAGCACTTTGTTTAGAAAGAGGTGGTCTCTGCTGGACTCACGGAGCTGGTAGGACCCAAGCCTCACACTACTTGGGGAAACGTTCCCTACCTCGTGGAATTATTGGGGAACGCGTGTGTCCACGATTTAAGGTTAAGGTCCGCACAAAGAGAACAGTCAAGAGTTGAGAAACAAAGAAAGCATGCCCTCATTTGAGCAGCTGGGCCCAGCCACGCTTTCCAGAATCTTCTGTGTTTTTCTATTACATGAACCACTTGTGCTCTTGAGCCAGTTTGAGTTGAGATCCATCCCTTGCAAGTTCAAGAATCCTGACTCACACGTGGCCTGTGTGCCTTGCTGTGACTGATTCCGTGGCTCTCCTGTGGGGTGGATTCCAGGTGGCCCCAGGCACAGAGTGGGCCTTTCTTTTTTTTTTTTTTTTTTTTTTTGCGGTACGCGGGCCTCTCACTGCTGTGGCCTCTCCCGTTGCGGAGCACAGGCTCCGGACACGCAGGTTCACCGGCCATGGCTCACGGGCCCAGCTGCTCCGCGGCATGTGGGGTCTTCCCAGACCGGGGCACGAACCCATGACCCCTGCATCAGCAGGCGGATTCTCAACCACTGCGCCACCAGGGAAGCCCCAGAGTGGGCCTTTCTAAGGCACGAGGAAAGCCTGGATGAGTCAGAAGTTCCCTCTCTCTTTGCCGATCTTTCCTGCTTCTTCTGTGGAAGTCAAACGTTCTCTAACTGCCGACAGCAAAACAGTTGCTGTGGGAAAACATTTTTTACCTGTTCAGTCCAGAATCATGGCTTCTCTGCTCCCCTTTTCTTTGCAGAACTCCGTCTTGGGGACTAGAAGGGTGTACTCCGGTCAGGAAGTTTGCCTCAGGGCATTTTAAACAGCATCACAGGTCAGCAGAAGGTACTCTCTATGTTTTGTTTAAATTTCACAGAGAACCCAAAGGTGTGAGAGGCGTGCAGGGGGTGAGACTTGCAGGGAAAGTTTCTTGAACTGCGGAGAAGAAGAAAGGAAAGGAAGTCTCAGTGCCAAGACCTGAGGTTCAGAATTGAAATGACACCTGTGAACAGGGACAGTCCAGGGCAAAGTTACCAAGGAAATGTCTTTGGAGCCTACCGGTTCTCAATTCGGTGGCCCAGCTCTCCCATCCCACTCGTCCCCTCCAGAGCAGAGAACTGGGGCGATGAGGCCCAGGGCAGGTGTTTTGAGATCAGATGAGTGTATCAAGAGCATGGAATGCTGCTGGGAGCCATGGAGGACTCACAGCTAGGGAAGCCTGAACAGAGGCTCGAGGCCAAGGCCAGGAAAGCGTGAGCTGAAGGGAGTGGGTGAGATAAAGGGGCTGCCGTGCCGGGAGCGCTCAGCCTGAGGTTCCTGTGATCAGAAGCTCCAGAGTGAGCCAGGCCCTGAGACTGAGAACTTGGTACCGTTTGCCCTTCTGAAGTAGTTCTTCATACATTGGGAAGATAACACTAAATTATGAGTCTCAAGGGCACGTCTGTCCCAGACTGCCTTCTAGTTCCTTTTGGGGACAGCCAGGCTGGTATTCAGCTAATAATCCCACTATGGCCATATAGGGAATAAAAATGCTGGCAGGGCTTCCCTGGTGGCGCAGTGGTTGAGAGTCCGCCTGCCGATGCAGGGGACGCGGGTTCGTGCCCCGGTCCGGGAAGATCCCACATGCCGTGGAGCTGGAGCTGCTGGGCCCGTGAGCCATGGCCGCTGAGCCTGTGCGTCCGGAGCCTGTGCTCCGCAACGGGAGAGGCCACAGCGGTGAGAGGCCCGCGTAGCACACACAAAAAAATGCTGGCATATTTCTATCATGGTTGACAAATAGGAAAACAGCTGCTTCCTGGCCCTTCACTACAACATCCCCCTCCCCCAAGGCGGGTAACCTTGTCTTATCAGATATGAAATATCTTGAAAAGTACTCTTGGGATACCTAAGCGTGCTTAGGTATTATTCATTATCACAAATTAGCTATTGTTCATTATCCTGCATTTAGACATTTAAAAGTACTGAGTTAGGGCCTTCCCTGGTGGCGCAGTAGTTGAGAATCCGCCTGCCAATGCAGGGGACACGGGTTCGTGCCCCAGTCCGGGAGGATCCCACATGCCGCAGAGCGGCTGGGCCCGTGAGCCATGGCCGCTGAGCCTGTGTGTCTGGAGCCTGTGCTCCGCAACCGGAGAGGCCACAACAGTGAGAGGCCCGCGTACCGCAAAAAATAAATAAATAAATAAAAGTACTGAGTTAAACCATTTGCTACACATCCGCAAGTTCTGAGCACCTGCTGTGTGTTAAGGTCCTGGTGAGGTCTGCATGCTGGACTAGACAAGGCAGGAGAGGCGCATGTACCCTCACGGGGACACACTGCATCCCACCAAAGCCCGGCTGCTTGCGTGCCTCAGTCTCCTGCATCCCGCAGTGAGGACAGACAAGAACAGGGAAGGCCAAAAAGTGAATGTGATGATAACCAAGCCCAGACAAGCTCTCTTCTGCGCCCCTTCCTCTCGGGGGCCCACGCAGGGCCCTGGTCCCGCAGGGCCACGAGGCAGGGAGCTGGGGAGAAGATGCCGGGCGGTTCCCCCGCGTGGAGATCTGGAGGTCCGGAGCCACTGCAGTGGAAGAATAAAACCATCAAAGGCGGGAACCCACGGGAGAGGCCACTGGGACTGATTTCTTGGGCTCTGAGTGATGATGGGGCCTTTGGTGAGTGGGTGGCTGCGTGGCCAAGCCTTTGCGTGTTAGCATCTTCAGGTGGCGCCTGAAGTGGCAGCAGGAAAGGGGCCAAAACGACTCAGGAGGAGCCTCCCGACACCTGGGCATCTGGGAACAGGGTTTTGCCTCTAATTTCTAACAAGTGAATAATACCCTTGTAGTTATCATGAACGCTCTGTTTTTTCTTAAAAGGTACAAGTTCTCCTTGGATAATTTCTTTTTTTTTTTTTTTTTTTTTTTTTTACGGTACTCGGGCCTCTCACTGTTGTGGCCTCTCCCGTTGCGGAGCACAGGCTCCGGACGCGCAGGCTCAGCGGCCACGGCTCACGGGCCCAGCCGCTCCGCGGCACGTGGGATCCTCCCGGACCGGGGCACGAACCCGCGTCCCCTGCATCGGCAGGCGGACTCCCAACCACTGCGCCACCAGGGAAGCCCTCCTTGGATACTTTCTATGAAATGTACTCAGTTCAGAATGGCATAAAATGAAGGCAGTAGATGGAAAGAATTTTTAACAAGGCAAAGGAAAGAATCCTGAAAGTCTCTTCATTCTTTTCCTTGTTGTTAATGCTTTGAGGGCTTGTTTTACTCTGGCATCTCGGTTCCTCTTAGAGAGCAGGTTCTCTTGGTTGAGTGGAGGCCCGACTCTAGGGACTGGGCTTCGGCTTTCAACCTGGCTCCCCCCTGGAGTGATGACATTGGCCTTTTTCCCACTCCTGCTATGAGCACGCACCAATGTCATTCATTTCAACATGGGAGTGATTAAAGCAAGTAGCCCCCTCCTTGTCCCTGATCTCCGTCTGCTGGCAGGGCTGAGGTTGTGGGCAGACGGGCTCCAACAGAAGCTGGCCATGTAGGGACCCTCTCTGATTTTACGTCATCTGTACTCTGAGGATCAAGCAGGACCAGAGTTTTCTCTGCCCTTTTCCCCTCCTCTGCACACTGTCCTCTCCCCGACCACCCCTGGGCCCACCCGTGTCCATTCTCAGGGACCTAGATTGAGAACTAATTCCAGGGTCAGGTTCAGATTGTTAAGAGACCACTACTGGGGGTGTTGGCATTTTGAAAGTTAATGTATCAGAGACTCTCAGGGTTGAAAAAGATGTTGGAGATTAATCTAAGGCAGGGGTCAGGACTTCCCTGGCAGTCCAGTGGTTATGACTCCACGCTTCCAATGCAGGGGGCGCGGGTTCGATCCCTGGTCAGGGAACATGCTGTGTGGAATGGCCAAAAAATAAAAGAAAACAAAACAACCCAGGGGTCAGCAAACAGGGCAAAATCCAGCTCGACACCCATTTTTGGGAAATCAAGTTTTGTTTGACTACAACATCCATTCGTTTGCACACTGTGTATGTGTGTGCGTGTGTGTGTGCGCGCGCTACAAAAAAGCAAGAACGGCAGAGGTGACCAGTTGTGACAGAGATCGTATGACCCACAAAACCAAAAATATTTACTATTTACTCCTTTACAGATGAAGCTTTCCAATTCCTGATCCAACCTAACCCTGTTTACGTCCCCTGTAGGTGACCAGTTCTTGAACTTCTTGTATGACAGAGAGCCCACTTCCTAATACTCACCGGCTCTTTAATTCTAGAATGTTCCTTTTTATGTTAAGCTGCATTTGCTTTCTTGGTTTTCTTTTTTCTACCACTTTATTGGAAAACTAAAAATTCAGATAACCCCAAGGACCTAATTTCTGATGGTAGAATCCCACACACCTTTATAGTTTGGTGGAAGAGATAGTGGGTGTGAAGGTAAAGGGCTTTAGAGGTAATTACCTTTCAAACCACACGACCTGGGTATTTGCCTCTTTTCTGCTCACTTATGAGGTCCACCCTCGAAAATCAGGGCATTCAGTCTTGTTGCAGGCTGAGCCAAATCAGCCTTTGGAGGTGGAGTTCCTGCCAATGTCCCCTTTTCAGCCTCCCGAAGGCGGTCAGCTCATGACATCGTGGTCTGTCATCTACACACACAGCGTATGAAATAGCAGAAGAGAAAGAATTATGCCAAGGATGAAAAGTCTGAGATCGTGCAACTTGAGGGTTTCACTTGCACACACATATATGCTCTTTACTATCGATGTGTAATAAATCACCCCCAAACTCAGCGGCTTAAAATAGTCCTTTAATTTTGCCCACGATTTAGTGGATCAGGAACTCGGAAAGGGCTCAGTTGAGCAGTTCTGGTTTGAGGCTTCTCATGTGGACACAGTCAGATGTCGGCCGGGCTGGACGTGCCCTGTGGCTCAGTCCCACTGCTGACACCTGAGCTGTCATGGCGCTGATACCTGGCACTCAGCTGGGACGTGGACTGGGGTGCCTGCGTGTGGCTTCTCCAGCATGGCAGCCTGGGCTTAATTGGACGATGTATGTGGTGGCTCAGGGCTCCGAGTACAAGTGTTCCAGAACACTCAGAAGTTTCTTTCTCGGTTGAAACAGTCACCAGCCCACCCTGATTTGAGTGGGGGTGGGACAGGGACCCCGCCTCTCAAGGGCAGAAGTGGCAAAGTTACATTGTGGAGGAGCAGGAGGGGTGGAAGATATTGCCATAACTATCCTTGGAAAATGTAATCTGCCAGGGATATTGTCCTGAAATTGTATCCCCTGCTTTTCCAGGAGTCACATCCAAAAGATGACCCATGTGGGAGGAGCTTTAAGAAGTTTTCTCCACTTTTGACTCCATAGCTCTGCCCCTCTCAGCTGTTTCCTGGCCTCTGCACAACAATGGTGCAGGTGAACTATCTGGCACACCCTGGATTGACTTCCGTTTGGACATGGATGCCCATGTCATTTGGTTCCTCTGTGCTTTGACACTAAATTTATGGCTTTGCACAGTCATTTTCTCTATTGCATGGTGCTTAACAGCTTTGCTTTCCGGATGTTGAATTAGGGGTGGATGACAATAGAGGATATTTGATCTTTTCTAGAAGGTCTTTTGGAAAATTTCCATCAGGGTGAGAGGATCCATTTTCCGCCTCTGTCCTCACTACCCTTCTGTAGGAAATTGTCCACCTGCTTCAGGAAGGCCGTCTGACCCTGGGAATCAGGAGAGCACAGCCATGGCCTCTTGCTCTGCATGGTCCCTGATACGGGCCATGAGCACTACACCTGCCTTTCCTCCTCTCTCTTGCTTTGCCCTGGCCAACAAATATCCTATTGGCTCTGAGAGTTTTTGAGTAGTTGCTTTGGGAGTGAAAAACTTATTACGTGAAATATATAAACGTGAGGGCTTCCCTGGTGGCGCAGTGGTTGGGAATCCGCCTGCCGATGCAGGGGACGCGGGTTCGTGCCCCGGTCCGGGAAGATCCCACATGCCGCGGAGCGGCTGGGCCCGTGAGCCATGGCCGCTGAGCCTGCGCGTCCGGAGCCTGTGCTCCGCAACGGGAGAGGCCACAACAGTGAGAGGCCCGCGTACCGCAAAAAATAAATAAATAAGTAAATAAAATATATATATGTATATATATATAAACATAAGAACCATCACTTTAAAATATTCCTAACTAGTAGCAGCAGTTTGAGTGCTCGGCAAGCTGTTTAGGAGAAGAAGGTAAGAACTTGTGGGAGAAAAAGTGGATTATTTACTAAGTGTCTTATTTATCATGTGTATATTACTGAGCCATTTTATAACCTGACATAATTCAAGTCTGTATCAAAGGGAGAACTTTTCAAAGAGAAATAAAATTTGCAGTATTGGGACTTCTTGGAGGTCCAGTGGTTAAGACTCCACGCTTCCACTGCAGGGGGCACGGGTTCGATCCCTGGCCGGGGAACTGTGATCCTGTATGCCACACGGCACATGGCCAAAAAAAAACATGTGCAGTATTTAACAAAGGTATTAGTCGTGTGTGTGTGTGTGTGTGTGTGTGTGTGTGTGTGTGTGTGTGTGTGTGATTGATGTTGAACAGTTTCCATCCCCCTTGCTGTCGGGAACTCATTGTGAGTTATCATGTGTGTTGCTATGTCACCGAGTCCACCTCTATTTGGTTTTCATACGGTGGGACCCCTTCCCTTGCAGCTGTGCACTAGTCCTGGCCGGTCCTTGTCCTTCAGACAATCTGGGCAGCAGGTGGAAGATGTAACCGGGGACCTGTCATGCTCAATATCTAATTTTTCCATCCTAGAGCTGGAGCCATTTTCTTATGCTACAAAGGCACCCAACCTGTATTTGCATTAAAATCACTGCAGGTGTTAAAGCACAGCCTCCTGAGCCTCATCCCTGAAGAGTCTGATTTGGTAGGTCTGTGGGGGGGCAGAGGTCACTCACCATCAACTGCAAACCCCACTTTGCCAAGCATTTTGCCCATTTCAGCTTCTGTACCTTCTGCTACAGTGACCCTCAAGTGAGCTTCTACTTTCTGCTGGGTTAGGTCCTGGGTGTTTTAAAGAAAGCTTGAGGGAACTTCCCTGGTGGTCCCCTTGCAATGCAGGGGGTGTGGGTTCGATCCCTGGTGGGGGAGCTAATATCCCGCATGGCTCGGGGCCAAAAAACCAAAACACGAAACAGAAGCATTATTGTAACAAATTCAGTAAAAGACTTTGAAAATGGTCCACATCAAAAAAACAAAAAAACCTTAAAAAAAAAAATAAAAAAGGAAGCTTGAGTGAGACAGAGACAGAGAGAGACACCTGAGGGGCAAAGATATAAACCCTTCTGCCTTCATGCAGTTGAGCATAAACCTGACTTCTTAGCCTGAAGGACATCTGGCCAAGGGTGGAAACAGGTTAAAATAAGCACATATTTGCACTCAGTGAATATCTGTTGAATGAAATGAAGGGGAGAAATAAGTGTTCTAGCAGTAGTTTTAAAGAGTGTCAGGGGAGCGCAGAAGAGAGGACTTTTTTTAGCTTCATCACCTTGACACCTTATCAGGTCATTGCTTCGTGGAGCTGTGTCATACGGACTAGATTGATGGATAGCTCTATGCACTCTGTGACGTGGTCTAACAAAGTAATCTCCTGGCAGAGCCTAAAGGCACACCAGTCTGCCCGCCAATAACTATCCATTGCTAGTTGCCGCTAGAATCCTTTTTAAAATGTTTGAAATGGTCTGAAATGCACCTTGGCTCCCTGCTCTCAGACACAGCTGAACCCTGTACAGCCTCACCTGTGTGTGCGTGGCCCCAGCTCTCCTTGCCCACAGCTCAGAGACATCTTGCAGATCATTGCCTTTCAGGAGTTGCAGGGGGGAGGCAGGACTTTCGTAAGCTTTTCAGCCCACGGATATACCTTCGTCTCAAGAACCTCACTAAATTCCTAAATCCTGGGGTGCTTTGGAAACTTCTGGAGATGATTCTCCTATAGCCTGCCTGTGGAACCACATATTATCCATCTCATCCACACTTTGTCCCTGGGTATTTATTTACTCTTACTCAAGTAGACCAAGTTGTCAAGACACCTGTCATCTTTGGCTAGATGCTGTAGGGAGCTCTGAAAAGAGACCCTTGCTGCTTAAAGTGGGACCCATTGGAGGGCAGCCTTGGCATCTCCTGGGAGCTTATGAGAACTGAAGACTCAAAGACCTCCTGCATCCGAATCTGCATGTGATTCAACCCCCAGCCAATTCAGCTGAGCCTAAAAGTGTGAGAAGCACTGGTATGAAATATACATTGGAGCTGTCCTCACCAAGTGCAAAGGAGTTACTGTAACCTGCCAGTCAAGGGGAGTGAATTCTTTCCAGGGGCATCTGGTTTACAAAGTGCAGCAGGCAGGTGGACTTGGGTAGCCTGAGGGTCCTCCAACAAAGAAGCAGATGCCGGGAGGGAAAGCATGTAACTAGGGGAAATTTAAAAAAAGCATCTAAGAGTGTGTGTGCAGAGCATAGATTTTGTTTGCCACACCTCTCATGGGAGCAGACTGGATCCAATTTCATCTCTCCTGATTTTATCGACTATTGCCCACAGTTACCTCCTCTGAGAGGAAGTGAAAACACTTGAAAGAAAACATCCTCCCAACTAACAGCCAGGCTGCCAGCCTTAAAACAAGTGTGACCAGTTTGGAGGAACAGGGAGAGACAGTCTTAGCAAAGCTAATTTCTTTCTCAAAAAAGTAAGTAGTCTACTGCTAAAAATTTTAACAAAGCTGGTGATGTGTGAATGATCACCGTGTCTTAGAAATTGTGTCTTAGAAAATGAAGAGTGTAAGTTCTTGAGAAAGTAAAACTACCTGGCATTCCTTCTTACTCATGGGACTCTCCCTACTTAAAAAAAATAAATTTCAATATAGTTTTTTAGACAGAGGAGGTGGATTAAGATGATATGCTTAGTTTTAAAAAAATATTGGATTTATTTACATATAATTTACATTCAGTAAAAAAATCACCTTTGAAACATACAGTTCTCTGAATTTTAACAAATGTTTACAATTTTATAATCACCAGCACAAAGAATAGTACAATTTCATCAAAACCAAAAAGTTCTCTTCTGCCCCTTTGTAGCCGTCCTTTTCTTCACCCCTAACTCTTGGCAACCGCTGATCTGATTTCTGTCTCTACAGTTTTGGCTTTTCCAGAATATCACAAAAATGGAATTATGCACTCGGTAGCTTTTTGTGTCTTGTTTCTTTCACTTGGCGCAATGCTTTTGAGATTTGCCCACATTGTGTGGGTCAGTGTGTATATAGCTTAACTATTCCTTTTCAGTGCTGAGTTGTATTCTTGGTATGAATGTACCAAGTCTTCTTTATCCATTCGCCAGTCAATGGACATCTGTATTGTTTCCATTTTTTGGCTATTAGGCAAATTCTATGAACATTTGTGTATAGGTTTTTGTGTGAACATGTGTTTTCATTTCTCATGGGTAATTTTTACTCTCTAGGAGTAAAAAGCCTGAGCTGTATGGTAACTGCATGAACTTTTAAAGAAACCAAGAGGGCTTCCCTGGTGGCGCAGTGGTTGAGTGTCCGCCTGCCGATGCAGGGGACGCGGGTTCGTGCCCCGGTCCGGGAAGATCCCACATGCTGCAGAGCGGCTGGGCCCGTGAGCCATGGCTGCTGAGCCTGTGCGTCTGGAGCCTGTGCTCCGCAACGGGAGAGGCCACAACAGTGAGAGGCCTGCGTATCGCAAAAAAAAAAAAAAAGTAAAGAAACTGCCCAACTGTTTTCCAAACTGATTGTACTACATCAGATTGCCACCAGCAGAGGATGAAAGTTTCAGGTGATTCACATATCTTCTAGTTTTTGGCATTGTCAGTTTCCCGCTGCAACTTTAGACATTCTAATAGGTGTGTAGAGGTCTCTCATGGTAGTTTAATTTATGGTTTCCTAATGACTAATGGTGTTGGGCATCTTTTCATATGCTCGTTGGCCTTGCCTCTATCTTTTTGGTAAAGTATTCAAATGATTTTAAAAATAGAGTTCTGGGACTTCCCTGGTGGCGCAGTGGTTATGAATCTGCCTGCCAATGCAGGGGACACGAGTTCGAGCCTGGTCTTGGAAGATCCCACAATCCACGGAGCAATGAAGCCCGTGTGCCACAACTACTGAGCCGGCGTGCCACAACTACTGAAGCCCACGTGCCTAGAGCCCGTGCTCCACAACAAGAGAAGCCACTGCAGTGAGAAGCCCGTGCAGCGCAACGAGGAGTATCCCCTGCTCCCTGCAACTAGAGAAAGCCCGCGAGCAGCACCAAAGATCCAATGCAGCTAAAAATAAATAAATAAAATAAATAAATTTTTTAAAAAGAAAAAAAGACAGTGTTTAACGACCTTGGGTAATGTAAGCTATTGAGGATATGGGGAGGGGGAAGGGTAAGCTGTGACGATGTGAGAGAGTGGCAGGGACATATACACACTACCAAATGTAAATTAGATAGCTAGTGGGAAGCTACAGCATAGCACAGGGAGTTCACCTCTGTACTTAGTGACCACCTAGAGGGGTGGGATAGGGAGGGTGGGAGGGAGGGTGACAAAAGAGGGAAGAGTTATGGGAACATATGTATATGTATAACTGATTCACTTTGTTGTAAAGGAGAAACTAACCCACTATTGTAAAACAGTTATACTCAAATAAAGATGTTAAAAAAAAAAAAAAAAAAAAAAGACAGTGTTTAACGACCTTGGGTAATGTAAGCTATTGAGTCAGAGCAACCTGGATTAAAAAAAAACCTTTTTAATCAATATTAAAAGAAAAATTCATTTCTCCCCAAATTCCTATAATCCCATTCCCTGAATTAACATTAACAGTTTGGTATGTAATTTTCTTTATCTTTTCTTATGCTGGGTTGTGTGTGTGTGTAAAATGGGGTCATGTATTATCATTTAACTTAGGATATGGGTTTGACTGTAATAAAGACCCCAAATAACAGTGGCTCACACATGAGAGAAGTTCACTTCTCGTTTGCAAAACAGTCCAGTTTGTTTTTTTTTTTTTGCGGTACGCGGGCCTCTCACTGTTATGGCCTCTCCCGTTGCGGAGCACAGGCTCCGGACGCGCAGGCTCAGCGGCCATGGCTCACGGGCCCAGCCGCTCCGCGGCACGTGGGATCTTCCCGGACCGGGGCACGAACCCGCGTCCCCTGCATCGGCAGGCGGACTCCCAACCACTGCGCCACCAGGGAAGCCCAACAGTCCAGTTTTAAGTAGTCTTGGAGATATGGACATTCCACAGTGTCAGGGACCCCAGAGCCTTCTAGCTTGTTGTGCTGTTCTTCCTAGGTATCGTTCTCATCTGTAAGATTACCACCACTTCTTCACTCCAACCCAAGGAAAGAGGGAAAATCTAAGGGGAAGGCATTTCCCCTTCTAAAGAGAGCAACCTGGAAGCTGCATGCATCACATGTGCTCTCATCCTGTGGGCCATAATTTAATCACAGACCACACCTCACTCCGAGGGAGGCAGGGAAAAGCAGTCAGGGTTGGAGGGTTCAGGCAGCTCCTGGGCTGCCTCCCAAGGGGTCAGAGTCTCAGGCACCCCGAGCATCAGTGTTTTCATACCAGATCATTTTTATGAGCAGAGGCTGAGTCCTGCTGACTGCAAGTTCTCTGAGAGAGAATGACACGAAAGGGCAGAAACAATAAAGGGGTGGGCGGGTGATGCAAGAGGGAAGAGATATGGGAACATATGTACATGTATAACTGATTCACTTTATTGTAAAGGAGAAACTAACACACTATTGTAAAACAGTTATACTCAAATAAAGATGTTTTAAAAAAATAACTAGGGCTTCCCTGGTGGCGCAGTGGTTAAGAGTCCGCCTGCCGATGCAGGGGACACGGGTTCGTGCCCCGGTCCGGGAAGATCCCACGTGCCGCGGATGCGGCTGGGCCCGTGAGCCATGGCTGCTGGGCCTGCGTGTCCGGAGCCTGTGCTCCGCAACGGGAGAGGCCACAACAGTGAGAGGCCCGCCTACCACAAAAAAAAAAAAAAAAAAAAAAAAAAAAAAAAAAACCAATAAAGGGGAGGATTGATGAGCTAAATTTTAAAACTTCAGAACTGTCAAAAATACCATATGCAAGTTAAAAGACTCGTGGTGTACAGTGAAAACTATTTGCAACGTATATAATAGGAAAATGCTTAATAATCTCAATATATTAATGGCTCTTACACATCTGTAAGAACTAAACAAATGCTCCAATTGAAAATGGGCAAAGAATGTCAGTGGCAACTCTCAGAAAAGGAGAAATATAATAAGCAAATAAATATATGGAAAAAACCTCCAAACACTGTATATGGTTTTTAAAAATGCAAATTAAATCAGCAATGGGTTACCATTTATGAAATAGAGACTTTGTGTTGAAACTTTATATATGTTGGGGTTCTGGGCTGGGAGGAGTGAGGGAGTTTTTTTGGCATTCTCATGCTCTGTTGGTTGAAATACAATTGAAATAACCTTTGGGGAGAGCCATCTGGCAATATGAATCCAAAATCTGTTAAAAAGGACATTCTTTGACTCAGAAATTCTACATTAGAAATGTGTTTGAAGGAAATAAGTGTGTTCTCTAATATTTAGGAGACTCAACACAGAATTGTTTATGTTGATACAATATGGAAAAACCTGGAAATGATGTAAACGCCTCACAATAGGGGATTAGACGTATAACTTAAAGTCTGTTCATAACAATGGGTTACTCTGAAGCAATTCATAATTTTGTAAAAGTATCTTTATCTTGAAAACGAATGATGATTATGATGTATTTTTAAACAGGAAATTATAAACAGTATGCTCAATATGGCCCCATTTTTATAAAAATATCGAGATGAGTCGTTTAGGATACACTCAGTTACAGGTCACAGAAAATTCCATTTAAACTGATTTCAACAAGCAAATTTATTGGCTCATCTAACCAGCAACTCCAGAAGTAAGACAGATTTTGGTGTTAGCTTAATTTAGCATCTCAGAAAACCCTTTGAAGACCTGATTTCTTTTTCTATCTCTTTTTTGCCTCTGAAGCGTCTGCTTCACCTGAGAGCTTGTTTGTCTTCTGGAGGCAAACGGCTGCCAAGAGCTCCCAGGTCTCTGAGTCCAAACCCAGAGAAGGAGTGAGTGAGTGTTTTGGGGTGTCGTCCTCCACCCCGCCCCTCGGCAGGAGTCCTAAGCTTTCCTCTGATTGGATCACCTTGATCACATGACTTTCCGGGTGGCCAGGGAAGTGCTTCGCATTGATTGGCTTAGGTCTGGATTAGGTGCTGGTCCCTAAAACACTGTGGCAAGAGCATGAGTTTATTTTAATTTAGTTTAGCCAAATCAGGATCTACACAGGGGCTCAGCGTGGCTGACTCCCAACAAAACCGCATGGATGTTCCACAGTGGTGTGGGTGTGGAATGGCTGTTGAGAAGCTCGTCCTAAGATCCACCTAAACACAGAAAAAAGGCTGGAAGGATGTACACTGAAGTGCCAACAGTGGTTATTTTCAAGTGGCGGAAATATGGGGAGTTTAAAATTTTCCTTATGTTTGCCTGCACTTTTCATTTTGGATAACAAACGTGTACGACTTGAATAACTTTTAAAAATGAAAGGTGTAAATATGAGGCAAAGCTGGTGTGTAACGCTTGCGATGTAATTAACTGCTGGAGAGATTTAAAGCAGACATGCTGGCAGACAGGAAATACGAGTTTTCAGAGTGGTACCACCAGTGCTTTGCAGAAGTTTCTAACTGCCTTTCTCTCGCCTCTGTTATGAAATTGTGATCATTTCTAAAGATGTAATCGGAGATCTTTGAAGGCTAATCTGATTTAAGACCAGTGGTTCCAGTGGCTAGAGTTTTCCCCAAATGTTAAGGTGGGAAACATTTTAGCTTTCTCTAGAGATGTTTTTCCTTGTCACCTTTAAACACCATGAAGTGGGGCCCAAACCCCACAAGAGGCGCAGAGAGCATGCGTCTCTTTGTAGAAGGACCTCTGTGTGCAGAAGGGGAGGCGCTGGCCCCCCCATTGTCCCACTTTCTTCTTGGACAGATGGCCCTAAGTGTTCTTTCAGGAAGTGGTCACCCTAGAGAGTCCCTGGCTTTCTCTGCACTGTGACTCACAGGGCGACACGGGCTGCAGGCACCACGGAAAGGGCCCCAGGTCTGAAGACTCAGGGTCCTGGGAGAAATTGAAGTCCTTGGGTTCACTGCTGTTAGATGCCGGGTAATGGGAGTTCTTCCTTCTGTTCATGAAAAGCTCCTGCTGCTCTTCCGCATACTTTTTCCTGGAAAAGAGAGCTTGTTGTTCTACTGGCAGAAAAGACCTCCCCTGGTAAAGGAAGGTAAGGGGTTCTCATGGCAGAGTCTGGGCATCCTACGTCTCACTTTTATTTCTGCTTGAAACTGATGCTTAGCTCTGCATTTTCAGAAACTTGATTTGATCTGATCCTGCAGTTCTGAAATTATCCCATTGTGATGGTAAGCAATGAGCTGGCAATTCTGTTTCACAATGAGAGCTGTACTTACCAAAAAGATCAAAATGCTCCCATCTGAGAGGTCAGGGCACTCTGGTCTCAGGAATATTCATGTGGGAGAGGAAATGAAGCCAGAAGGTGGATATTGGATGGCCTGAAGGAACCATTCTGAGTTTCTCCTGGTAATGTCATCCACTTCCCCCATCAGAATGTAAACGTCATGCAGGGAGGGACTTCGTCTTGTTCAATGTTGTATTCACAGCATCTAGAATAATCGAAGGTTCCCGACCCTTCTGGGAAGATTAGACTCCCTCCTCTGGGTTTCCATGACACTTTGTTTTTTTATTTGTTTGTTTGTCTTGCGGTATGCGGGCCTCTCACTGCCGTGGACCCTCCCGTTGCGGAGCACAGGCTCCGGACGCGCAGGCTCAGCGGCCACGGCTCACGGGCCCAGGCGCTCCGCGGCATGTGGGATCCTCCCGGACCGGGGCACGAACCCGCGTCCCCTGCATCGGCAGGCGGACTCTCAACCACTGCGCCACCAGGGAAGCCCCCCATGACACTTTGAATTAAAGCACTTAACTCATGGTATTGAAACTATTTGCTTACATATCTGTCTTCCCTAAAAGACTGTAAGCTCTGCAAATGTAGGGATTCTGCCTTATTTTTCCAGTTAACTAACTACAGACACTTTTCACAGTACTCTGGCACGTGGTAGATACTCACTGAATGCAAAAATACTGTGGCAGGCTCGTGACTATCTCTCAGCTTGTGGGAGGTACCTGTTCAGTGGATCAGGACATTACATTAATCAAGGCCCCTTTGCTGCCTCGGTGTTGGTCTTTGCTTTTCATTGCTTCCCAGGGAACAAACATCCTTCTATTTTCAGCTGTTATTACAATATCCTCTCTGTTGAACCTACAAATATACTGAATGGTTTCCATGGATTACATTTCCAGGATCAAATTAGTCACCTCCTGGTGTTATACAAAGAGGCACCTTAATCCTATCAGCAAACCATCTGCAAGTCTTAGGATAGGATGTATCATTTCTGGGAGGGCCATCTAGACACAGTATAGCCCTCTTGGGTTATATGGATTCTTAGAGCTCTGGTCACACAAACTGAAGCCTCCAGTCTCGTCCGCACTCATTTTTGGCTCATGTCTTTCATCACCTATGATCCTCTGGTCTGGAGACCGCACTTCCTCTAACAGGTGTACCTGCCTTCTGACCAGGTCCCATTTCCTTGGGGTCCAGGTGGGGAATTGCATGGCGCCATTCTGACGACCCTGAAGAAAGCACATATGGCGAGCTGCGTCTGACCAGCAGAATAACAGTCGCCACACGCTAGATTCTTCTCGTATCACACTTTATTGGAGTACAGCTTGGTTAAGGAAAGATGGAAGGAAGACCCCGCAGCCTTAGCGGCAGCTGCCTATATAAGATTCGGGGTACTGTGCAAGTCTCTGACTGGTTCATATCGAAAGCATAGCTACACGTCGCCTTCGGACTGGTTACTGCTCTAAAACCTTGTTAGCATATCTCAACGCATGCGCACTGGCTACAGGATGGATGACTCAGCTTTTTCTATCCTGCTTTGCGGCAACGCTTTGCCGCGCCCCACAAGCACATGTGGCCCCGCATGTGGCCCCCAGTCCTGGATCGTCCAGAAATAATATTCAGTGTTTTGAGACCAGGAATTTAGAAAGTCAAGACCTAAACTAAGTGGCAAACACACAGTTGAGATCAGGGCAGGCTGACAGTTTGAAACAAGTTAGGTAACATTGGCGATAACCAGGGAATGGTGATGTGAGCCTGATCCTAGAGTTTGCTGCAGCTAAGGAACCCATAGATGGCTCTGTGGAGCCCATGCATGTGGACGGTTTAGAGTTCTCTTGGAAGGTTCTTTGAGTGCTGGTGCAAGCCTCACTAGACCAGAGTGGCACAACTGTGCTTTTGCTGGGAACCACTACTGGGTTTTATTCATCTCAGCCATTGTTTCCCTATCTAAGGCCCACCCTCACCTCGCAGGAGGCCTTGCATCCTGCCCTTGGACTCATCCAGTTGTGTTGTACACGGAGAATCCCTGTGATGACGGCTCCTTTGTCCTTTGATGAGATAGCTACTCTGCGTCACCATCTTGATGGCTTTGAAAGACTCTTAGTCATTTGAGCCAAACCCCAAAGTTGGCCAGTATCTGGATCTAGCTAACTGTACGCTTCAAACACATATGTTTCCTTAAATTAGATAGTTTCTTGACTGTTTCTCCTGCTGTAGGCATCATCTAGAAATTTGTCTTGACCAGATTTGCCCTCACCTCCTCTCCACAGGGCCAGCCTTTTTTGCGCAGTCGTGGCTTCCTAGAGGGCTTCTTTACCACCTTCTGTCTTTCTCAGACAGCCTTATTAGGGTTTTCGATGGCCTTACTTCTCCTAGGAGGCTTCTCCTGCTAGCCCCTTGTCTGTACTGCCCTGATCGCAACATCTCCTGCCCTGATTTTTCATGCAAGAGAAGGAAGAATACCTTCCCCAGATCCTCTTCTTGGGAGAAGGAGAAAGGAACTCACCTTTCTTTATTCTAAAGGTTTGTGACTTTCATATATATTCTCCAATTTAAAATATTTGAGACTCCTCTCTCTTTTTGCCAGCTCTCTCATAACTGATACCAGCATATGAACAGTCATACCTGGTCCCGCTTCCAAGTCAACAAACTAAATTTCTTGATGACAGAGGCCATGTCTCACTCATCTTTGCAGACTCACCCATGTGGTACGTACCCGATTCATGTTTATTGAATGAATGAATGAGTAAATGTGTAAATGGAGAAACTGGGGTATCAGCATGAATTTTAAAATTCTGACTATAAATTTTTTGATCGGGGTTTTCAAAGTCAATAATCTTCTTTGTCACCAATACTTAGAATGTAAGTTCTTTTGAAAAATACAAAATACAGTTACAAATAATGTTTGCAAAGGTAACATTAATGACAATAATATATTTTCTGTTTGGGAATAAGTCCCTTAAATAAAAAGATAAATATATGGTCATATTTTAAGATAATTACAAGGATAAATATTGAAATAGCCATTTGCTCCATAAATGTGATTCAAAATTCTATACCAATTCTAAGAGGCAAATATAAATGCTAATGAAAATAACCATGAATTTAATAACTTGGTATAAGTGCACTTTGCTATGGACAAATGCAAGTCCATTCAGATGGTAATAGAAATTTTGCTGTGATAGGTGGACTTATATCCCTGCAAAAGGGACTTTATAAATATATAGGTTCTGACAATTTACAGAAATCAATTATACAATAATTGAGTAAAAATTCAAGTTAATAATCAATTATGTGCTAAGTACAAGTTCTCAGAGCAGGCAAAAGGTTAAGGTGCTCCATGAATTTTCACTTTCACTTATAAGATTTGTTTAAAATCATAGTTTTTAGGTCTAGAGGGTTGATTTTGTGTGACATGTATAATATGAATGGTGCAAAGATACCTAATAAAGGTAGGGATACTTAACCAAGTGATGTACATTATATTTAGATTTCAAAACTTAGGGAGTTCTTTTCCATCAATAAAACCAGTCACATCATATAAAAAAGGTTAGTAAGGGCTTCCCTGGTGGCGCAGTGGTTGAGAATCCGCCTGCCGATGCAGGGGTCACGGGTTCGTGCCCTGGTCCGGGAAGATCCCACATGCCGTGGAGCAACTAAGCCCGTGAGCCATGGCCGCTGGGCCTGCGCGTCCGGAGCCTGTGCGCCGCAACGGGAGAGGCCACAGCAGTGAGAGGCCCGCATACAGCAAAAAAAAAAAAAAAAAAAATTTAAAAAAAAAAGGTTAGTAAGAACAGCTATAATTAAATTGTACTTTAATTTGGGGAAATGAAATTCAACCTGATAGAAAGTTTATGATAAGCCTAATGCTGAGTCAGAGAGAGAAAACCAAAGTGCTTCATGGAATCTGCTGATTTCAATTTTGCCAAGATTGTGCTGATAAAACATCCAGTTTGCTGCTAAAGCCAGGCATGGTCGACTGAGACAGAAAGGGTGTGTCTTGTCCCTTAGGATGGGGTCACTATTTTAACTGTGCGTGAAAGGAAACCACTGCCTATGGAGTAGAGGATTGCATACTAGCAAAGCACAAAACTCACCATCTTGGCTGTTTTGTGCTATTTTATAAGCTTTAATAATACTAAAATCATATACAGGTAAATTAACTTTCAGCTAGCTTAGTAATTGCAACAAAGTAATATTAAAATAGCTTTAGCATATTTCAAAAGTAAATGCTACAAAGTGAACTTTTGTTAGAAACGAATAGACCAAAGACAAAATCCTCTCAGATTCTGAGAAATAATATTGAGAGTCATTTGCTCAGCCACATACAGATTGCTGTTTGCTTTTGGCGGTTTATAGACATCGTACTGATCTTTGGCATCCGGAGAAATAGGCAGGAAGGGAGAAAGGCCATCTGTTTACTACCTGCCAGGTAACTGTCAGAAGATTCAGGATTGTGTAAGCTCCTTGACATCAGAGCCTTGGCCTGTGTTGGTTAATGAGTATCCCCAGCTCATGGATTTAAGAGCTTGGTAACCATAAGTTTGGTTTCTACATCATTTGCAAATATTTTCTCCCATTCCGAGAGCTGTCTTTTTGTTCTGTTGATGGTTTCTTTTGCTGTGCAAAAGCTTATGTTTGCTTAGGTCCCATTTGTTTAATTTTGCTTTTATTTCTTTTGCCTTGGGAGACTGACCTAAGACAATATTGCTATGATTTTTGTCAGAGATTGTTTGCCTATGTTCTCTTCTAGGAGTTTTATGGTGTCATGACTTATATTTAAGTCTTTAAGCCTTTTTTTTTTTTTTGCGGTACGCGGGCCTCTCACTGTTGCGGCCTCTCCCATCGCGGAGCACAGGTTCCGGACGCGCAGGCTCAGCGGCCACGGCTCACGGGCCCAGCCGCTCCGCGGCACGTGGGATCTTCCCGGACCCGGGCACGAACCCGTGTCCCCTGCATCGGCAGGCGGACTCCCAACCACTGCGCCACCAGGGAAGCCCCCTGTAAGCCATTTTGAGTTTATTTTTGTGTATGGTGTGAGGGAGTGCGGTCACTTCACTGATGTACATGCAGCTGTCCAGGCTTTCCCAGCGCTACTTGCTGAAGAGCCTGTCTTTTCTCCATCGTATGTTCTCTCCTCTTTGTCGAAGATTAATTAACCGTAGGTGTGTGGTGCACGTTGTTTTTTAAGAAGTGTTTCTGAGCATTAAGAAAGGGCCATGTTTCATTAAAGCAAGGTAGTGTGTCTCTAGATTAAGGAATCCTAAGAGTGCTTAGAAGAATGTCTGTAGATCAAAGTTTTGGTCAGAAAAAAATTGGGGAAGGAAGCTTGACGACTTCCCCTTTTTATAAAAAAGAGCAGGTTAACACAAAAGTTAACCGCCTGGGAAAGCACTCACGAGCAAAATATGTAATTTTTCTGTCTTCAGAAGTCACAGGATATACCTTCAGAGGCTTTGTGATTTTACCCGGTTCTCCACGCCACCCGTGGGAGCTGTTTCCAGATGGTGAACACTCACAGCTACTATTTAGGAAGTGCTTATTCTTGATGTCAAGTGCCTGGCGTTCAGTAAACACCAGTTCCCTCCCTTCCTTCCTGCCCGCTTGGAGGAGAATAACAGAGGTGATCACAGAAGCTTCACAGAGTGGAGTGATTTTTGAAGTACTAAAGAAGTAAGGCCACAATTAGAGCAAAGGGGAAGACATGTGTAAGGAGAAGGTGGCATGTGTCTTGTGAGAGAGGAGACGGTCTGATCATTTGGGAAGGGTTTTAGGGGCCATTCTGGAAGTATCCACTTTTCTCACTGGCCTTCTGCCAGCAACCACTTGGCAGATGGTAGGCCTCTTGCTGCTTCTTTACATGGCTTTTCCTCTGAACATACACACCTCTAGGGTCTTTCTCTCTCGCTTTGTCCTAATCTCCTCTGTTACAAGGACACAGGACATCAGTCAGATTGGATAAGGGCCTCCCTAATGTTCTTATTTTAACTTAATTACCTCTTTCAAGACCCTGTCTCCAAATACAGTCACATTTTGAGGTTCTGTGGGTTAAGGCTTCAACATCTGAATTTGGTGGTGGAGGGGACACGATGCAGACCCTAACACCTGCTCAGCCTTTAAAATATTTTTTCCTTTTTAAAAAAAAAAAGAATTCAATTCATGGGCTTCCCTGGTGGCGCAGTGGTTGAGAATCCGCCTGCCGATGCAGGGGACGCGGGTTCGTGCCCCGGTCCGGGAAGATCCCACATGCCGCGGAGCGGCTGGGCCCGTGAGCCGTGGCCGCTGAGCCTGCGCGTCCGGAGCCTGTGCTCTGCAACGGGAGAGGCCACAACAGTGAGAGGCCCGCGTACCGCAAAACAAAACAAACAAAAAAAGTGACATTTGAGCGAAAACCTTAAGGATGGGAGAGTGAACCACGGACAATTCCAGGCGGAGGAACCTTCTAGACACAGGGACGTGCTGGTGCAAAGGCCTTGAGCAGGGGCGGCCTGGTGCTCCAGGCACAGTGAGGGGGCTGGAGGAGGAGGAGTGAGAAGCGGAAAGGCCACCAAGGGGAGAAGATGAGAGGAGGGACCCCCATGAGGACCCTGGGGCTTTCAGCCTGTGGGCGGAGTAGATAAGAGCAGACTGGCTGCTGCCTGGGGAAGGGCTTTGGGATTGGGGTCGGGCAGTGCAGAGCAGGGAGACAGGAAGGCTATTGCACACATGGGCAATGGTGGCTTCCAGCGAGGTGGGGACGTGTGCGCCGCTCTCCGTGTGTGTCACTTAAAGGCAGAGCCAGCCAATCAGGGGCCAGCCCTTTGGAGGCTGTGGTTGTTGGCTGTCTTCTGGCTCCTGGTCTGGAATGTCACCGGGGCTGGACCTCGGGATAGATCAGGAATTTCCACCCCCGGGGGCGTTGGAGGAGGGATGGGGTCAGAAGCCAGCAGGGATGATGCCTGGCTGTGAATGTCTCTGAGAAAAACTTGCCCTTTCGCCCCTTTAAAAAAAAGGTTTAAAGGAAAATGAAGAACAAGAGGCAGCCAATCTCAGGAATTCCACCCTTGCAGCTTCTCTCAGTCCCTAGTCCCCTGGGCTGGGGTCCCTGTTCTCTTTGGAGGTGCCCCGGCCTGAGCTCAGCGGGGGATGTGGATTCTGGCCAGCATGACAGAAGCTGGTCACTCGTGCTGTGCTTGGGCGAAAGCATGATGGGACCTCAGCTCCATGGGCCCCTGATGGGCAGGGTGGTGGGGGAGGCCCTGGGACTCACAGGTCAAGGGCAAGGAGCTCTGGCTGATCTCCAGGATGGCAATGCCTTAGCTTTCTTGAGCTGCCACTGCGTGCCAGGCACTTTGCATACATGGTTGGACTGCATGATGTTTCTTCCCTTCTGAGAAACTGGGATGATTAATTTGGGGCTGGGCAGCCTCCGTCATCTGTCAGTGATGGAAAACTTGACATACTCCAGCACTGGAGGCAGTGCTGTTCGCCCAAGCCAGGCTTACCGGTTCTCAAGAAATGACTTCCATAAAGAGAAGAAAGTTAAGTAGAAGGACTCTGCCACTTCGATAGAACTATGAATCTTGCCTGGGGGTCAGGAGTGGGTGTCAGAAGGAAATGAGTTCTTCAGGGTAAGGTGTGCTTTGATTTTACGTATTTTAGGACAGAAGCTGAAGCCTAGAGTAGGACCCCCCCCATACATCACCTCCCACTTTCCTCTCCTGCTACAGTGTTCCTCCTCTCCCATCCCCACTTCACCCCCTGAAAAGCCCAGACAGTGGAACTTGATCCTCTGAAGCACTGAAGAGGTGGTTATACTAGGTGCAACCCCCAGCTCCTGTCTCCTCTCCTCATCTGGTGCCTAGAGGGTGGATGTCACCAGTGCTTCTGTCAAGACGTCGCTGCTTCAGTGCCTCCTTGGGGCCTCTGGTCCTCGGCTCTGGGCCCCTCCTGTCTTTACGTCTTGCTTCCCCGTGCAGCCACTGCAGTAAAACATTTCTACCCCGGGACCTGTCAATATTCTGACTTCCTTGTTTATCATAACTGCCTGTAGGCCACAGATAACAGGGGTGCCTGGCGGCCACCTCAGGGTGATTTCACATGCGAGTATGATACCAGCCGCACATCCAAAAAAAGCCTCAGAATGAATGTCAACATCTCAAGTCTCTTGAGATTGACCCACAGTAAAACATCGTAAAGATCCATCTTTCTGAAGCCCTGTTGACAGCTGCTCATGAATGATCTTTTTTTCCGCTCTCATATGCTTCCGCCCCTCCCCCTCCCCCAGTCTGGCCCACTGGGCTGCCTTTTCTTCTAGCCCTCGCTTCCTCCTCACTCTCAGCTGCTTTCTCTTCCTGGTTTAGTTTTTTCTTCTGCAAATGGTTTCATTCTTCTCTTCTAACTAATTCTGAAAACCAAGTATACTGAAATAAATGCTTAAGCAAACTACAAAACATTAAACAAAATAACCACAAAATCAACCAAACCACAAACAGGGCGCTGAGCCAGCTCTCGCTATTAAGTTGCAGGTTCCACCGCTACTGCTGGCACCACGGATACGTTGGTTAAGATTTGTTCCTTCGTCAAAAGATAAAGACCAGTCTTATCTTAGGAAAATGGACGCCAAACTGAATCGGGGCAGAAAAGGGTCACTTAGAAAACTTGTTGAAAACACTACTTCCTGGTGCTCCATCATAGACATTCTCCGCCGGGACCAGGGACCTTGGAATGTGCATCCTCACAAGCCCCCTGGTGATTCGGAAGCGGTGGTCCGTGGACCCTTTCAACGGGGGACAGTCAGATGGGCGGCCATCTCAGGGGACCCCTCTTCAAACCCCATCTGGTCAAGTTTACTTTATTGGGACCAAAGACCGCTTTACTGGTGCAGCTTCCTCACCAGATCCCACCTTTCAGCCTCCTGGAGAGCAGGTCTCGTGGGACATTCTTAAAAATGAGAGCTTCTAGAATCCAAGTCTAAGGATGCCACGGGCCGTCTTCAGGGTGGACCTACCGCCGGACCCAACCCGTTTAAATGAAAAACTGGATTGCACGGCTGTCTCTCTGGCCACGTTGCTTGTCACACCTCCGTTGTTACGTTTTGCTAGCTGTGGGGTTGGAAGCTTGTGGTAAAGGACAGAAGGGCCCTCCTGTCACCGTAAGGAAATCCCCACTTAGATGTCACAGGCCCAAGCGTGTGCCTGACCAGGACAGTCTAGCTGGCTATTCTTAGCTCACCTAATCTGAGGACGACCGGGCACAAGTCGTTGGTTGGCTTTCCTGCTACCGGATGCTCAATTACAGAGCCTCTCAGAGCACCTCTGCCCCCTTAAACGCCTTCACTACTTCTTCTAGTGCCTAGTTCCTGCAGGAGCTTTACTTCCTAGCGCCTCCGGAGAGGGTTCACACTGCGCTCTGGTCGTGGGGCAGCCTTGCACCAACCAGAGAGCCTGCTGGGTTCCCAGAGGGAGTAGGAAAAGCTCTCTGCGTTCTGCTCTGTCCGAATTCTCCAAAGAGCTCAGAACCAGGGCTAGAGGGTCCAGGGAAAACTGCTTTGAGCAACTGGAAACTGAGATGGCGTTGATATCAGGCACTGGCTACGCAAAAAAAAAAAAAAAAAAACAGGGTCACGGTGCAGATACAGAAATAGCCAGATCTGCCCTTTGGCTGCGTCTGGGAAAATTTAGGCTGCGTTGGCGCTTGTAGGTGCCGAGGGGTGGCCCGCCTGCTTCATGTGAGGACCAGTCCTCTGTCTTGCTGTTTAAGAGGATGTGCTTCTCACAGTGGAATACTCCTACCCTCAGGATGTGCCGGGGCATCTCCGGCATCTCTTACGTCTGGTAAGTACTAACATGTGCCCGTGAACCTGAAGGCCCTTTCACTGGCCGCCAGAACCCACCGGATTGAGGGCAGAGAGACTGGGCTCCCCTGCTCCCCAGGGCACTTTCATGGGCCCATGAATCAGTCCAGAACCTATTCATAGGGCCAGCTGAGGCAGCCCCTCCATCCGCACCTCGACAGCTGGGCACAGTTGCAGCCCTGGATCTGAACAATGCAACCGCAGGGCCTGGTTGCTCTGCCTTTGCCCCAGGGCTGTGGAGCCTGGAGAACCTCACTGTTGCCCTTGTGAAAAAAAGGATGTTTCGGCCTCATTCCACCCCCTAGTTGCTACGGCATTTGGCGTGTCAAACAGTCACTCCACATTAAACGGACACTGTCCCAGGGCGGCGGGACAGATGAGTTCTGGTATCAGCTGACATTCTGGACATGCAGTCACTCCTTCCTGCTGGTCCTCAAGCCTTATGTCCAGGTCTGGGTCACTGTCCTCGCCACTGAGTTCTTGCTTGAGGCCCCCGTGCTGTCTTCTGGAAAACTGGCCTCCGTGTGACATCTGGGTGACGGAGGAAGAGTTCCTATGGCGTCTCTGCTCAACCTCTTCGTATATAATCAGATGCCAGTGGCTGCTCGTGGGGCGAGGTGTCTCCAGTGCCAATGTGTCCTAGCTCTGGTTTTATCCAGCTAGGATGCCGGTTGGCACATGGCCCGAGGAGTCCAGTCTGGGAGGGCCTCACTGAGGGGTACTCCCTTTTCTAAATGGCTCCTGAGATGCAACAGACCCCTGAACCAGGGAAAAGTGTGTAAGACAATGGCTTCCTTGGATTTCATTATCTCAGGTGTCATTCCACAGTGGCAAAGTGAATAGTGTTTGTGCTTTTCTTTTCTTCTTTCTTTTTAGAACAAGAGTAAGGGAGTTCGAATTTTTATTTATTTATTTATTAAAAGTTTTGGCTGCGGTGGGTCTTCATTGCTGTGCTCGGGCTTTCTCTAGTTGTGGAGAGCAGGGGCTACTCTTCGTTGCGGTGCGCGGGCTACCCTTCATTGTGGTGTGCGGGCTTCTCACAGTGGTGGCTTCTCTTCTTTTTTTTTTTTTTTTTTGTGGTACGCGGGCCTCTCACTGTTGTGGCCTCTCCCATTGTGGGGCACAGGCTCCGGATGCGCAGGCTCAGCGGCCATGACTCACGGGCCCAGCCGCTCCGGGGCACGAACCCGTATCCCCTGCATCGGCAGGCGGATTCTCAACCACTGCGCCACCAGGCAAGCCCGTGGCTTCTCTTCTTGCGGACCACTGGCTCTAGGTGCTCAGGCTTCAGTAGTTGCAGCACGCGGGCGCAGTAGTTGAAGTACGCAGGCCCTAGAGCACACGGGCTTCAGTAGTTGTGGCGCACGGGATTAGTTGCTCCGTGGCCTGTGGGATTTTCCTGGACCAGGGCTCGAACCCATGTCCCCAGCATTGGCAGTCAGATTCTTAACCACTGCACCACCAGGGAAGCCCCCAATTAGCACTATTAAAATGCTAAAAGATGATTAGGTTTAAAATATTGACCATAGAATTGCAATTGTTTTCAGTTAGTATATTTAAGTCTCATACTAATGGCCTAAGAGGAAGAGTGCTTTCTGAAATATCTTCTCTATTTTAAAATGATAAATAGGGAGGACAGAGCATGGATAAAGGATATTCTTGAAAGTAAGCCCAGAACAAATGGATCAGAAAGATTTAATGGAACTGAAAACAGAACCAGATATGTATA
Source organism: Kogia breviceps (assembly GCF_026419965.1). NCBI lineage: Eukaryota > Metazoa > Chordata > Mammalia > Artiodactyla > Physeteridae > Kogia > Kogia breviceps. The sequence goes on from NC_081311.1 coordinate 192,876,561, forward strand.
TTGAAAAGGCTCAGTGTGCCAGGCAATATCAACGGTAAGAATATTACACTGAATCCTATTCTGTCAAAAATAACTAAACACATAATTACAAAGATAAAGGGGGAATTTCATACATTTTCACACACTAGCAAAGAAACAGAATTCTGACTGAACTCAGACATTAGAGTTGTAGAACAAAATGCTCAAAGACAGGGGAACAAAGTCTAAATCCATTTTGAAGATGAGAAGTTGTGATAAAATATATATTGTAGTGCAATATGTTGTTAGTTAATGAAAACAACAGAAGACATTCTGAAATATGCAGAGACTCAGAAAACACACCAACCATGTACTCTTCTTTTAAAATTACTTAAAGACATACTTCAGTCAACACAAAGATGGATCAAAAAAGGAAGTATGGAGATACCATGGCAAGAAAAGACCAGTGGGGAAACTTAAGTAGTAAGAACAGAAAACATTAATATTGTTCTCATGAATATGGATTATCATAACACAAATTTTTAATTTTTGCTTTTGAATTATGTTATATGATATTTGACATGATTATAATTTTTATATAATATTAAAATAGCAAAATAATGACACAAATAATTGAATAAAATTAAAATAATTAATACAGAGTAAAAGACAGAAAAATTAATAATGATAATGAATATCCATATTATTATACAGTGGACAGACAGGAATTAGGGAGCTGGTGGGTACAAAAGTGACACACCTTGGCTTAAATATGTGGCACATTAAAATATTTTATTTTTGGCTATGACATTGGAAGAATAAATTAAAAATACATTTGGAAAACTTGCAGGTAAATAGAAGAATTACTGTTACAATGCTTTCCAGAAAAGAAGATGAAAACAAAGAAAATGTAGACAAAAAATACGAACATATTCAAAAGAGAAAGAATATAATGATAGAAATAAGACCAACTATAAACAATAAATGCAGTAGATGACTTCTTAGAAAAATATAAAAGTGGAACTGATTCAAAAAGCAGTAGAGTGTTTTTCCTATGTTTTCCTCTAAGAGTTTTATAGTGTCTGGTCTTACATTTAGATCTTTAATCCGTTTGGAGTTTATTTTTGTGTATGGTGTTAGGGAGTGTTCTAATTTCATTCTTGTATATGAAATTAGAACATACACGTAACTGTCTGGTTTTCCCAGCACCACTTATGGAAGAGGCTGTCTTGCCTCTTGCTGTCTTGCTGTTCTTGCCTCCCTTGTCGTAAATTAGGTGACCATATGTGTGTGGGTTTATCTCTGGGCATTCTATCCTGTACCGTTGATCTATATTTCTGTTTTTGTGCCAGTACCATACTCTCTTGATTACTGTAGCTCTGTGGTATAGTTTGAAGTTGGGAGCCTGATTCCTCCAACTCTGTTTTTCTTTCTCAAGATTGCTTTGGCTATTTGGGGTCTTTTGTGTTTCCATACGAGTTGTAAAATTTTTTGTTCTAATTCTATGAAGAATGCCATTGGTAGTTTGATAGGGATTGCATTGTATCTGTAGATTGCTTTGGGTAGTAGAGTCATTTTCACAATATTGATTCTTCCAATCCAAGAACATGGTATATTTCTCCATCTGTTTATGTCATCTTTGATTTCTTTCATCAGTGTTTTATAGTTTTCTGAGTACGAGTCTCTAGTCTCCTCAGGCAGGTTTATTCCTAGGTATTTTATTCTTTTTGTTGCGATGGTAAATTGTTTCCTTAATTTCTGTTCTGAAGTTTCGTTGTTGGTGCATAGGAATGCCAGAGATTTCTGTGCATTAATTTTGTATCCTGAAATCTTACCAAATTCATTGATTAGTTCTAGTAGTTTTCTGGTAGCATCTTTAGGATTTCCTATGTATTGTATCATGTCATCTGCAAAGAGTGACAGTTTTACTTCTTCTTTTCCAATTTGTTTTCCTTTTATTTCTTTTTCTTCTCTGATTGCCATGGCTAGGATTTCCAAAACTATGTTGAATAAGAGTGGCAAGAGTGGACATCCTTGTCTTTTTCCTGATCTTAGTGGAAATGCTTTCAGTTTTTCACCATTGAGTATGATGCTTGCTAACACTTTTTGACATAAACCACAGCAAGATCTTTTTGACCCACCTCCTAGAGTAATGGAAATGAAAACAAAAATAAACAAATAGGACTTAATTAACCTTAAAAGCTTTTGCACAGCAAAGGAAACCATAAACAAGACAAAAAGACAACCCTCAGAATGGGAGAAAATACTTGCAAATGAAACAACAGACAAAGGATTAATCTCCAAAGTATACAAACAGCTCATGGAGCTCAATATCAAAAAAACAAACAATCCAATTAAAAAATGGGCAGAAGACCTAAATAGACATTTCACCAAGGAAGACATACAGATGGCCAAGAGGCACATGAAAAGATGCTCAACATCACTAATTATTAGAGAAATGCAAATCAAAACTGCAATGAGGTATCACCTCATACTGGTCAGAATGTCCATAATCAAAAAATCTACAAACAATAAATGCTGGAGAGGGTGTGGTGAAAAGGGAACCCTCCTGCACTGTTGGTGGGAATGTAAATTGATACAACCACTATGGAAAACAGTTTGGAGATTCCTTAAAAAACTAAAAATAGAACTAACATATGATCCAGCAATCCCACTGCTGGGCATATACCCTGAGAAAACCATCATTCAAAAAGAGACATGTACCACAATGTTCATTGCAGCAGTGCTTACAATAGCCAGGACATGGAACCAACCTAAATGTCCATCAACAGATGAATGGATAAAGAAGATGTGGTACATATATACAACAGAATATTACTCAGCCATAAAAAGAAATGTAATTGAGTTATTTGTAGTGAGGTGGATGGACCTAGAGTCTGTCATACAGAGTGAAGTAAGTCAGAAAGAGAAAAACAAATACCATATGCTAACACATATATATGGAATCTAAAAAAAAAATGGTACTGATGAACCTAGTTGCAGGGCAGGAATAAAGATATAGACATAGAGAACGGACTTGAGGACATGGGATTGGAGGGGGAAGCTGGGGCGAAGTGAGAGTAGCATCAACATGTATACACTACCGAATGTAAAATAGTTAGCTAGTGGGAAGCAACAGCATAGCACAGGGAGATCAGCTTGGTGCTTTGCGATGACCTAGAAGGGTGGGATAGGGAGGGTGGGAGGGAGAGGATATGGTGACATATGTATGTATATGGCTGATTCACTTTGTTGTACAACAGAAACTAACACAGTATTGTGAAGCAATTATACTCCAGTAAAGATCTATTTTTTTTAAAAAGCAGTAGAATGTCTGAATAGTCTAATCACCATGGGAAGACAGAGAATGTGGTCAATATTATCTCCCCAAAGTACTCTAGGCTATATCATTTTAAGAGCTGGTTAATTTTAAATGCTGTAAACTATTTCAGAACATATAAAAAGGTATAAAGTTTCATGAGTTATTTTACCAAGCTCAGCTAACTCTAAATCTGACTATGGCAATATATGAAAACTTACAGAACTATTCCATTTATAAATACAAATGCAAAATCCTGAAAAAATATACTCTCTGCAATGGTATATTGAATATATAACAGAAACAAAAATAAATTCCACACAAATTTAGAATTCAGCTTAGTTTTGTTTTCATAGTGGTATGAGTATAGAAATTCTGAAACTATTATTGTTGTAGTTTAGATTTGAGCAAATGAGTAAACATACTGTTGGAGAAGAGAGACACAGATATTGCCTGGAGGAAAATATGGAAGAAGCCTGTGGTGTTGGATGGGAATTAGAGGGATATAATATTCACAAGTCATGGGATTATCAAGGAATGTTCTCTGTCCTGGGATTGGGGGACCTGGCAACATACACCTCACTTGATTTCTGAATTGCTGTGGACCCGTGACTGCTATGTGCTACCCACTTCCCCCTGTTTGAATGCAAGTGTCTACAGTGGTTATTCTGTATCATCATTATATTTGGAAAGTGGGGGAGACTAACTTGTCCTTCAGTTCACAGGTCTTTGGTTCCAGAGGAGGTGCACCTGAGGGGACACATCCAATGAACCACATCTAAGGAAACTTATCTCATCTGAACCTGATTTAGATGCTGAGGTCCTGGACTTTGATCCAGTGCTGCAATGAGTGAGACTTCTTGGGGGTGGGGGTGGGCGGTGAGTGTCCTTTGCATGGGGGAAGGATGTGAATTGCTGTGGTCAGAGGGTGGGCTATGGTAGGGTGTTTCTGAAGATGGTGGCAACATTTCTTCCCAAGCAACATTCCCTTTGAAATGTGACTTTGACATTCATCTCATCAAGAGGTACAGCCTATTTCCCCTCCGTTTTTATGGTTTTTTTTTTTTTTTTTTTTTTTTTTTTTGCGTTACGCGGGCCTCTCACTGTTGTGGCCTCTCCCGTTGCGGAGCACAGGCTCCGGACGCGCCGGCTCAGCGGCCACGGCTCACAGGCCCAGCCACTCCACGGCATGTGGGATCTTCCCGGACCGGGGCACGAACCCCTGTCCCCTGCGTCGGCAGGCAGACTCTCAACCACTGTGCCACCAGGGAAGCCCTCCCCTCCTTTTGAATTTGGCCCAGTGATTTGCTTAGACCGATGGTATGTGGCGGAGGTGACACTGCAAGCATGAAAGGGCTTAATCAATACGATGTGGAGCAAAGACAAGGCATCCACGTGGAGGACTGCCTGAATTCCTGACCCACAGAATAGTAAGCCATAAAATGACTGTCCTTGAAGCCACTAAACTTTGGGGTCACTTGTTACACAGCAATAGATAGCTAATACACTATCAAAGAGTGCTGGGGTCATTTCAAAACAACTCAGGAACCAACTTGAAGAGATTCTCACTCACTGAAGATAAGCAATTTGAGCAGCAATAAAGATATTAACTGCAATGGTCTAGAGCATATTAAATATATTTAAATCCATGAGCTCAAGATACGTTAAAGGAAAAAACCTCCTTGCTTCTCTTTGGAGGCTATTAGGAAAACAGTTCATTCATCTGAACACTTTAAATAAAGACCCATCATTTATCTTGCATTTCCTATACAAACTGTATTTCAAGCTAACCAAATATTATTGAAGGGAAGCTCTTTGCAGAAGAATGCTGACTAATAAATATAGAATGAATAACAGAATCTAAATATCATCATTTTGGGGACTTCCCTGGTGGCACAGTGGTTAAGAATCCACCTGCCAATGCAGGGGACATGGGTTCGATCCCTGGTCCAGGATGATCCCACATGCCGCGGAACAACTAAGCCCATGCGCCACAACTACTGAGCCTGCACCCTAGAGCCTGCAAGCCACAGCTACTGAGCCCATGAGCCGCAACTACTGAAGCCCACGCATCTAGTGGCTGAGTGCCACAACTGCTGAGCCCGCACACCTAGATCCTATGCTCCGCAACAAGAGAAACCACCGCAATGAGAAGCCCGCACACCGCAACAAAGAGTAACCCCCGCTCGCAGCTACTAGAGGAAACTGGCGCACAGCAACGAAGACCCAACGTGGCCAAAAAAAATCATCATTTTGCAAACCCTAGTGATATGTGTTTAGGCAATGAGCATCAGTGGCTGCTAAAATCATCAGGGGAAAGGGTGATGTGTAACAAGTGGGTCAGGCTGGTAACACCTGAACCTGCTGGATGATCTTAACATTATAAACGAATACACAGATCCCCCTACGAAGTCTCTTTACTAAAAAGCCAAATCGAAATACCCCTCCACTCCCCGCCCACCTAAGCCTGAATCTAAGCAAGTCTCTAGCTCTAACTTCTATGTTACAAAAAATGCCAGGGAGAAAAACTATGCCACTACGGGGATGTAGAAAAATCCAGAATATGAAAAATGTTATAGGACAAAGACCCCAGGTTATCCAGAGTAGACAGCAAGGAAAACAGGCAGTGGGGAATTTACAGATTAAAAGAGCCTTAAGATATAGATTAGCCAAATTCAGTGTGTGGAAGCTTTTTGGATCCCAATTCAAACAACAATTGTAAAAAGATTTATGAGACAATGGGGAGAATATGAACTGTGATGGGGTATTCAATAGTATTAAGGAAATATTTAATTTAATTTTTTTGAGGTGCGAAATATAAAAAGAGACAATAAAAGGTGGTGGAGGGTGTGGCAATGCTCTGAAGGGTCTGGATTTGAGTCAAGAGGCAGCCAATAACATTCCAGACTCGTTGGCAATCTAAGGATGGCCAGGGCCACGTTATCTGGATCCTGAAGTTGGGATGCCTTAGTTCATCCAGAACAGGATCAAGGAGGAACCTGGAAGCTGTTCTCATTGGCTTCATGAAAAATAAGCACTTGTTTGAGGTCCTTTTCAAATTCTGCCTCTAAATCCAGTCCTACCTGACCAAAGTCAGAAGCCTGAAAGAGAAAAAAAGCAAACACACAGAGGTCTGAGGACGAAGGATTAGGACCAGCAAATCACTCGTGCTTTTTCAGGAGCCCTGTCCTCCCTTTCCCAAATGCTGCATTTCCCCAGCCATCAGGCAGAATAGTTGGGAAGATGCTGCCTGCTGCTCAAATGTTCAAATGCGTGAGACTCTGCCTGGTTGTTAACTTAGACCTGACAGGCGATCTGGACCGAGGAGTTGATTTTGACCCCTGCAAAGCCTGAGTTTGGTGCAAAATAGAGAAAGAGAAAGCTTTTCTTGAAAGCCCACTCTTTGAAGAAAGGTTGACCCTTCCATTCTCCAAGGCTAAGACTGTGCCAGGCATCTAGGGGCTCCCTGGGTTGACTCTTTCCCCTCCAACTCCATGGGTGGACACCAGTTTACAGTCTGCGGCTCATGAACATATGCCAACTGTGGCATGCAGGAGAGGAGGGAGGCTGGCTGGAGATGAGAGTCTACCCTAGATATATCCTGAGAAATATCTGTATAAGTGAGAGTAAAAATCAGGGAAGACACAATAAACTAAAGTTAAGAATGCCTGGCATTGCAAGATAGCTCATCTCGTTGACTCTCCCTACTAACGAAGGATGGAGCCAACACCAGCTGAAGGCAAATCCGGATGTTCGAGTCCACCGGGAAATTCAAGAGTAAAAATCCAAGCATGAGCATCCTGAATGTTTAATTTATTTCATTTAAATTAATTAATTCATTTATTTCTGTGTTTCTGAGGCATGAAAGACCATGTAAGCATAAACCGCCTTCCCCCTAGTTTGAACAAGGAGGCAGAAGGAAAGTGACTACACGGTGGGAGTAGCGTATCTTTCTGAAACTGAGGATGGATTTTTTTTTTTTTCTTCAGGTACCATTTACAAGGATCCTTCCCTGTCCTGCTTGCTGTACTTTTTGACATCCTCCTCTCCACCTCTGGGATTTGGAGGCAGTTTCCTTCTACAATCCTTGTCTTTTTGAGCTCTCCCCAGGACAAGACTGGGTAAGATTATTGCAAAGCTCTGCTGCACCAGAAATGAGGGGAAAGTAGAAAGCACGTGAAACGGAGGCAGGACATGCCCTTTACCTTGTAAAATGTTTTATGGTTGCGAAATATCAGACGCATGTCCCGTAGAAACCAGGCCACTGTGTACACTTTCTCAGCCAGCCTTTCTTTAACCAGGTCCAACCACATGGCTTCCCTAAAGGGCTCACCGTAATCTCGAATCTAGGGGCAAAGCCATCAAAGAGGTGATGTTAGCATAGCCATCATCGCTGAACTGGATCCAACACAAGCCTTATCCAAAACAAGCCTTTATTTCCAGGGTAATACTAATAATAACATCCGACATCTACGTGCCAGGTATTGTTCTAAGCTTTGCCACTATATTAACATAGGATCTCCACAACAACCCTAAGAGATTGGTATTATAATTACCCGTGTTTTATTGATGAGAAACCAAGGGATGGAAAAGTTAAGTAACCTACCCAAGATTTCACAGCTAAAACCTGGTAGAGCTACATTGAACCCACAGTTCAAGTCTCCTGAGTCTGTACCCTCAACCCTATGCTCTCTCTAAGAAAGACATTCCCACAGAAGAGAAGGAGAAACTGAGATACGGGGCAGGAGAAGCACTTCGTCTGTGTCCCAGAGCTGGTATGCAATGGGGTAGAGTTTGAACCCCATTCAACTCTGGCAGCGCCACTTGAGTCTGCAGCTAAACCTTCTGTTCTCTGCAAACAGAGGTACCTGCAGGACGCACACTCCACACTTCCAGAATGAGTTTAACATCAGAGAGATGCCCAGAGGATGAGAAACATCTAACAGGACTTACATTACGTGGGGTCTCCATAAAGAAAGAGCTCTGCGGATGACAGTAGGCTTTCAAGAGGAGAAATTCACATTTCTGTAAAGTGCGAAGAGGGATTTAAAGGGAAGCGTTATTTGGAGAAAGTGAAGCCAAACCTTTGCCCCGGTACCACAAACAGGAGCAGCCAAACACAAGCAGACTTCCGGCCCCGTTGCCAATGCACCATGATGGGGGGGTGGTTGAAGTGTTTGTCGTCCATGTTGGGGCAAGCTCCATCCTCTGAAGTGAGACACTGAAGCCTTCCTTTGGGTGCCCTTCCCTGGACCCTTCGCCTCTTTGAGGGAAAAGGGAAGAATTGGGGTTCCCTTCCGACTCACCAACTGCTCCTCGGGCTGCATCTGCCTTGCCAGGACCCCAGATTCCCCGAGACACTGCTGGCTTCCAGAAGACTCCTTCATCCTGCAGAAGGTGCAACTCCACGGGCTCCTGAGGGGCCGGGCGTACGTGAGCGAGGGCAAGGTCCCCGGAAACAGTCACCGTTTTCCTTTCAGGAATGGCTGATGGGCGCAGCCGGGGATGAAAGGGACACCGCCCGGCATCTCCAAGACCTCCGAGGGGCGGGGGGGTCTCCCATCAAGGCAGCGACAAAGGGGTCAGTGTGGTGTCAGGGGGTGTCAGGGTGAGTGGTGGGCTCTCCTTCCCCCTCCGAGCTGCTGGTAGCACAAGGAGCCCTGCCCACCAGGCCCAAGCACTGGAAACTGGGTCTCACGCCCCTGGGGGACCCGGGCTCCATCAGCCTGTCGAGACCCCGGGGGAATGGGAGAAGCAGGCCACGTTTCCTGCCTTTTCTGAATACTCACAGAACACAGACCACTGGTGTTTTTCGTCCCTTACCCTCCTGGGACAGGAGTCTGGCTTACGAAACTGGGAAAGGCCGTCTCCCAGAGGCAGAGGCAGTCAGGGTGGCTCAGCCACGGACTCAGACACTGATACCAGAGGGAACCCAGGCTGCTGCCCCGCGGGGCTGCGCTGGACCACGCGGAGCCCGGGATGCTCACAGGTCCTGCTCTTCCCCCCGGAGAGGCGCGGCCAGAGGCGGTGCCCGGGCGAAGTGTACGCGCACGAGGCGGGGCTGCGTCTCACTAACCTCTCGGCCTCCGCAGGTGGGATGTGACAGTCCTCATGAAAGGCCCTCGGGCAAGTGTCACAGCAGAGCAGCGGCCCGCCTCTACAGCATACCTCACATTCCCTGGAGTTTTCCTGCTAGAAAGGGAGATAACGCGTGCGCACCGCGGGGATCGGGAGGGACCGCGGACACTGACACTGCGGGAATCTGCAACACGGCGCTCGCGTCCCACTAGTCGGCCTGACCCAGCGGGGCGCGCACTGGGAACGCGCACAGGCGGAGGACAAGCCCGGCCTTGCAATCGCGGAAGAGCCGGCGGCAAGAACTGCCACATCGCCGCGCGAACCACAGACGGTCAGAGCTGGAAGGGGCTGGAAGGTCATTTAAGTCCTTACACTACGCCAAGTGTGGTCTGAGGACCAGCGGCGTCAGCATTATCTGGGAGCTGGTCAGGATCGCAGACCTACTGAATCGAAATTTGCCTTTCAACAGGATCCCGGGGAGGGTTCGTAAGTACACGAAATTGGAGAAAACACAGCTTTGGGCGACTGTCTCATCTGACAAGCCTTGGAAAGGAGGAACGCTTTTTCTCTGCAGTCAGAGTAAATTAGTAGCTGAGTTCGGTTGGCCCCCGGGCCGCCCGTGCCTGGGTCAGAGCTGTTCTCATCCGCCGTGCGCCGTGCCAGGCAAACACGTTGGCAACTCAGAGAACAGTCTCTGACGTTAGGCTGACACACAGAAAGAAAGATATACAAAGACAGAAGAGTTGCTGCGTAAATGTGTTGTTTTGGGGGCCTGAGGAACCACAGGGGTCTTTCTCACGGCCTTAAAATGGCCTTAAATTCTACAATTCTAAATTCATGGCCTTAAAATTCTGCAAGTGATTTATGTGAGGAACACGGTCTTCACGGCTGAATAACTATTCACAGGCAGGAAGCCCGGTTCTGCTCCCAGCCCCACAAGACGGACGGGCTTGGGCTCCACGCGCCCAAGGGAACAGTTTCTCTGCACTAAAGGTGGAGGTCAGGAAGAGGGGTCCTTCTGCCTTTGCCCGACTGTGATACTGTCCCCACCAGATGGATGGAAGGTGGTCAGCAAATAGACCACCAGGAGCTGGAGCAAAGGCTCGAAGGGCCTAGGAAATCAGTTACACCCAAGGAGAGAAACCCTGCCACTACACTCAGCCGTCCATAACACAAATATGAGGACCTGGGCAAGGGCATAAGGGATGGACATGCTTTGTCCATTCGCAAAACTAGCCACTCAGCCAGAGTGAAAAATCTTCTTGATCCGGGACTCTGTTCATCTCTCTTAACTGGGGAGGCTTCCTGCTCACGCCCTCCACTGACTAGGCCCCAGGGCCTCATAAGGAGGACTCCCCGACCCTGAACGTCAGGGAATCTTTCTGGCCTTCCCATCCTGCACTTGTCAGTCTGCCTTTCTCTGTTCTTGGGGTTGACACTCTACGGCCATTCTTGCCTCTGACTGGACACCTGGCCTGCCCTGGTCCAGAGTACAGATGCCAGTTCCCAGGTAGCCCAGACCGGCCCACTCCTCCTGGCCGAGACCCCGGTTGGGTCCAGAGCCTTGAGCACCCTTGCCCTCCTCGCCCCACCACCCTTGCCATACTCTGGAGTGAAAGTTTCCAGCACACATGATCTGATAAAGAAATGGTAGAGAAAGGACGTACATCCCCACAATTACGTTCTGTCATAAAGCGTTTGACTCCCGTTTTCATGTTCGACTGTTGATGGCTTCAAGCCCAACTTCCCCTCTTGGCACATCTGGGCAAGGTGATGGGAAAGCTCACGATCTCCCTCCCTTGACCACAGTGAGAATTTCAAGCCAGGCAGACCCCGCCCCAGCAAGGGAGTCCTCAACTTGCCCCACCATAACAAAACGCTGGGCTACACCCTCTCTTAGCTCAAGCCATTTTCAGGTCAGCTTGGGTAGCCTACCTTGCCTCTTCCCAGAAAGACTCTGTATGTGGGTAACAAATCTTTCATTCTCTCTTGGTACATGTGTTGCATCATTGGTTTCTCTATCTGAACCCACTTGGGTTAGCGAGCAGGAGTCTGGGTGACCACCCCCCCAGCCCCCAGAGTCTTTCTTCTCTTGCTATGGATTGCTAACTGGCTCTGCTCCCTGCTGGCTTACGCTTTGAGCTGTGCGGCTGGCTGCTGGGCCATGGCACTGAGGTTGTGGGCCTCCACCATGAGGCACCATTCACTCTTTCCAAAGAGGCCAAATTGGGCCGTTAAATGGAGAAAAAGTAGAGATCATCACTCTTGCTCTAAAATATAGATCTTGTATTATAAGTTTCTATCCTCGAAGGCCTCGTTTTAATTTATACTGAGTTCTATTAACTGTTTTAACACAGAGGAAGGTCCATTTTATAAAGCTGATTGTGTCAAAGATTTCATTTTATTTTGCTTTATTATCTGTTGGATCAGAGCATCAATGCCCACTAGAGGATATTTTAGGGCAGGGAGTATTATGACCTTGGGACATTTAGGTAAGGCAACAGTTCTGATGGTTAAGGTAACGTATACCGGTTTGTCCTCTGTTATATGTGTGGTAAATACCCTAAGAGGATAGCGGGTACCTTGTTTAAATTTAGTGGCATACAGTTACTCACAAAGGAGCCCCACCCATTAAGGTCCCTATACCCAATATTACTGCAATTACTGATGTCATCCACTTAGCGAGCGGTAAATGCTTTACTGTCACAGATTTGGCTAATATGTTCTGTTCAGTGCTTATTTCAATAGCATCTCAGCTGCAGCTGGCCTCCACCTGTGCAGGGATACAACACACCTTTACCTGGCGACCATGGGGTACCTCTATAGCTTTGCCATCACACACAGTCTCTGCAGGCAAAATTGTGACTGCATCCGACTTCCCCCAGGAGCACAGGTATGACACAACACTGATGCCGTCCTTCTCCTTTGACGTACTCATTCAGAATATACAACTACTCAGAAAGGAACTCAGGGAAAGGGAAGGGTCATCACCTCACATGCAGTACAAGGCCCTACGAGCTCAGCAAATTTCTGGGCTTTGTTTGGTCAGTTGAGGGCAGCCCTATTCCTGACGCTGTCAAGAAATAATAACTGACCTTCTGAGTACTCAATCCCACAACAACCGCCCAACATTTTTACCCCTTCTGAGTTCTGAAGGTAACGTAGTCCTCATTCACAGATTTTAGTTGTACCCATTTAAGCTGTTATTTGCAAATCAGCCCACTTTGAATGGGGGCTCCTCAACAAAAGGCTCTAGAATTTGTCCAACACCCCCCCCCAAAAAAAAAACAAAAGCAAAAACTATCAGTCCCACACTACATGCCATTAGGGTAGCCACTTTGGGCCACATACTGGGCCCTTCTGGAAGTAGAGGCTCTCACAGGCCCTGAGCTGCCCATTTTGCCTTGGGTCAAGGGAGCAGCACCCTGTAGGACAGCCACAAAACACATGTTTATAGTATTAGCATCAGATCTCTTGCTGGTACACATAAACAGAGCTAGACACCAGTGGAGACTGGGTACACTGCGCGGTGACAGTGACATGTTGGAAAATGTTGCTGGGGAAAGGCCTGCACTGGTCCATTCATGATCAGAACTAAACTTTGTTTTCTTTATCTCAATGTGGCTCCTGATGGGGGAACTGAATGCTCAAGTCAGGTGTGCCCCTGGCTATCACTTGCTGACTTGTAGCATTATGACTAAGAAGGAACTCTAATACTGGGGCCATTAATGATCTGGATTTTAAATATCTTTATTTTGTTTCTGGTTACAAAAGTAATTAACGATCATTATAAAAATTCCACCCGTACATAAATATATAATATGGAAGTCAAATGGACCCTGTAATCCCATCCCAGAATAATTGATTCTTTCAGATATTTTTTTGGTCATAGCCTTACATATTCACATAAGCAAAACTGGGCTCCTTCCGTACATGTTCTTTCCAGTTTAAGCTTCCTGAAGCTTTCTTGACCTTAAAACCCTTGGGTGGTTTTCCACTGACTGAAGGATGGGTCTATACCTGCAAACCACCCATTTTTAAAAAGTATTATTCTGGTGATGTACCAGTTTATTTTACAATACTGATGGACATCCATATTCTTCCCTATTTTTTTGCCATTACAAGGAGCCTCCCTAAAGATATCAAGCTATTTCAAATCAGCATGGAAAAGATGGTTTATACAATAAACAGCTTTGGGGGACCATTGCCTTATAAACTTTGAATGAATCCAGACAAGTGTCAGGCTAACCTCTGGGGCAAGATGGGAGAGGCACCACTGCCTCTGCTGGAGGTTCATATCTAACGGGAAGCTCATGAATGGGACTCGGGACTGGAAGTTGTATTTACGGAAGTAAAGACAGCTGGGGAGGAGCAGTGGGGACAGCCAGTGGATGAGTGCCATTTTCACCTGGAGGGAGGCTGTGCAGAGACAAAGCTCAGTTCAAACACATGATTCCATTCTGGTGCTACCAGTAATGAGCATGTTGAATTGAGGAATACTTGGAGTTCAATCAACGATGATCTTCTTATTCTTTCTTATACTGTTCTTGTCTATTTCAATACTGTATCTACTTTTCAAACTAGGGCACTCTACTTCTGATGTCTTTTATTGGTAATCATCTAAATATACAGATCTTTTCCTAAAACACGTGCTTTTGTCCTAATCTTTATTTTAAAGAGTTATTGGCTTCCCCATCTTAAAATTAACTTTGAAAATAACGGTGGCATGTACATGTACCAGTGTGCTAAAGCAGTTGTTATGAAGATGCAGGGCTGAAATGGGAAGGTGACTTGAGGCTGGGAAAGTCGGTAACTCCCAGGCAAGCCTTGGGACACAGAAAGTCGGAGACATGACGACTGAGAATGTGGTAGAAATTCACCTGCTATTTACCTCTCTCTTGAGACTTTTTCTTGGAGGACAGAGCAAAAGTCCTTTCTGAAAGAGAGGATGGGTCAATGAATGGGGTTGTTCTGGAGGTTCTTCTTTGGTAAATATCCAAGTTTCCACTTGCTAATGAAACAAGACAGGTGTCTCTGTCTTCATCTAGTTTCCTTCCAGCCCACCCCCTCTGATGCCACCAGGTTAAGCTTCTTGAATCCCTCCTTGCATTTAAAGTTCCCCACCATTAGCACCAATCTATGTTCCTAAATTTCTCACCCACAATGTTTTTCTATGATCGTGTAGCTCTTTCTCAATCATGCTGGGGAATCCTAATGGGAATTTCTTCACCCTTCTGTTATTGAAAATCCACTCATCCTTCAAGGAATTAAACTCATCACCTATGTGGCCCTTGTTATTACAATACCTCCAGCAGCTGTTCTAGGTTCTTTCCTCTGCAAAACACACTCCGCTTCCAGTTCTTCGATTGTTTCCGTTTTCCTTCAATTTCAAATTCTCTTGGTGTGAACCAAAGTCCCTTCTCGTTCTGAATACACTTCTCTGAGGAGCCTGTAAGGTAAAGACAGCCCATTCCTGGATCCACTTCCATCCTCTGTGAATTCACCCTAAACCTCCAACCCCCGACCTGTGATGCTCCACCTTTCTGGGCCCGGAGACTCCCTGTGAGGTGGGAGCAGTAACAGGGGAGTCTGATTCCTCCTCTCTCAGATCGAAGGAAGCCCTAAACCTGCCCTACTGGTGAAGGACTGGGACAGAATTTGCCTTTTATGTGGCAAGGACATGTGTCACAGGGTCCATGGATGACTTCCATGTGGGAGGGGAGTGGCCTGGTCATCAGATGTACCATGACATTGAAAAGGTTGAAAAGTCCTTCTTAAAAAGCATTGCTTTTTCTGCAGCCTAGCTTGCAGGATCCATGTCGTGAACAATGACACACGTGGATATTTTCTTCCCTTCTAGTGATTCCTTCATCTAGGGTTTCCAAAGAGCAGAAGATCAAGGAACTCACCTTGTTTCATTTTCTCCTTATATAAAATCCCCTTTGCCTCACCACAGGTCACAGGAAGTTCAGGAGAGTGAAAATCCAGAGTTTCATCTTTGGATTTTTCTGAAAGTAGAAAAGAACAGATTAGCGTTCCTCAGTCTTCATTCTGTCTCCCTCATGAATTTTCCACGAATTCTAATGATCGTAGTAATGACAATAATAACATGGATGGCAGCAGAGAGCGTCCTCTGGTTAATTTACAGGAAGTCTTCCATTTTGAGTAGCAGATTAGATATGTGAACAGAGGGGTCTCTAATAAACAAAACTACCCCCACCAACACTACATCAAATAAAATAATTTTAAAAAACATACTGTGCTTCTTCGGTGAATGTGTTTAAATTCACAAACTCAATGACTGTCACCTAAAGTTCCTTTATTCCATAAGCATCCTGTTAATCCCTCTGTGCTGATGGGAGTTGCCTACCCCAAATATTTCTTTGCATTCATGTAGCTGGAGAAAATTTCTCCATCTATGATTTTATTGCCTGATTCAAACCAAGATGGGGGTGAGTGAGGCAGTTAGCACTGAAGGGACCATGTGAGTCTTCATCGTTTGCTGTCCCTTTTCATTTGATTGTTCCCCTGCTTCTTCCTCTATGAGTAAAAGAAAACCCTGGAGAGCTCTAGACTAGTTTGCACATTGCCTATGGAGGGATCTGGCAACTCACAGCCCCTGAGTAGGGATCTAGGGTTCTGATTCAGGAGAAGGAATTGTAAAAGGGTTAACATAAACATCAGCAATTCCTGCTTCCCCTCCCCCCAGCCTCGCTGTCGGTGAATTCATTGGAGACAGACCACAGGAGCTGCTTCTTTTTCTTTTTTTTAAAGATTTTTTTAACACCTTTATTGGAGTATAATTGCTTTACAATGGTGTGTTAGTTCCTGCTTTATAAAAAAGTGAATCTGTTATACATATACATATGTTCCCATATCTCTTCCCTCTTTCGTCTCCCTCCCTCCTACCCTCCCTATCCCACCCCTCTAGGTGGTCACAAAGCATGGAGCTGATCTCCCTGTGCTATGCAGCTGCTTCCCACTAGCTATCTATTTTACGTTTGGTAGTGTATATATGTCCATGCCACTCTCTCACATTGTCCCAGCTTACCCTTCCCCCTCCCCATATCCTCAAGGCCATGCTCTAGTAGGTCTGCATCTTTATCCCCGTCTTGCCCCTAGGTTCTTCATGACCATTTTTTATTTTCTTAGATTCCATATACATGTGTTAGCATATGGTATTTGTTTTTCTCTTCTGACTTACTTCACTCTGTATGACAGACTCTAGGTCCATCCACCTCACTACAAATAGCTCAGTTTTGTTAATTTTTACGGCTAATATTCCATTGTATATATGTGCCACATCTCCTTTATCCATTCATCTGTTGATGGACACTTAGGTTGTTTCCATGTCCTGGCTATTGGAAATAGAGCTGCAATGAACATTGTGGTACATGACTCTTTTTGAATGACGGTTTTCTCAGGGTATATGCCCAGTAGTGGGATTGCTGGGTTGTATGGTAGTTCCACTGTTTTTTTTTTTTTTTTTTTTTTTTTTTTTGCGGTACGTGGGCCTCTCACTGTTGTGGCCTCTCCTGTTGCAAAGCACAGGCTCTGGACGCGCAGGCTCAGAGGCCATGGCTCACGGGCCCAGCCGCTCCGCGGCACGTGGGATCTTCCTGGACCAGGGCACGAACCCGCGTCCCCTGCATCGGCAGGCGGACTCTCAACCACTGCGCCACCAGGGAAGCCCCTACTGTTAGTTTTTTAAGGAACCTCCATACTGTTCTCCATAGTGGTTGTATCAATCTACATTCCCACCAACAGTGCAAGAGGGTTCCCTTTTCTCCACACCCTCTCCAGCATTTATTGTTTGTAGATTTTTTGATGATGGCCATTCTGACTGGTGTGAGGTGATACCTCATTGTAGTGTTAATTTGCATTTCTCTAATGATTAGTGATGTTGAGCATCCTTTCATATGTCTGTTGGCAATCTGTATATCTTCTTTGGAGAAATGTCTATTCAGGTCTTCTGCCCATTTTTGGATTGGGTTGTTTGTTTTCTTGATATTGAGCTGCATGAGCTGCTTATAAATTTTGGAGATTAATCCTTTGTCAGTTGCTTCATTTGCAAATATTTTCTCTCATTCTGAGGGTTGTCTTTTTGTCTTGTTTATGGTTTCCTTTGCTGTGCAAAAGCTTTTAAGTTTCATTAGGTCCCATTTGTTTATTTTTGTTTTTATTTCCATTTCTCTAGGAGGTGGGTCAAAAAGGGTCTTGCTGTGATTTATGTCATGGAGTGTTCTGCCTATGTTTTCCTCTAAGAGCTTAATAGTGTCTGGCCTTACATTTAGGTCTTTAATCCATTTTGAGCTTATTTTTGTGTATGGTGTTAGGGAGTGTTCTAATTTCATTCTTTTACATGTAGCTGTCCACTTTTCCCAGCACCACTTATTGAAGAGGCTGTCTTTTCTCCACTGTATATTCTTGCCTCCTTTATCAAAGATAAGGTGACCATATGTGCATGGGTTTATCTCTGGGCTTTCTATCCTGTTCCATTGATCTATATTTCTGTTTTTGTGCCAGTACCATACTGTCTTGATTACGGTAGCTTTGTAGTATAGTCTGAAGTCAGGGAGCCTGATTCCTCCAGCTCCGTTTTTCTTTCTCAAGATTGCTTTGGCTATTCGGGGTCTTTTGTGTTTCCATACAAATTGCGAGATTTTTTGTTCTAGTTCTGTGAAAAATGCCATTGGTAGTTTGATAGGGATTGCAGTGAATCTGTAAATTGCTTTGGGTAGTAGAGTCATTTTCACAATGTTGATTCTTCCAATCCAAGAACATGGTAAATCTCTCCAACTATTTGTATCATCTTTAATTTTTTTCATCAGTGTCTTACAATTTTCTGCATACAGGTCTTTTGTCTCCTTAGGTAGGTTTATTCCTAGATATTTTATTCTTTTTGTTGCAGTGGTAAGTGGGAGTGTTTTCTTAATTTCACTTTCATATTTTTCATCATTACTGTATAGGAATGCCAGAGATTTCTGTTCATCAGTTTTGTATCCTGCTACTTTACCAAATTCATTGATTAGCTCTAGTAGTTTTCTGGTAGCATCTTTAGGATTCTCTATGTATAGTAACACGTCATCTGCAAACAGTGACAGCTTTACTTCTTCTTTTCCGATTTGGATTCCTTTTATTTCTTTTTCTTCTCTGATTGCGGTAGCTAAAACTTCCAAAACTATGTTGAATAATAGTGGTGAGAGTGGGCAACCTTGTCTTGTTCCTGATCTTAGTGGTAATGGTTTCAGTTTTTCACCATTGAGGATGATGTTGGCTGTGGGTTTGTCATATATGTCCTTTATTATGTTGAGGTAAGTTCCCTCTATGCCTACTTTCTGGAGGGTTTTTATCATAAATGGGTGTTGAATATTGTCAAAAGCTTTCTCTGCATCCATTTAGATGATCATATGCTTTTTCTCCTTTAATTTGTTAACATGGTGTATCACATTGATTGATTTGCATATATTGAAGAATCCTTGCATTCCTGGGATAAACCCCACTTGGTCATGGTGTATGATCCTTTTAATGTGCTGTTGGATTCTGTTTGCTAGTATTTTGTTGAAGATTTTTACATCTATGTTCACCAGTGATATTGGCAAAAAAACCCCAAAGTTAGCAGAAGGAAAGAAATCATGAAGATCAGATCAGAAATAAATGAAAAAGAAATGAAGGAAACAATAGCAAAGATCAATAATACTAAAAGCTGGCTCTTTGAGAAGATAAACAAAATTGATAAACCATTAGCCAGACTTATCAAGAAAAAAAGGGAGAAGACCCAAATCAATAGAATTAGAAATGAAAAAGGAGAAGTCACAACGGACACTGCAGAAATACAAAGGATCATGAGAGATTACCACAAGCAACTAGACGCCAATAAAATGGACAACCTGGAAGAAATGGACAAATTCTTAGAAATGCTCAACCGTCTGAGACTGAACTAGGAAGAAATAGAAAATATGAACAGACCAATCACAAGCACTGAAATTGAAACTGTGATTAAAAATCTTCCAACACACAAAAGCCCAGGACCAGATGGCTTCACAGGTGAATTCTATCAAACATGTAGAGAAAAGCTAACACCCATCCTTCTCAAACTCTTCCAAAATATAGCAGAGGGAGGAACACTCCCCAACTCATTGTACGAGGCCACCATCACCCTGATACCTAAACCAGACAAAGATGTCACAAAGAAAGGGAGACAGCTTTCTGATCTCCTGATGATCCTGCATTTGGCTCCATCTCACCCCTCATCTCAGTAAACAAGTCTCTAAGGATGGAAGCCTGAGGGTGAGGCCTGTGTGGAGCTCTCTGGCATCTATTAGGTCACTGCTGGTAAATGTGACCAAACTCAGGAAGTCTGCTAAAAGTAAACAATTAAAGAACAAAGGGAGGGACTTCCCGGAGGTCCAGTGGTTAAGACTTCGAGCTTCCAATGCATGGGGCCCGGGTGTGATCCCTGGTAGGGGAACTAAGATCCCACATGCTGCAGGGCGGGGGGTGGGGGAAGAACAAAGGGAGTTCATAGAGATGAAAAGGCTGGTGGAGGAAATGAAAAGAACAAGAGCAGGATGGAAAAAAAAACCCAGGGAGTGATTGCGAAGACTAAGACTAACGACAGGGATTTTTAGAGAACATAGAGAAAAGGCACAAGGTGAAACTATGCCTGGAAAGGTATGGACTGGGGAGAAGTCCGGAGCTCTATGATTTGTACACAAGGGGCCTGGTAGGGGGATGGAGTGGCTGGAGGAGAAGCACTAGTTAAGGGAATAGTAAAAGCAGCACCCACATTCTATTGTTTATTTTCACTACAACCTGTAACAAAAGGAAGGCAATGGCAATGATCCTCATTTTATAGATGGGGGACTCAGGTGCAGATTTGGAGAGAGAATCCCTGGTGGTCACCACACTGTGTGAGATGGAGCGAGCACTGGAATCCAGATGTGCCCGTCCCTAGTCCTGTGCTCTTTCCATGCCATCAGAAACACCGCAACAAGACTCCACATCATATGATGGATAACAGCACAGAGATATGACGTTAAATCAGAAGTCACAGCCAGGGTGGAGGTGCTAAGGAGACAGGAAAAGCTGAAGCACATGGAGAGCTGTCAGCCTTTGCCTGGACTCTTTGCTCCTACTTGTGTTTCCTAAAAACACCAGGAGGTTTTTTGTTGTTGTTGTTGTTTTCAGTGTAAAGGACAAAGGACTTGGGATTAAAACACCTAGGTTGATTTTAGCTCATGCAAGTCTTTTATGCTCTAATTGAATCTGGAAAATGGACCGAAAAATACCTCTTTGAGGATTAAATGGTAAAATGTGGAACAAAGTGCTTTGCCAACTGTAAAGTGATGTACACACTTATATATTGTTGGCAGGGCCTCTGCATATGGTGGTGTGGGATGTGCACTGAGTAAGGATTTCTCCTTTACGGTGGGAGGGTGGGGAGTTCCTAGTCACATCGGAGCTGTAATCCATTTGCACACTTCCTAGGTTCTTCCAGCAGAGGGCAGCAAAGGGCCTGGTCTCAAGAATCAGCTGTGACAGACGTAGATCAAGTGTATGGTGGAAGGGGCACTTTTCCAATTTCATGAAGTTCACTGTATGCGTCAGTGGAGGCCCTGATACTGGTATTCATACTTGATGAGAAAGAATGAATAATGTATTGATTTGCCAGCTATTTAAGCACAAACCGCAAGGCACCGAGGAGACATCGAGCCATGAGCAAGATGGACCCATGTTCTGACCTCATTTGAGTTTCGCTCAGTGAACAGGATGTACACAGACAGTTAATTACAGTTGTGATAAAACAGAAACAGACTCACAGTCTTAGAGAACGAACTTATGGTTACCAGGGGGAAGGGTCGGGGGGAGGGATAGTTCGGGAGTTTGGGATTGACATTAACACGCTGCTATAGTTAAAATGGATAAACTAGAGACTGTCATACAGAGTGAAGTAAGTCAGAAAGAAAAAGAAATACCGTATGCTAACACATATATATGGAATCTAAAAAAAAACAAAAAAAAAGGTTCTGAGGAACCTAGGGGCAGGACAGGAATAAAGATGCAGACTTAGAGAATGGACCTGAGGACGGGGGAGGGGGAAGGGTAAGCTGTGACGAAGTGAGAGAGTGGCATGGACGTATATACACTACCAAATGTAAAATAGATAGCTAGTGGGAAGCAGCCGCATAGCACAGGGAGATCAGCTCGGTGCTTTGTGTCCACCTAGAGGGGTGGGATAGGGAGGGTGGGAGGGAGGGAGACGCAAGAGGGAAGAGATATGGGGATATATGTATATGTATAACTGATTCACTTTGTTATAAAGCAGGAACTAATACACCATTGTAAAGCAATTATACTCCAATAAAGATGTTAAAATAAATAAATAAAAATAAAATGGATAACCAACAAGAACCTACTGTATAGAACAGGGAACTCTGCTCAATATTATCTAACAACCTAAATGAGAAAAAAATTTGAAAAAGAATAGAGACATGCATATGTATAACCGAATCACTTTGCTGTACAGTAGAAATTAACACAACATTGTAAGCCAACTATACTTCAATAAAATAAATTTTAAAAAAAGAGAGATGGGATACTATCAGAAACAAATGATACCTGTGACAAGTGCCACCAAGAAAAAATAGCCTGCCTGCTGGGTCAGAGAAGGCTTTGTTCAAGGTGAGCCCAAGGCTGTGTAACAAAGGAGGAAGGAAGGTGAGGGGGTTGGCTTTGGGGATGGAGCGGGTGAAGGAGGGAGGAGACATACTGAGCAGGATGGAGGGTGAAGTGTTCATGTCAAAGTGAGGATACTCAGAGAAATCAGGCTGCTGGCGACCCTTGGGACTCTGGGTAGAGATTGGAATATGGGTGTGGATTCTGTTCTTTTTCTTGACCTGGGTGCTGGGTACATGCGGGCTTTTCCTTTGTGTTCATTCCTGAAGCTGTGCAGTAGGTACATGCATTTTTCCACAGGCACGGTGCACCAGCACTCCTCAAGATGCCGGCCTGCGATGAGACAGGAACCTGACCAGAATAGAAATCAATGCGCTGCTGTTTCCACTGCGGTCTTGCTATGAAACCAGTGTGCTCAGAGTCACAGCTGCTTTACAAACTCCTGATTTTTGCAGACCTGCGGTAAGCAGGCTTGTAGATGTCATCAGTCTGTGGACCCCAGATTGGGTAGCACCTGTTATACTTCAGTAATAAGTTAATGGGGAAAAAAGGCCAGTGTGGCTGGCGTCTAAAGAGGGAAGGGAGAGTGACAAGAGACAATGCCCAAGAAGTATGTTATAAAAGCAGAGGGAGGGACGTCCCCGTTGGCACAGTGGATAAGACTCCACGCTCCCAATGCAGGGGGCCCGCGTTCGATCCCTGGTCAGGGAACTAGATCCCACATTCATGCTGCAACTAGTAGCTCTTGTGCCACAACTAAGGAGCCCGCAAGCTGCAACTAAGGAACTTGCCTGCTGTAACTAACACCCAGTGCAACCAAATAAATGAATAAATAAATATTTTTAAAATAGGGCAATTCTTTTTAAAAAAAAAGGAGAGGGAAAATGAATTCAAGGAGAGGAGGAGGAATGGAAGGAGGAGGAGGAGGGAGAGGAGGACTATGTCCCCAGGAGACACACCAGAGCGCAGAGGGGCAGAAGCAACGGGGTGCTCACCCCCAGAGACCAGGAGTGCACCCCTGACCAACACAGCAGGCCAGGGTCCTGCGGAGCCTGAGGGCGAGGCCCTGCCTCTCACTTACTTACCTTTTTTAAAAAAATGTATTTAAATTTATTATTATTTTTATTTTTTATTTTTGGCTGCATTGGGTCTTCGTTGCTGCACATGGGCTTTCTCTAGTTGCGGCGAGCAGGGGCTACTCTTCGTTGCGGTGCGCGGGCTTCTCATTGCGGTGGCTTCTCTTGTTTCAGAGCACGAGCTCTAGGCATGCGGGCTTCAGTAGTTGTGGCATGCGGGCTTCAGTAGTTGTGGCTCACGGGCTCTAGAGTGCGGGCTCTAGAGCGCAGGCTCAGTAGTTGTGGTGCACGGGCTTAGTTGCTCCGTGGCATGTGGGGTCTTCCCGGACCAGGGCTTGAACCCATGTCCCCTGCATTGGCAGGAGGATTCTTAACCACTGCACCACCATGGAAGCCCACTAACTTACCTTTTATGGGAATATTTCTCTGACAACTTGTTGTTGCACTTGAATAGACATCTTTTATCCTTTTCTTTTCTAAAAAGAAAACAATTAATAGTCATTTATAACTGGAAATATAGATTTATGTGCTTTATATGTCACTATCTCAAAGTAATTTTTTCTGTCTTTCTACCAGTTTGGAGAGCAAGAGAGACAAGAGTCCTTATGAAAGAAAAATTATAGCATTGACCAAAAAATATATAGCAAGCTCAAGGTAAGAGATGGGAAGGTTAAAAGTATTACAGAAGCCAAATTTTCACAAATTAATATATATTAATATAACATATAACAATGTTTTATATATATATATACTTAATACAAATACTAGAAGTAAATAAAGGATGTAGCCTTATAAATATTACATAGAAAGGGTTTTTAAGGCAGAAGTACAGGGCATAAAGCAGTGATTCTCAATGATGGGTGATTTTGCCCCCAGAGGATATTTGGAAATGTTAGGAAATCTTTTTGCCAGACTGGGAGGTGGGCGCTACCGCTGTCTGATCAGTGGACGCCAGGGATTCTGCTAAACGTGTCACAATGCATAGCACAGCCTCTGCAACCAAGAATTAACTGGCCCCAAATAACAGCAGTGCAAAAGTTGAGAAGCTCTGACATAAACCATACTGGAAAAAATAAACTGATGTGCCTATATCTAAATATTAAAGACTCTCGGGAATTCCCGGGCGGTCCAGTGGTTAGGACTCCGCGCTTTCACTGCCGTGGGCCCAGGTTCAATCCCTGGTCCGGGAACTAAGATCCCACAAGCCACACAGCATGGCCAAAAAAACCCAAAACCCAAACCAAACCAAAAAAAATCTAAACCCTCCACAGCCAAAAACTTCTCAAGTAAGTTCAAAGACAAAAAGAAAATGAGAAAATTGCAGCAACAAGGGGTTAATCTCCCAAATTGATTAAACAACAAAAAAAGAAGAGTCATATATAAAAATAGGCAAATATGAATAGGGGACCTTCAAAAGAAAACATTCTGAAGAAAAATTTATTTTAAAAACAGGCATCTTAGTAAATATAGGCTAGATAATGCTGTAGTCATTTATGATCCTCCTAAATCTCAGTGGTTTATTATAGGTGTCAGCAAACTACGGCCCAAGGGCCAAGGCAGCCCAATGCCTGTTTTATTCTTTTTTAATAAATTTATTTATTTTTTATTTTTATTTTTGGCTGCTTTGGGTCTTTGTTGCTGCACGCGGGCTTTCTCTAGCTGCGGCGAGTGGGGGCTACTCTTCATCGCGGTGCGCGGGATTCTCGTTGCGGTGGCTTCTCTTGTTGCGGAGCATGGGCTCTAGGCGTGCGGGCTTCAGTAGTTGCGGCACGCGGGCTCAGTAGTTGTGGCTCGCGGGCTCTAGAGCACAGGCTCAGCGGTTGTGGCGCACGGACTTAGTTGCTCCGCGGCATGTGGGGTCTTCCCAGGCCAGGGCTCGAACCCGTGTCCCCTGCATTGGCAGGCGGATTCTTAACCACTGCGCCACCAGGGAGGCCCCCAATGCCTGTTTTGGTATTAACGTTTTATTAGAGCACAGCCAGGCCCACTTGTTTATATTTTTGTCTCTGCTGCTTTCATGCTACAATGGCAGCATTGAATAGTTGCAGTAGAGACTTTATGGGCAGCAAAGCCTAAATTATTCACTCTCTGGCCCTTTTTAGAAAACGTTCTTCAAGCTTTGGCTTGGAAGTAGCCCTCTCACTTCCACCCACATTTCTTTGGCCAAGTCACGAGGCCATTGCTGAGCCCACAGGGCAGGGGTGTGTGACCTTCTGAGATGCAGGTGAGCAGTACTGGGGCTTTCCAAAGCGTATTTAGCCACTCGCAGAGCACAGAGAGATTCCAAGGAAAGCACTGGCGGGCTATCATTCTTGGCCTTTATGTTCGAGAAACAGAAAAGTCTTGTTATTTCTGGTGTTCGTGAAGACGTAGGGAAGAGGGTGTCCACGCCGCATTCATGGGAGTCTAAACTGGCAACAATTTGATCATCAGTATGGGATTCGTTTATTTTATTATTTTATTTTATTTTATTTTATTTTTTGGCCTTGACGCTCGTGGGATTTTATTTCCCCAACCAGGGACTGAACCCGGGCCCTCTGGAGTGAGAGCACAGAGTCCGACTGCCACTGGGATAATTTTAAATATGCAGAGCCACTGACCAATCTACTTCACTTCCAGAAATAAACCATTAAGAAATAAGACAGAGAATGTGTCCACTTCGAAGTCCGACGCCACTCCCGTCACCAGATGGGCCCGAATCAGAGAGGAGCCCCCAGACTCCGTGGACCGGAGGTGGCTCTGCTGATGGAAATGTAAAGAGTAGACCCAGGGCAGTGGGGATGGGGTTCTGCAGGGCACAGCTGAGGCGACCTGCACCCTGAGAACACGGTTACCTCTCCCAACAGCCACCCCCAGACCAAGAGACTCTTGCTCTGCCTTCACGCCCATTCGTCTGCCCCTCCCTCCTTCTACTAGTAACTTTACACATCTGCGTCACCCCGTACCTGCTCCATGGGAGCCCCTCCCACGCTGAGCATCCAGGTGACAAATTCCATCGCCAGCCTTACCCTTTGGTGCAGGCTTTGGGGCATGTTCAGCCCTTGTTTTCTGGGCCCGTGTCATGACCTTTGAACTTCTGGTTGAGTCGTCCTTCCTTTCAGTCACCTGATCCACCACTTGGAGCATCTCTTGGGTTCTGCGTCCAGGTGAGGCTGACCCTGGGCCAAACAGCGATTTGTGAAGAGTTTTCATTGGGGTCCCAGTGGCCCTCCTCCTCCCCGAAGCTTCTCACACTCCCAGCCCCCTCCCTTTGAGATCTCTGTACCCACCGCCTCACTTTTATCTTGCTATTTCTCCATAATTATTCCTCTCTTCTCTTGTGGGTATCTTTCTTTCTCCCCCAAACTCCTGTTTCTCTTCTCCCCCTTCAACTTCTCTTTCTATTAATTACATGTGTATCAACGAGAATCTAAGCTCCATGAGGGCAGGGATTTTTCTGTTTTGCTCACTGCTGAGTCCTCAGAACCTAGGACATGTGCCAGTACACCCTTCACTCAATCCACCTCTGTGGAATGAATGTGTAACAGGCAGCATATTTTAGAAAATATTCACATTATGTATTTTTCACCCTTATACACTGTGATGTCCAGGGTTCCCTAATTATTAAATCAATAAATTTCAGGGAAGGGGCAGATGCTGGCTAGATCTGAGAAGAAACTGCTCAGCTGAGGCCGTTTTGGAGATGCTACACTAAATCTTGCAACACGACTGTGTTGAGAGTGAAAGAGATTTCTTTGTTTCAAAAATTACCTTTGTATACCCACAGGAGAAGCTTAGAGGGCTGAGTGTCAAGTTTTCCTAGAAGTCGTTGGTGGAGAGAACTCAGCATATGACAAGGAGACAGTGGCGCTGGGGACTGAGAGAAAGTGACAAGAGGAGGAGAAGGGTGATGAAGGAGGTCCTAGTCCCCTCCCAGGTCAAACCCCAAGATTGAGGGGTGTTGGAAACAAACAGAAAAATTCGGGAAATGGCCAAAGCAGTGGAACGCATGTCATGATTCACGTTTGGGGGCTGACAGGAGATTCCCTCTCAGGGTGCTGCATTCAAGGGCTGGAAATCCAAGGGAATCCCCACCAACTGGCACACCTTGAACTACAGCCAAAAGAAGGAGAAAGGAGAGGGGAAGGGGAAGAGGCAGAGAATGCAGAGGAGGAGGAGAAAAGGTGATGAGCACCAAAAGGAATAAAGCAGAGGATCCAGAAAAACGCAGAGTTACATACATTTTTGTTTCTTATACTGCAAATAACATGATTTTCATGCATGGGGTCAAGGCATGCTAAGCATCACTTCAGCTGGTTTTGAACACTCAGTGACAACAAATCTCACTCCAGTTTGGGACTGGGAGTCTGAATCCTGCCTGCACATTCAGGTTTGCTTTGTCTATTCTTCCTGGCTCTGAACTTGCACTGGACACAGTCCTAACCTCAAAACTGACCGATGCCTCCTGTCCACCTCCACCCCATTCCTTCCCAATGATAAGAGAAGAGAAGCCTGTTGGAACCAACATGGTTCTCCTTTTGTGAGGAGGAGCCTTTGATGGGATGACCTCGGGGTCGAGATGGGGCTGGCCGTGCTCTAGGGACACCGGGTGGCTGTGTGGCTGGAGAGAAGAACGCTAAGGGAATGACACCTTCACCCTTCTTGCTTACCTCTTGGGAGACTTTTTTTCTGTCTTTTTTTTGAACTTGACCAGCTATGTATTTTTCTCTTCCTTCCTAAAACAGAAAAGGAAATCATCTCTTATGGCTATATATATTGATCTACAAGCTCGAAATGTCAATACTTTTTAAGTAAAATGTTTTTCTATCTTCCCATCACTTTGGGGAGGCAAGAAAACCAGGAGACCTACGTGAAGAAAGTACTCGGAAATGAAAAAGGATTGAATAAAGAAGTAATAGAGATATACTAAATAATTAACATGAAAATATATCATTTTCTAATTAATAACCAGTTTTTTTCAAGACTAGAAGAAAATATAGAGAGAGATAGTTATAAGCCATAGATATAAAAGGTCTTCTTAGCCAAAGAAGGAAGGTCCTTAGCCAAGGACCCAAAAGATGAACAAATCTGACTGCTTGAAAAATTTAAATGCCCATACTTCAAAAAACATCCGCACAATATTAAAACAAACAAGGGGAAAATTGCAATATATGTAACGTTAGGGGGTTAATGTCCTTAATAGAGAAAGCAAAAGATGAATAGTACACCAGGAAAGTGGGCAAAAAGCATAAACTGGAAGTGCTAAAAGAGGAAATACAAATGACACATTTATTTTTAAAGTGTCTCTTTTAAAAGTTCTTTTTTTTTTTTTTTTAAATGATCAAGCCAATTGGGTTGTCTCTTTTTATTTATTTACTTTTGCGGTATACAGGCCTCTCACTGTCGTGGCCTCTCCCGTTGCAGAACACAGGCTCCGGATGCGCAGGCTCAGCGGCCATGGCTCACGGGCCCAGCTGCTCCTCGGCATGTGGGATCTTCCCGGACCGCGGCACGAGCCCGCGTCCCCTGCATCGGCAGGCGGATTCTCAACCACTGCGCCACCAGGGAAGCCCTAAAAGTTCTTTTTGATGTGGACCATTTTTTTAAACATCGTTGTTCAATTTGTTACAATATTGCTTCTGTTTTATGTTTTAGGGTTTTTTTGGCCCCGAGGCATGTGGGATCTTAGCTCCCCAACAAGGGATCGAACCCGCACCCCCTGCACTGGAAAGCGAAGTCTTAACCACTGGACCGCCAGGGACGTCCCTAAAAAGCATCTTTAGACCACCAACAATCTCCTGAAAATGCATTGTTTAGTTTTAATTATATCCAAACTTTTAAAAAGTTTTCTCATGTCTGGGTTGAGGAAGATGTAGTTAATGAACACTCATGTGTTATTAAAGGAAATGTAAACAAATACGTTTTCTGGAGAACAGTTTGGTAACAAATATGAAATTTAAGATATATAGACTCTAACCAAGTAAACTCTCATTTAGAAATTAATTCTGAGGAAGTTACTGGACAAGTGTGCAAAGATACCAACACACACGATATGATTTCTATTTTCAGATAACAATTGGATATAGCCTAACTTACTACCAATAGGTTATTACTGAAACAAATTGTTAATCACACAATAATGAAAAAGGTGTTTAAAAGTGTTTATAGGATGGACTAGGTAGTTTGAGCATGTATATAGATACATAAAGAATGTATACATATAAAGAATACATATATATGAGAATGTATGTGTTTTTTTAAGGTATAAAAATAAGGTGGGGGAAGGAGATTAAATAGGTATTTAAATTCCTGATTAATAACTTTCTGTACTGTTTGCAGATTTTATGAGGAACATTGTATCGGGCAGGGCAGGAGAGGCTATGCTGCAGTACAAGCGAAACCAGATCTTGGTGGCTTAACATACAACAGTGTATTTCTCCGTCATGCAGAGTTCTCTGCAGGACATAGAGGGGGGTCTCCAGGGCAGCTGTCCGCTATGAGTGGTGCTGAGATCCACACTGCTTGGCCTTTTGCGACCTCCCTCTTGCACACGCTTCTACAATCAGGGGAAGAAAGTGTGAAGAGCTAAGCAGTATCTCACGTGTTTTGACTCAGGAGTGACACCCATCCTACCAGCTCCTTGGTGAGAACTAGTATCATGGCCCTGTCTCCTGCAAGGAGCTGGGAAATGCAGCTTTCCAAGTGTCTGGGAAGGGGAGGAGAACTGGAAATAGTGGAGAGTGGCGGTACCACCCACCACACAGTGTGCAGGGCTGGTCGTTCCTCTTTCTCCGTTCTTTCCTTTTCCTTAGTAGTAAAGCTGCTGATTTCGAGCCTGGGTACTTGTCCTTCTAAAATAAAGACTGCGTTACCCAGCCTCCTTTGCAGTCAGGTGTGACCATGTAACTAGTCCTGGCAGTGACATGGTCACAATTACTAAATGCAACATACAGATAGTGTCCTTCGGGAGAGGAGGCATGCCTCTCCTTGACCTTGCCTCTTTCCTTTGGATGGAATGCACACTTGCTGGCTGGACCCCAGTGAGGGGGATGCTGCATGCTGAGGCTGAGGGAGTAACAGCCAAGATGAGCTGCATGTGGCACGAGCCCTGACCACCTACTTCTGTACGAGAGAGAAAGAAGCTCTCTAATTTCAGCCACTATTTTTGGGGAGATGATGCGGTTCTCCGTCACACACAGCAAGCTAATTTCAAAGGCTACAGCATATTGCTTTTATAGTATGAAAAAAATTGCTATGTTGAAAAAAGCACACATCTGTAAAAAAGCACACATCTTTTTCTGGCTTAGATGTCTTTTGTAGCCTGAAGGGCATAAAAACCAATAAAAAGAATATCAAACCCACCCTAATAGAGACCAGATAAGTTCTTTACACTTACGTTTTTCCCCAGGAGATTTTCCCAAAGACAGTTCGCTTCCCTTATCCATGGGATCTAGAAGGTATGAGAAAGAAAGTGATTTTTAAATAAGCAACCTTTATGTTTTGTGACCACATTCATTACAGACAATACTGAGTTGGTAAAGCTTTGGCAGTATTATTTCTATCCCTTTCATTATAAAGGAGAATGATGGTTCCTGAAGAAGGTTCTAGGGACCAAGATGCTAGTTCTGTGCCAGCCAGCCTTTATCCACAGGATCTTGGGAAAACCCATTAATCCTTTACATCTCAAATTTGAATAAATCATTCAACTTTCTCCAAAGGTGGCTGTGAAAATAAAATATATTATTCAGGATAAAATTAGAAATATACATTGTATGAGTCAGTGTAATGCAGGAAAAACTTGTTAAAAATGATAGTTTGTATTTTAATACGGTCAAGTGTCATTCATTCTTTCTGACAGTATTTAGATATTTGTCATTTGAAAGTCACATTTGTTCTGTGGGAGTTCTGTGAAGGTGTGACACAGTGACTGAATTACCAGCAAACAGAAGAATGCTCTGCTTTTCTTTTCTCTCCAAGGATAACAGTAAAAACGTGAGTGACAGTAGCCATGCTGAGGGGTGAATGGACGTGCACCGTTTTTCCCGCGTACGCCCACAACAACGTCAGATGCTCGTGTTCAGTCATAGTATTACATCTGTGTTTATGACGAGCTGTTCTCATCTCAATTTTCACAGAAAGGTCATGTGAGAAACATGGAGGTTGGGATCTTAGGAAAAACCTGGATGGCTTGGCACTGCAATGAAGTACCATGAATATACTTAGAGCATGGCAGTGGGAAGTTGCCCCCAAATTGGTTCTTGGGGGTGAAAAAACTTACTCTTTTTACGTATAAGGCACAAATAAATATATCCAGTGCAGAAATGGATATATAATATACTTGTGGTGTTGAAATATCCTGGGGGGTAGGGTTCATGATTAGAAAAAAATATCTAAATGGGCTCCCTGGAGCAGTGATACTGAAAAAAAGGCTGAGAAACTCTGACTCAGAGTAAAACAGCTCTAAGTTTGGGTTCCTGATGACCATACTGAGAGACTTGCAGTCCCTCACCTTTACCGTGGGTGAGTCTTGGTGGTGTGCTGGGTGGCTCCTGGGGTCTCTTTCCTTCATCCATCTCTGAAGTGTCATCACTGACCTCTGAAAAAAGAAACAACATTCATCTTATATCTCAGTAAATGCCCTCTGGAAAGTCCATGCGGAATCTCCCAGAGACCCAGGAAGGACCTTGCACACTCTGGAGCCGAAGGCTGGAGGTTCCAGTCCTGATGAGACCCTGCGACTACCTCCTGAGAGTAATTCTACCGCTGGTCCTATCTGCCACTCAGGGCAGCAGCAGAGCAAGCTGGTCAGCAGTGGTTCCTCCACTAATGGAATGTCCAGGGGGGGTGGGCGGTCATCTGAGCCCCTGGACCAAGGGTTTCGGGGAGTCCAGGCAACACTTTCAGGAGATCTTCAAAGTCGGAATTGTTTTTATAATTAGATGTTCTTTGCCTTTTTTTGCTATGTTGACTTTTGCACAGATGAAGCAAGAGCCATGGCAGGTAAAAATGCTGGTGCCTCGGTACAAATCAAAGCAATGTCCCCGAACCTTAGAAGGTGGCTTTGCATTCTTCACTACCATTTACTCAACATGGGGAAAAAAAAGCCAGCTCCATTTAAGAATGTTCTTGATGAAACGGTTAAAATTATTAATTTAATTAAATTTCTACCCTGAAGGATACATCTTTTTAATAGCATATGTAAAAAACTGGGTAGAACATGTAAAGCAGTTTGCTGCATCTTGAAGTACCATGTCTCGAGACTAATACTCAAGTGATTGTTTGAGTTGCAAGGTCACTGGAAAATTAAGTGAACCAAAATTTTCTAATTGCTTATGATATTATAAAATCTGGCATGAGTAGAAGATCCACTCAAAACACAAGACAGCATAAGACATTTTATTACAACGGAGTATATTATGGTCTCAGACTCTATGTTACAACTAACCTTTAAGAAATTATCCCTTGTTGAGTTTTGGTGTAGTATCAAAAGTGAATATCCACAGATATCTCAAAAGACTGTTAAAATACTCCACCTTTTTCAGCTACAGATCTGTGTGAGGCTGGATTTTCTTCCTATGCTTCAACCAAAGCAGCAAATCACAACTGACTGAATACAGAAGCAGGGATAAGAGCCCAGCTGTCCTTGATGGTGGAGGTGGTGGAGCGGGGAATAGGTAAAGGAGATTAAGAGGTATTGGGCTGGCCAAAAAGTTTGTTCAGGTTTCCTGTAAGATGTTAAGGAAATACCTGAACAAACTTTCTGTCCAACCTAAAACAAACATCCAGTTATAAAATAAATAAGCTATGGGGATATAATATCCAGCATAAGAAATAAGGTCAATAATATTGTAATAACTTTGTATGGGGACAGATTCTTACTAG
Organism: Kogia breviceps; assembly: GCF_026419965.1. NCBI lineage: Eukaryota > Metazoa > Chordata > Mammalia > Artiodactyla > Physeteridae > Kogia > Kogia breviceps. The sequence continues at coordinate 192,909,531 of NC_081311.1, forward strand.
ACTTACTGTGGTGATCCTTTCACGGTGTATGCAAATGTCAAACCACTATATAGTGTGCCTGAAATTAACATAATACTGTACATCAAACATACTTCAATTAAAAAAAAGAAAAAAATTTCAAAAGAACCTTTAAAAATAGAAAGCAATTGTTAACAAGATATAGATTGATGCTATTAAAAATGTTCCCTCTCAGCTTTCAATATAATACAATGAAGATATATACAAAAATATTAAGGAAGCACATGGAAAAGATAGTGAAAAAATGTTTTTTTGTTTTTTAAAAATCCAGCCATCTTTGATTAAGGTAGACATTAAAGAGATTTGCAAAAATGTACAATGATACCACTCAGCTAATTTTTTAATTTGAAAAATATATTTATTTTTTCATAAAAATATGTTATTTATGGTAATAGGTAATTGGTTTATTGGGGGCTGCAGGAGAGACCCTCCCACGCTGAGCATTCAGATGACAAATGCCATCACCAGCCTTACCCTCTGGTGCAGGCGTTTGGGCACATTCTGTCCTCTTTCTTGCTCTCGTCATGACCTTTGTGTTCCTGGTTGAGTCGTCCTCTCTGTGAGTCACCTGCTCCACCACTTGGAGCGTCTTTTGGATTCCACGCCCAGGTAAGGGCGCCCCTGGCCAAACAGTGATTTGTGAATAGTTTTCATTGGGGTCCCAGTGGCCCTCCTCCTCCCCCTAACAATGACCTCCTTTTCACACTCCCAGTCCCCTCACTTTAAGATCTCTATACCCCTGTGCCTCACTTTTCTCCTGCTATTTCTCTGTAATTATATATTTTTTCTTGTGTACACCTTTCTTTCCCCCTCCCCCGCCCACAAACTCACCATCTGCTCTCACTCTCCGTGCAACCCTTTGAAATCAATCAGATAAATTTGGGGGAACCCCAGAGCACTGCGGCTGATTTCCTGTTTCCTGGCTTGAGACCCCTGCCGCCAGAAAGTGCCACATCCAAGTAACTATGGCCAGATGGTCTGTTTCAGCAGAGGAGGAGTCTCGTAAAGCACTTTTCCACTCCCTAGGGCCTGTGTGTGATACAGGAGACAGGAGAGATCCAGAGGTCCCTGGCTGCCTCTAGTAGGGAAAGTGAAAGGTGTCAAAGAATTGAGAGGCAGGCGCCCTGCAATGGAGAGTGAGGCTGGGGCCTAGAGGATCTGCCATGCCAGGAGGTGAGTGGGGTGGTGGGTTGTTAGCGTTCGGGTTCTCTTCTCCCTTTTTTTTTTTTTTTTTTTTCTGTATACGGGCCTCTCACTGTTGTGGCCTCTTCCGTTGCGGAGCACAGGCTCCGGACGCGCAGGCTCAGCGGCCATGGCTCACGGGCTTAGTTGCTCCACGGCATGTGGGATCCCCCCGGACCGGGGCACGAACCCGTGTCTCCTGCATCGGCAGGCGGATTCTCAACTACTGCGCCACCAGGGAAGCCCCTCTTCTCCCTTTATTTTGACAATGAACTTTATACTTGCATCTTTGGACCAGATTTTTTATTGAGTGTGCCAAATTGGCATACTGTGGGGAAATTAAGTTTGCTTGATTTCTCAGTGCTTCTGTAAAAAGCCCGAGCCTCCTGAGACACAAAAGTGTATACAGTATAAAGATAGGGGATGTTTGCTTTCACTTTCCCTAGAATTATTTCACTTTTCATATACCATAGAAAATAAATCTGTAGCTAGTTAACTGCTGTTTAATCCAACAAGGTAATAAAACTTCTCATCTCCTGACATGGCCAAAGGGTTACAGCCAGGGCTAGGTTCCTAGGTTAAGTGCCAAAGTACCAGGGATACTGGAGCACTCTATCCCTAGGTGTTTACATGTCAACAGGGATGAAGCCCAGAACTTGGAGACATCTTTAGTAAAAGGTGGAGACACCTGGGGTTTCTCTGCCTCTTGGAAAGAGGTATTTAAATTCTCCTCAATTAGGGTGAGGACCTGGATCTTTTCAACCTTATCGCAAAGCAGCAAAAAAATTTTTTTCTCTTTTCAGGAGGAGAGGATGGCTGTCCTTGCTCTGTAAAGAAACAGGGCAGAAAAGCCATCATTCTTTCTCCTGTGTCTATAGGGTATAGTCTGCCACCCACACAGAAAGATTTCATCAGCTGTCTTCTCAAGCCGGTGGGTGTGCAGTGTGGGGGGAAAAGTGCTGCCGTGTTGAGCTGGTTGTGAATATCAATAAAGAATTCTTTTCCCTGACCCAGGTGCTTTGTGTTTCTGCAATATTTATGTATATAAAGAACATCACTCTGCAAGAGGGGGTAACATCTCAGAGCCTCACGGTACTTGACAAAGCACATACCTGGCACACGTGCATAGAAGGTTAGCAAAAATCTAGAAACGAGCAGGTCAAAAATTGAATTCTAAGAATTTCCTCCCAATATATTTGCATCCTTTCTCAGCAACGGCATCACCCAGCCATTTAAGCCAGAAATGGAAGCGCAAACCTTGATTTCTCTCTCTCATCCTCAGCTTCCAATTTACCAAGTCTTATCAACTCTGCCTTCAACTGATCTTGAATAGACCCTCTTCTTCTATCTCCATTGCCAGATCTGAATCCAGGCTACTGTCAACTCCCATGGCACCTGCCCCCCAAGGGGTTGTCCTGTTTCCATTCTTTTCTATTTCCAATTCATTCTTTATGTAACGCCAATATTGGTCTCGTCGTTTAAAACTGGATCCTGTCACTTCACTGAGTAGATCTCTTCAGTGGCTCCCCATTGCATTTAGAATAAAATCCCACATCTTGGCCGACAAGGATGAGCTGTCTCTAGCCTTCAGCCCCCTCTTGTGCTCTCATCTTACCTCTTGGGAGTCTTTTTTTCTGGTGTCTCTTCTTTGAGGTTAACCAGATACTTCTTTTTCTCTTCTTTCCTAAAAAGAAAAGATATAGATCATCTTTTATAGCTACAAACATTGATCTCCTAACCTCATATGTCAACAATTTTTAGCTTTTACTTTGGGTCCTCAAACCACAGTGGCCAGGAGGTCATTGGTGACCTTAGGTGATGCTGAAATTCTAAAGTGGCAGAGGAGAGAGAGAAGTGAAGAAATGGACACAATAAGTTCAGGTAACTCATTTCTAGAAGTTTGGTTGTGAAACGGAGGGGAGAGCTATGGAGGCTGCCGAGGTGAGATGAGGATCAAGAGAAAGTTCCTTTTATGAACTGTGACAGGCTTGGGCGTTGGTTGAATGAATGTCCTTGGGAGAGGGAGACGCTGAATTCTCAGGGAAGAGAAGGGACCATGGATACTGTCAGAAGAGGTTGGAAGGATTGCCTTGGAGAAAAAGAAGGAACTGGAAAGGAGAGGAAAGATGCAGTTGGGGTTTGCAGGGTGGGAGCAGGAAGTGAAGGAATTCCCATCTGATTTTTTCTACGAAACAGGAGGAAAGGTCATCTGTTATGCAAAAAAGGGGGCAGTGAGGCATCAGAGGTTTGGAAAAAATTGCTCAAGGTTTGAAAGGATTGTCACAGGAAGTGGAGCCGTGACACAGGGTGGAGGGATCATTTGTGCTGGAATCGTGACGACACAGTGGGTACGCACTGCTGAGCTGTGCACCACTCCCCAGCAGTGCCTGATTTCAAACGCAGTGTGCAGGAGGCAGGCAACAGTTTCCTCGAACATCTGCCGGAGAGTTCTAGGAAAAGACAGAGAGGCAAGGCAGGTGAAGATAGCAGAAGGTTACCGAAACAATGGATCTTCAACTCTGAACTGGCAAGAAGCGTCATGAAAGAAATGCAGATGATGGATTGGAGAAGCGAAAGGCCAGTGGACTGGTCACCCAAATGGGACTGAAGGACAGCTGCAGAGGAAACAAATTGTAAGGAAGAAATCAGAGGGAGGGATTTTTTTTTTTTTTTTGCGGTACGCAGGCTCTCACTGCTGTGGCCTCTCCCGTTGCGGAGCACAGGCTCCAGACGTGCAGGCTCAGCGGCCATGGCTCACGGGCCCAGCCACTCCACGGCAAGCGGGATCCCCCCCGGACCAGGGCACAGACCCGCGTCCCCCGCATCGGCAGGCGGACTCTCAACCACTGAGCCACCAGGGAAGCCCAGGGAGGGATATTTCTGAATTCATTTTTATAGATCAGGCTGAGAAGGAGAGATCAGAAGTTGAGCAACAATTATAGAAGGAGCCAATTTCAAGCATTAAGTGTCAAAAAAAAAAAAAAAAAAAAAAGGAAATCTCAAATTAACTATTGGGAAGTTGAGCCAGGTTTAAATGACGAAAAGGCCTGTGGATCACCTTTGGGTTCGGGAGGGCAAGAATGGGTGGGGAGAAAAGGTCGCTGGAAATAAGCAGGATTTGAGAGGCCAGAATATTGGACGTGTCTGTTATCCACATGTACCTTGAAGATGTCCAGGATGATGGCAGGACTTGAAGTGACAGAAAGACTCTAAGTCAGCCTTGAGTTCTTCCAGGGAGCAGTGGGGAAGTCAACAGACGATAGCGATGAAAAGGGAGTGAGCATTTCACTTGAATGGCTAAGCCTCAAAGGAGGGCTTGGGGAGCAAGGGGCCGGGTGGGGCAGCGTGTAGCAAGGCGTGGCATCCAAGCTGCCTTCAGCCATGGGGTGAGTGGTAGCAGAAAACATGCAGCCTTGTCTTAAGAGGAAGCAGAACCCTCTTGGAGAACCAACTTTCAGTTAAAGAGGGAAGTGTGACTAACCCTATAAGAAGCTGTGTGTGTAGAAGACCTTGATGATTTCAGAACAAACAGTTCCGGTGGGTGCATATTTCAGTGGCCCTAAATGCCTTCTCGTTTCCCTGTAATTTTCATGAAGGCCTTAGAGGAAGACGCAGTGAATGGGAAACAAACTGTATTGGGCATGATGGCTATAAACACCTAGTGGGTGGCTTCCCTGGTGGCGCAGTGGTTGAGAGTCCGCGTGCCGATGCAGGGGACACGGGTTCGTGCCCCGGTCCGGGAGGATCCCACGTGCCGCGGAGCGGCTGGGCCCGTGAGCCGTGGCCGCTGAGCCTGCGCGTCCGGAGCCTGTGCTCCGCGGCGGGAGGGGCCGCAGCAGTGAGAGGCCTGCGTACCGCAGGAAAAAAAAAAAAAAAAATCACCTAGTGGGTGCTTATGATAAGATGCAGCTCCCAATTCACCCTCCTGAGATCTTCACGAGAAAGGCAATCCTTACCTTTCTTGCTGGGAGGTGCCCTGGGTGCCTCTCGGAGCTCCTCTGGGTCACTTTGTTCAGGACCATCATCTCTTATCACTGACAAAAAATACGGAATTCACTTTAGAACTCAGAACAGGCTGACGAGAAAGTGCGGAGGGAGACTGGTGGGGGAACCAGAGGGAGGCTCTGGGCTGCACCTGCAGCACAGGGCTGGGGACTGGCCAGGGTTCCCTGGCTCTGCCTTGGTTTGATCAACTTGTGATTATCACAGTGAACCAGTGAACAACTGCTCCGCAGGGGGAGGGCTCAGTCTGAACCCTTTAGAAAGGTTTCCCTTTCTCAGTGGAAGAGAAGTCCAAAGGCTCTCAGCAGCTAGTGTGCGTGCTGATCTTGAGTTCTGGCGGCCACGATGAGTCTGAATGCTTTTGCCACATGAAAAGTACATGCTATTGCTTCGACGTCTGTGATGTGATCTTTGTAAACTGCTGTATCTGTGATTATTTCATCTCGAGAAATAGTGAAGGAGGTGAAGTGCCTTATGTATTTCCACCTATTTGCTGTCGAAGCAAGCAGGGGTCAGCTTGTACTTGCCAGCACTTGCTAGCAGCAAGAAGATACAAAGTTCCTCCAGCTTTTGCTGCACGAAGAAAGACAGAAGCACTTGAAGCCATGACAGATAAAGACCCATCTCACAAAAGGCAGTCACTTCCTTGTTTACAAGAGGCTGTGAGATCGGTCTCAAATTCCATCTTACATAGGAATAGCTAACTGAGGCAGCTAGCAAGCAGTCGTTAGACTTTTAAAATGATGTGTTTTGGGCTTCCCTGGTGGCGCAGTGGTTGAGAGTCCGCCTGCCGATGCAGGGGACGCGGGTTCGTGCCCCGGTCCGGGAAGATCCCACATGCCGCGGAGCGGCTGGGCCCGTGAGCCATGGCCGCTGAGCCTGCGCGTCCGGAGCCTGTGCTCTGCAGCGGGAGAGGCCACAACAGTGAGAGGCCCGCATAACGCAAAAAAATAAATAAATAAAATAAAATAAAATGATGTGTTTTATTTCAAGTTACTTAAATATCTTAAAAATCCAAATGATGTAAAGATGACGAGGGTTGAAAGTGAAAGTCCCCCCAGTCAGGGTGAGGGCTGCGAATGAGGGCCACATCCATGTCTGGAGCACCAATTCAGTGTTTTTGTTTGCTGTGCATTTTGATGCAGCAGTTTGGACATTTTCCTTCTTGAAGTGGCCTCAGAGAGGGGCTGAGTCAAACAGTCCTGCCATGACTCAGCCCCTTGTCCTTTCCCCAAGGTTCCCACCACATTGCCTCCTGGCAGATGAATGTTTTCCCTTTGCAGACCCCTTAGTGGTGTTTGGGGTCCAGGTCATGATACTGAGCAGGACACTGTGGGGCTCGTAGGCACAAAAGCCTTGCTGTGTCCCCCCATTTCTTGATTATAGGAAATAGGCTTCATTCGGCCTCCATGACCTTCCCGGAGTTCCAACCAGCAGGTTCAAACAGATGCTAATTAGGGAAGGGAGGGGATGTGGAGACCAGGGCAGACTGGGTGAAAGAAACAATAGTGCAGCCTTGGGGCAGGGTCCTGGTTCCCCCTCAAGGGATATGCGTAAGAGTAGCTTTGAGCTGTTTTTGCAGATACTGAATGCCCCACCCGGTGGAAGAAGTTAACAGGATGCTGCCCACAAGCACACAGACCCCAGACCAGTTGAAGCCAGAAGGTTGAGGATGCTGACTCCCACTTACCTCCCCACCAACCAATCAGAAGAAGGTCCACGAGCTGATCACGCCCCCTTTGAACTATTACTATGAAACTTCTCACCGCCCCCTCCCAGTTGGGACACGCAGTTTTGAGGGCACTAACCCGCTGTGGCCCCCTCTGCCTGGCAAAGCAATAAAACGATTCTTTTCTGCTTCACCCCAAACTCTGTCTCCGAGATATAATTCGATGTCTGGGTATAGAGGCTGGATTTGGCTTCACTTGGGCAAGTACTAGTGGGGCTCCTGTCCCTCGCCCTCAGTGCCGCCTCCCAGTCCACCTTTCCCAGACCTGTCTCCCTGGCCCTCCCCAGGGACTCGCTCTCCCTTTCCAAGCTCCTGAGGACGGGGTGAGCAGCACGACTGGGCCAGGATGGTGATGGAGAGCGGAGAGGAGAGCCCTGTGCATGGATGATCCAAATGGATCATTTGAACATGATTTGAACATGATCCAAATCTCCTCGTGGTAGATGCGAAAGCTAAGGTGAGCCTAAGTTGTCCCAATCAAGATTACCTGGCATGGGGCCTGATGGAGCGCAGGACATCTCTTGAGTGTCTTCTTTATCTTTTATTTGGGGGACCAGGTTGTCACTGGACACTGAGGAGAGGAAGAAAAGGAATTTCAGATCCGAGGACCCAAGAGCAGCAACCAGAAGTGGGAGGGACAAGAACAATCTATTCCAGCAGGTAAAAATGATGGGCCAACCAAACACCAGGGTCCCTCGAGGGTGGGGTAGAGGGGCACAGGGAACATTTCCCTTCTTTCTTTCTTTTTTTCTTTTCTGGCTGTGTTGTGTGGCTTGCGGAATCTTAGTTCCCCAAAAAGGGATCGAACCTGGGCCTGTTGCTGTGAAAGTGCCAAATTTTAACCACTGGACTGCCAGGGAATTCCCCAATCATTTCCTTTCAATCAATCACTTACTGGTTTAATAACACAGGCACTGTTTTTTTTTCCTTTGAAAATCTAGAAGATGGACTCTTCCATTGTTATTGGCTTCGTGGTTATGCTAACCTTATTTGGATGGTATTTTTTAGATGGGTGGAGAAAACCTCCAGACCAAACAGGGCCCTTTATTCTCGGTATCGGAGAGCTCAGAACCCATGATATCATTTCTGACAGAGGCCAATAATATTCCACAGTTACATTTAATGTAATCAGAGTCCTTTATCCTGATGGTTGGGGGAGATAAATGACACAATTTTAGAAGCTAATCAGGTCCAGCAACCTTTGAACATTTAATCATCTTTTCAAATAATTTCAATAACCTCCAAACCATATAAAAATGAATATGGTTGAAACTGAAAGGTCCCTGTAATCAGAGGGTGAGCAGTCGGTAAGCCCTGAGGGTGGGTGTGTTGCATAAGTTACTTTTCAGTTCAGAACAGTGTGTTTTGAGTGTTGGTTTGACGGGGCTCTTGGACGTGACAGCGTCCAAGTGGCTGTGACGGCATCCCTGACAAGAGGTCCTGAGCTGTGTTGGTGCGTCGGCCCCCCTCTCGTTTTTGACCTTGTCACTCCCAGTTCTTTTTCCTGGGGCTCCTGCCACAGCCCTCTTGGCTCGTAGGTGTGTGTCCTCCCTTCACAGCCACCTTGAGCTGGGCAAGTCGGCCCCAAGCAACACTGCCTGAACGGGGACAGGGTAGCTTGGGCATCTCTTGTGAATTTTCATCACTTACTTGTGATGTCAAGTTGTCATTGGTCATTGAAGACAAGAAGAAAAATCACAGGTTACAGGGACAGGGTGTCAGGGAGGAGAGTGGAAAAAATGTCAGGGGCAGGCAGAGTACCAAGGGCCAAAGGGCAGAGGGTTGGGGTGTTCAAGGGGTGAGAAGCAGGTGTTCTGGGTTCTGGGGCTTACCCAGGCCCCTGGCAGTGCCCACAATCCTTCTTGGAAAGAGCTGTGTATGGTGGTGCGTGCACGGGGAAGGAGTAGATCAAAAAGACAGGACCCTGAGGTTCTAGGGCCACAGGCATCCTAGGCTGGGGCTGCACAGGTGTTGGACAGGGTCTATTTCTCACCCGGAGTGAGGCTTCCTTCCTGGATGATTCCGGGGAGAGCCACGGTGAGGCCAGCAGGGCTGGGCTGCTTGTGCAGGATCTCGGCGCCGGGCTGGGCAGGTGCTCCGGGCTCGCCAACACTGGGTGAGCAGGGCGGGCTGCTCGATGGGGGGTGTTGGCAGGTGGACAGCGGCAGCAGTGCCCAGAGGGAGCTACTTCCTACTGGGTCGGCTGCGGCTTCCAGAGGGATCGTTGAGATTCTGCTCCCCCCTCCGTTGGAAATGACAACTGGGATTGGTGAAGGATCACACATTAGTACCTCAGAATTATTTGGAGAAGGGGATTTCTTTCTACTTGACGTTCAATAGGACAAGGGGGTGGAGTCTGTCACTCTCTCACAGGTGTGTAGAACTGAGTCATCATCATCATCGGCCATTTGTGGCCCCTTTAGATTTTCTTTCTTTGATTTGAACATTTAGTGCTATAACAACTGCTTCTAACCTCTGATCTCATACCACAGTGGTTTCACACATGAAGTTGAGATTGACTTTGTATCCAGGGATTTACTTTCTTTAGTTTTGCCTTCAGAATTTAGACAATCACGTACAATGCTATAATGTTAAATGTCTTCCTTGTTTTAAGAAATAAATATCTCACACCTCCCGGGAGCAAATAAGAGACAATATAAATTCCTTCGCACAGTGTATTAGGACCTCTATATTGTGGTTTCTGCTCATTTCTGCAGACTCAGTTTCCATGCCTTCTCACCTTGCACCCTGTGATCTGGCCACACCAAACTTCTCTCCCATCCCCAATACCCCAGGCCCTGGGCTTTCTGCATGCCGTTCCCCTGCAAGGCCAGGGTCGGGTTTCTTTTATGATTCTACTCTATTTATTTCAGAAGTAAAGTTGTCTCAACCAGTGAACAAAAAAAGGAAAGTAAGGCCGGATTTTGGAGAAGGTCCCAGAGCAAAATCACAGAGTTGGATCCAGAAAGATGCTTGAGCTCAGCAGGCCGGGGGTGTGGGGTGGGTTGGAGGTACCTATCAGTGTGTGGGTCCCTCTGACTCTTAGATTTACTTAGCCTGGTCTTTGAGCACATATTTCTCCCAGCACTGCCCTGATCCTGCTAAGAGCTGTGCCTGCCTGGGGGAGGACTCTTCTCTTTTGCTGCTCCTTTAGCTCAAGGAATCATTTCTCCTTTTGAGGAGGAGCCTCTTTTTTTTTTTTTTGCAGTCCGCGGGCCTCTCACTGTTGTGGCCTCTCCCGCTGCGGAGCACAGGCTCCGGACGCGCAGGCTCAGCGGCCACGGCTCACGGGCCCAGCCGCTCCGCGGCACGTGGGATCTTCCCGGACCGGGGCACGAACCCGCGTCCCCCGCATCGGCAGGCAGACTCTCAACCACGGCGCCACCAGGGAAGCCCGAGGAGGAGCCTCTTAATGGGAAAATGTCAAAGACCAGATGAAGAGCTGTCAACAGTGGTGACTCCACTAATAAGAATGTCACAATTCAGTGTGATCTACTGGTCCTTCCCTTGTTGTTCTCAGGTAAATGAACCACGTACTTTGACTAAACTAAGTGATTTTACTGCCCGCTCCTCTTACACTTGCTACTTTCTTCCCAGCAATGTCATTGCTCCTTTTATACTCCTTTACTTATTCAGCTCTTTCTCTTGCCTCAAGGAACTTCATTCTCTACTTCTTTCTCATACTCTCTTTCTATCTCTATGTCCACAATTCCCCTTCCTTCCTCTTTAGCTACCTTTCTTCCCTCCTCTAGCTTTACAATCTGCCCTCCAGCTGTCCTAGTTTAAAATAGTGATCATAATCTTGGAACCTGGTATTAGGAGACCCAAGTAGGACTCTTGGCTCTGCACTTAACAGACAAGTAACTTTGAGAAAGTTATTCTGAGCCTTAATTTCCCTATGTGTCATGTGGGGATAATAATGACTTCATAGGATTGTTTTAAAGATGACATAAGATAATCATACAAAGTGCCTGGGATAATGCCTAGCACATAGTAAGCACTCAGAAAACAAACAAACAAAACCCCAACCTAACCAAAACAAAACAAACTAACAACAACAAGGACCTACTATGTAGCACAGGGAACTATACTCAATATCTTACAATAATCTATAATGGAAAAGAATCTGAAAAAGGATATATATATATATATATATATATATATATATATATATATATATCTGAGTCACTTTGCTGTACACCTGAGACTAACACAACATTGTATATCAATCATACTTCCAAAAAAAAGATACTATTATCCATCCCTATCCATTTCTCTCCCTCTCTAGCTCTCCCTGTCCTTCTGTCAGACTTGGTCTCTGTCACTTTATGCATTCCCTTCCCTAGAGACTGTCCAGGATGCTACATTGTACAATTTCCCCCCTACTCATAGAACAGGTAAGACAGAAATGTTTGTGTCCTCTAGAAATTCATCTTAAAGAATCAGGGCCAGGGGCTGCTTTTCCTGTCACACTCGTGAGAGAGAATGGTCCATCTCTTCCCAAAGAGAAAGTGGGCAGTTCAAGTGCATATTCCACCAGGCAGAAAACCAGCCCAAACTTTTAGCGTAGCAACTTCTATCATGTTTCTATAGCCCCAAAGTTACTCAAGAAGCCTCATACCCCTTTTGAAGCTCTTGAAAGTCATCATCAAGTTGGGGTATTCACTCAGGTTTATTCGGCTGAACAACATCTGCAGAAATGACAGACTGAACGTGGTCTCCACCTGAGTGAGGATGTTGTACACGACCCTGGATAAAGGGACCAGATTTCTACAGGCTTCCAGAGATTCCTTAAAAAGCAGAGCAAAGGGTTATTATAAACGATTATGAAATGGAATGGAGATTGATTACACATTTGTGGTTTTCTAAGCTGTAAGAAAGTGATTTTGCTCTCCTAAGGAGGCATTTCGTGCAAAATGTCAATAGTCAAATTCTGTAACAGAGAGAAATCACAGTTCCGCATGTTTACTTTTGGAGCTTCATATATATTTGGATGGTTAGTCATAGGAATTCAGCATTCGTGAAAATAAGGCTCTTGTGAACCTTATTTTAGGTATATTTGAGGGAAGAGAGAAATGTTAAGGAAGGAAAGTGGAGTCAAAGGCTGCTACTGTGTACTTCTCCAAGGCTTTGGGCAGGACTCTTCAGCAATGGACCTAAGAGTTGGTCACCAGTGGCAATTCTGTGCATTGCTTGTTAGCCTCTGCTCTCTCTTTCCTTCTCTCTTGGACTTGAAATGGCCTAAATGGGAAATCAGAGAAGTCCCCCTGATGAGAGGTTGGCCAAAAGGAGAAACATGGCAGGAGAGAATCAACTACAAAATACTTACTGAGAAATGGCTAGGCTCGGTGAGCTCATCCTAGGGTACCTAGCAACAGATAAGACCAACATGGTGCTACCCGTGTCGGGGGCGAGGCTCTGTCAGGTGGAGAAGATGGACATTAAATAAAAAACACAAATTTTAAAAATACTCGATTCCTGCTGATAGCAGTGTTATGAAGGGAAAGCATGGATTGCTATGGGGAACAATAACGAGGGGGTCTTAATTAGATGAGTGGGCCAAGGACCCTCTCTGAGGAGTGACATCTGAGTTATGATCTGAAAAAGGGGTGGATCCAACCAGGCCAAGACTGGGGGAAGATTGTTCTACCAGTGCTAGCGCTTTTCTGGGCTTGGGGCTCAGCAAAGGCTTTAAACAACCAAAATTATGGGAAAAGAGTGTCATTCTTGTCCACATAGCCATATTTCCCACAGCCTGTCTTGCTTCACATCAGAATGCACTGTGGGTCACGAGCTCTTAAGCGTTGGGATGGTACCCTTAGTGGGTTGAATGGTGGCTCCTCATATCCAAAGATATGTCCGCTTGAAACCTGTGAAAGTGACCTTATTTGGAAAAAGGGTCTTTGCAGATGTAACTAAGGATCTTGAGATGAGACCATCCTGGATTAAGGTGGGCCCTAAATCATGGTGACAAGTGTCCTTGTAAGAGAAGAGAAAGGGAGAAGACACAGAGAGGAGAAGGCAGTGTAGAGATGGAAACAGCAAGTTAAGTGACGTTTCCGTGAGCCAGGTTTACCATGGATTGCTTGCACCACCAGAAGACAGGAGAAAGTCAGGGAATGGACTGTCCCTCAGGGTCTCGAGAAGGAATCAACCCAGTCGACACCTTGAGTTTGGACTTCTAGCCTCCAGAACTGTGAGAGAACACATTTCCTTGTTTTAAGCCATCTGGTGTGAGGTCACCTACCCTGGACACCTTCTTTCCCTGGTAATGACCATTTTTGCCTGGAACTTCCAAATTCTAGAAGCCCTGGGGTGTTGTGGTTTGAGACCTCAATGATCTGGCATTCCTGGTGGGAGCTGCGTTGCCATGGCAAAGTGGTCAATGTGACTTACCTGGTACAGTCTCTCGGTGATGAAGAAGTTGTCTCGGAGGCCTTCGAAGAAGGGAAATGGCTTGTTTATGGCATAAGCAATCTCCAGCTTCTGATGTATAAAGTGCTGTAGAAGAGCCTCTTTCAAGGCCCTGGTCATGGTGAATCTCCTACGGAAGAGGCACCAGAAGAAAAGAGAAGCAAAGACTTTGAGGAATTAGGGGAGCTGCTCTCCGTGTTGTACAGGCATCTCGAGACAGGCATTCTGGTCCCAAAGGCATCCCTCAGCAGTCTGAAAAGCGACATCTGCCAAAAAGACTCATGGGTATAGGAAGCAGTGACAATGCCCAGAAACAACAGAAGCTGAAAGTGACCGACAACGTGACAATGAAATCCCAAAGGGGCTGCTGGTACTAAATAGAGCTATTTACCGCGCGCTTCCTGCATGCCGGACTGTGTACTAAGGGTTTCACATGCAGTCACTTATTTGATCTTCACAAAACCCTTTCAGTTTGGATTGCACCTATTTATATTGTCAAGGACACTGAGACATAGAGAGGTTTAATAACTCGCCCTAAATTGCAAAACTTGGAAGTGGTAGAGAGGGACGAATTCCAATTTTCTGGTTCCAGGTGTGTAGATTTAAGTACTATGGTCTGCGGCTACATTGAGCTGAGTTAACCAAGATTGCTGGGACTCAGTTTAAGTATACACTAGCAGTGCTCACACAAAAGCGAACGCCCAAAGACGAGTAGGAAGATGGAAACCTGATAATATTTAGAAACTTTATTAAACCACCTATAATCTCTGACACCAGACAAGCCTGACATAAATAAGAACGTGAAGGGTGTGAAAGGCATATTAGCAAAGGTGACTTGACTGATTTATTTTATGTATCAATTTCACATCTCAGAACAGACGTGTCTTTTCCCACGCCCATGCGACATTACAATATTTGACCACTTGTAGGCCATGAGAAAAGATTGATTAAGTTATAACAGGAAGAAAATGTACCTATGAGATTCTTGACAAATTGTCAAGAAAAGGGAGTCACTAACAAAAAATTCGATCACCTAGAGATATTTTTAAAAACAAAACAAACGGATCCCATTTTTCCAATTTCACTTTGTGTCAAAGATGAACTGTTAATTAATGACTATTTCTAGGGATTTAATCCCAGTAGCAGATCAAGCAACCCTGTCTCTTTCTCCTCATTCCCCAATACTTAAGGTTAACAGAAAAAAATATCCATTGTAAAAAACAATCATCCACAACAGTACTAGAATACAAGAGAAGATGCCATAGGGGGTCTAGAGTTGTGATGAAATCCTAGAAGATAGAGAACAGATGGGAAAGAAATCTACCGTTCGCCATCTGCATAGGGGAAGGATATTGCAAAGATCAGCACAGGGCCAGAAAACACCAGAATGATCACATGCTAAGAAGAGGAAGGGGCCCTGGATGACTAATTACACTACAGCATTCAGAACAGACCATCCTTCATAACCCTCATTCTTCATCTGTTATGATTGTCAAGGATGAACGTGAAGCACAGAGAGGTTAGGTAACTAGCCCAAGGGTGGCAAGGCAGAGCTCATCTGACCAAAGTCCCATTTCTCACGAGTGCATTTTACCATGTCTCATATATGAGCACTCAGGTTTGTATTATGTAAAAGGGTCTGAAAAATGAATAGGCAAAGACAAACATTCAGTGCAAAAGACGTAAACGGGCAATTGAGTCAAATGCACGATTAATATGTAAAAAACATGGTAACTCGCTAGTAGTTGGAACAGTGCAAACAAAAATAATTTAATAACGTTTGCCTATCAAATTGGTCAAGATAAAAATAATAGCAATAATCATAGGCAGTCCTGGGGAAGATGTAAATAGGTCCAAACTTTCTGGAGGTTAACTTAGTAATCAGTGCCAAATACCCTAAAATATGTATTCCCTTGAGTCCTAAATTCCACTTCTGGGAATTTATTTCAAGAAAATTATCATGAATGTGTTTGAAGAAAAGATATTAAAAAGTTAATACACTCTAGAGGAAATTAAATGTACTCTCCTTATTTTCTCTTTTCCACTAGCTTCCCAACTACCTCTAGTCACCTGTACAATGAATAGTGAATGAGTTGCCCGTTTGGGGAAGGGTGCAGGATCCCTCTGCACCGACAAGGAAGGTACAGAGCAAATCTCAAGTTCCATCCACAATAACAGGCTAGGATTTAGGGAAGAAAGAACTGAACTGTTGTATTTGCTCCCCCTCTTCATCCGTCTTCTTTATAACAGGCTCCTATTAAATCCCATATCCCCTCTCTACCTCTTTGGAAAACATTATTTAACAAAGAAAGAGCCTCACAGTTTAAACTGTTGGGTTTCACCCTGCAGCTGTTGCCAGGACCTTAACTGTAAAAGCCAATCACCAAAAGTGAATAAAGCAGCCGAGACGAAAACCTACCTGGATGCTGAGATTGCTACCTGTTCCTTCCCCCTTCCGGGTCCAGGGGCTGGCTAGGGATGGCTCCTAGGAGACTGGGAGAAGGGCAGGGAGATACCAGTGGGCGAAACAGGAAGTCTGCTTTTCCACGCACGGTGAGGGCCGGGCTTCCGAGAAAAGGAAAGTGAAACGAATTGGGCAGATCCTGCAGAGCTAAAGGCAAAGCCGCGCGCCGTGCTTGCAGCCTCCCTCCACCTCCGGAAACTCGTGAGATTCCCAGGGCATTTGGGGGGCGGAGGGGGGTTGCTGCCTATCGGGCGTCATCCTGGGGAGGTGGGTACAAAGGGGAGGAGGCATAGGGTCCAGCCCCAGGGTCCCCGAGAACTGGGAATCCACCATCTATGTGCCTCCGTACCCACTTTTATTTCCCCAGGACTCGTCCTCCTCTCTATACTTTTTGGGGTGATGAAAGTGAGCCTAAACGGAATTGTGGTGATGGTGATTGTTACACAACTGAATAAATTTACTAGAAATCATCAAACTTAAAAAAACAAACAAAAGAACAAAGGGGAGGTGCGGAGACTCAGAAATGCCTGTACTTTGTCAGGGTAAAATGATGACCAAAGAAAATGGAAATCAAAGGAAACCGGAATATAAACTGAAATCATGCAGTGGCAGGCTGCAGAACTGCAGGCAGGCCAGTGTGTCGGAGCCAGGCTGGCAGTTGGCAGCTGGAAGTGTGTGGAAATTGGATCTAGGGCAGAGCCAGGGCCAGGAGAAGACTCTAGGGCAGCCATTCCAGGGAAGCAGGGAATGCCCCCTCTGTACGTCCGATTCAAGATTTCTAATGTGCGTTGGCATGTAGGGTCTGTGAGAAACCCTTTAATGTAGAAATCTGTTGAACTTTATTTGAATCAATGATTCTCATATGTATTCGATCCATGGGTTCCCCCTCCAGGACACCTATAAGGTGTCCTATCCCTCAGAAAAAAAGATGGGAAACACAGTTCTAGGGTCCAAGAATCCTTGAAACTAAGGCTAACCTACAAGGGCAAGAGCTCAATTTTATTGAAGTATAAAATGCATTCAACTTAAGTGTGCATGTCAATGAGTTTTTACAAATGTATTGGGTTGTCCAAAGTGTTCATTCAGGTTTTTTCATAACATCTTAAGGAAAAACCCAAACGAAGTTTTTGGCTAACCCGATAATTACAACCACAATTAAGATATAGACCTGGGCTTCCCTGGTGGCGCAGTGGTTGAGAATCCGCCTGCCGATGCAGGGGACACGGGTTCGTGCCCCGGTCCGGGAAGATCCCACGTGCCGCGGAGCGGCTGGGCCCGTGAGCCATGGCCGCTGAGCCTGCGCGTCCGGAGCCTGTGCTCTGCAACGGGAGAGGCCACAACAGTGAGGCCCGCATACCACTAAAAAAAAAAGATATAGACCATTTCCATCACCCCCAGAAGAAGGCAGATTCAGTGGAACATACTTCGGAAACATACTACTTGGAGGCTTCCCAATTCTCACCTACTTTGGCCCATGACCCTGACCAAGACCTTGGATTCTACAGATACCTTGACTCCTGTTCATCTCTGTCTTTGACCCATTGTCCTGCTTGGATTTCTAGTCCTCTGGTTTTGTTTATTTGTTTTATTTGTGCTTTGCTCCCATTTCTTTATCTTTCAACATTATGCCGATGCAGTGTGTTTTTCTAAGTTGCTTCAAATCCTTTACAAAATGAGGGCTGGGTGTAAGTGAAAAAATTATGTACAAACATAAATGTAACACACTTGTTAGCTAGCAGCATCTAATGAGAAGCCTGCCACTTTCTTTGAGATTTCAGTGACATTTGGCTCAGTTTTTTTCCCAAGCACTCCTGGCTACATTTGTAAAGTGCCCACATAGTCAAGAAAACATAGACTTGCACATCAGGCTTCTCTGCCCAAACTTAGCACTTCCTTCTGGTTGTAGGAATTGGGAGGGTTCTTTCTGGCCTCTGGTTGCTTTCCAGAAATTTGAAGAATGTTTTCCCCAGCACTTCAGCTCTCTCCAGTCCTGTGTCTGAAACACTGGGTCTAACTCGTCCAATCCAGGCTCACTACTGTGCTTGGCCAGCCCATGGGCCTCAGAGAAGATCTGAAATGTCTGGCTTTTTCTTTTTTCGTCTCACAGTCACCTTGGCAAGACGCAGGAGCAAATGTGGCATTTTCTTCCTCCCCGTTGCCACTATGCCATGTCACCTCAAAACAAATTTGACCTGTTTGAGCTCAAGAGACTTTCCTGCCCTCTTTCCTTTGCGGGAACAAGTGGTCCCCTCTCTTCCCTGGATGCCGGGAAATGGCCCTGCTCCTCCTCCCCGAGGCTGAGAGTGGGCGGAGGGGAAGACCCCTCACACAGTTCAGCTATTTCACTTCCCTTTTACCCTTTAGGTGCCGCACCCGAGGGATCCATCAATGGGCAAACTTTCTTGTCAGAGCTCCTGGAAAGGACAGAGGCAGTGAAAATCTAATCAAGAGTGATCTTAGGCCAGCTCTATGGCCTAAGGAGAAGATGGCAAGTACAGGTACCCCCGTCAGCTGCAGGTTAGTCCTGGCCTCCGGTGTCCAGCATGTCTCCTAAGGCTGTGGCATCTACACTCGTTATTTCTGTCTTTCCAGCCTCATTCTATAGATATAAACAGAATGGATGACAAATCAATAAACAGGAAGTAAGATTTCAAAAATTGCGGTAGATTAGCTGTTGCAGTGGGAAGTTAAAGGACACCCTGACTCACATCACCTTCTTTTCTTGTAACTGCCAATGCAGCTGGGTGGGCATTGTTGGAATTCCCTGGTCCCTCTGGGGCTTGCTACCAGGCTGGATGATTCCTTGTGCCCTCTGAGCTGTCTCATTTCCCCCATAACCTCCTTGATCCCTACCTCCAAAGACAGGTCTGTCGGTAAGAGTCTTTTCAGAAAAATTTACACCCAAATCGAACTCCCAACTGTTGTAAAACCTTTTTCTAGTTTCTGGGTGGTGGGGGACCAGTTTTGTCAGAGCCCATCTGTGTGGCCCTGAGTCTGAGAGTCAACTCAGGACCTCTGAACACTGGATAGGAGGAACTGAAAGTAGATGGGGCTCAACACGCATGAATACAAACAGGCAAGGGAGGAGCAGTTGCTTTTTCTATTCTGGGATGTATTAGACATCTGGTTAGAGAAGGAGGGAAAGTTGTCTTTTAAAAAGAGAAGATATTATTGTCAATCATCAATCCATTATTGTTGGTAAAAATTAAAGCAGCATTAAAGTGTGTGAAAACTCCTCTAAGCTGGGGCTGTTTCTGGTGCTGGCTGGGCCCCAAGAAGGCAACGGCATTGCTACTGGCAGCTGTGCAGCCTGGCAGGTCCTTTGCGCCCAGCACCCTTTCTCTTGGAGGCTGACAGTGCATCCCGCCTCTGCTACCCACCTGCACCTGAGAGATGGGAAGATGAGCCAGTGGAGCTCAAAGTCCAGCCAACCTTTGGCCTCCAGGCAGGAAAAGAAAGGTACTGAGAGGTGAGGGTGGGGTGATGTAATGCTGACCTCATAGAATGACTTCGGAGGTGTTGCTTCTGGTTATATTTTCTGGAAGAGATTATAGTTGAAATGGTTTGGTAGAATTCACTTGTGATACCATCTGGGCCTGGTACTTTCGTTTTTGGAGAGCTATTAATTTTTTTTTTTTTTTTTTTTTTTTTTTTGAGGTACGCGGGCCTCTCACTGTTGTGGCCTTTCCCGTTGCGGAGCACAGGCTCCGGACGCGCAGGCTCAGCGGCCACGGCTCACGGGCCCAGCCGCTCCGCGGCACGTGGGATCCTCCCGGACCGGGGCACGAACCCGTGTCCCCTGCATCAGCAGGCGGACTCCCAACCACTGCGCCACCAGGGAAGCCCTGAGAGCTATTAATTTTTGATTCAATTCCTTTAATAGGTACAGGCCTATTCAGATGATCTATCTCTCTGATCTCTCAGTGTGAGTTTTGGCAGTTTGTTTCTTTTAAGGAATTTGTCCATTTTATCTTTTCTCAAACTTGTAGGGATAGAGTAGTCCATAGTATTATTTCTTTATTATTTTTTAATGTTCGTGGGACTAGTAGTGATTTAAGGTTCGTGGGACTAATAGGGACTAAATTGGCAATTTCTGTCTTCTCTTTTTTTCTTTGTTAGCCTGGCTAGAAGTTTATCAATTTTATTGATTTAAAAAAAATCAGCTTTTGCTTTCATTAATTTTTTTCCTAATGTTTTCCTGTTTTCAGTTTTATTGATTATTACTCTAATTTTTATTATTTCCTTCTGCTTGAATTAGGCTTAAACTTCTTCTTCTCTAGTTTCTTCAGAGGGAAGCTTAAATTATTGATTTAGATCTTTCTTCTGATATATATATTTGAATGCTACACATTTCTCTCTAAGCACTTTTGTGCTGCATTCCATAAATTTTGTTAAGCTGTGTTTTCATTTTAATTTAGTCCAAGTTATTTTTAGATTTCTCTTGAGACTTCTTTGATCCTAGAAGTATGCTGTTTAATCTCTAAGTATTTTGGAATTTTCCCACTCTATTTCTGTTATTTCTACTTTAATTCCATTGTGGTCTGAGAACGTAATTTTTCTGATTTCTTTTCTTTTTAATTTGTTAAGATGAGTTTTACAGCTGAGAATGTGCTATATTTGGGTATATATTCCACATGAACTTGAGTGGTGTGTATATTTTGTCATTGTTGAATAGAATAGTCTATAAGTGTCAGTGAAATCAGATTAATTGATGGTGCTGTTCAGGTCACTGTATTCTTACTGACTTTCTGCCTGCTTGTTCTACCAGTTACTAAAAAGGGGTATTGAATTCTCCAACAACAAGAGTGGATTTGTCTGTTTCTTCTTGTAGTTCTATCAATTTTTGTCTCATGTATTTTGATGCTGTTTTGTTAGTTGCGTACACATTGAGGATTGCTGAGTCTTCTGGGAGAAATTGACCCTTTATTTTTTATACAATTTATTTTTATACAATTTATTATTTATACAATATTTTTATACCATGCCCCTCTTTGTCTCTGATAATTTTCCTTGCTCTGAAGTCTTTCTCTGAAATTAATATAGCTACCACAACTTGCTTTTGATTAACGTTGTCATAACGTTATCTTCAGCCCTTCACTTTTAAGCTATCTGTGTTTTATATTTACAGTGGCCTTCTTAAAGGCAACATATAGTTGGGTGTTATATTTTTTCACTCTGTCAATTTCTGTCTTTTAATTGGTGTGTTTAGACCATTCACATTTAAAGTGATTATTCATATGGTGAATTAAAATCTACCATATTTGTAACTGTTTTTTGTATTTTTTAACTGTTTGTAACTGTGTTTTTATTTGTAACTGTTTTTTATTCATTGTACTCATATTTGCTTCTATTTTTTCTTCCTTTCTTTTTCTGCCTTTTGGCTTTAATTGAGCATTTTGTGACTCCATTTTCTCATGTCTCTTGGTATATCGATTATACTTATTTTAAAACATTTTATTGGTTTCCCCAGAGTTGGCAATATATATTTACAACTAGCCATATCCACTCTAAATTACAATATATTGCTTCATGGTCAGTGCATGCATCTTACAACAAAATGTCACCAATGCCTCCCTCCTGTCCTGTTTAACACTGCTGTCTATCATTTCACTTATCCATTTACTATAAATCACATAGTTGTTCTTATCACTTGGAACAAACTGCTATTTCTTAGATCAACTTAGAATAGGAAAAAAAGTTTTTAAGTATTTATTCCTATTCCTTTATTTCATTTATTCCTTCTCAGATGCTCTTCCTTTCTTCATGTAGTTATGAGTTTCTGACCCGTATCATTTTTCTTCTGCCTGAAGAACTTCTTTTAACCTTTCTTTCATGGTAAATCTTCTGGCAATAAATTACCTCAGTTTTTGTTTCTTTGAGAAAACAGTGAACATGGTTAACCAGGTGCTGGCTCTGAATTCTTAATTTCAAAGGATATAAGAGTCCAGATTGGAGGGTTTTTAAAAAATTTTTTTTATCACTTCAAATTTTTATCTGCATTTTCTCTTGCATGGTTTCTGATGAGAAATCTGATGTAATTTCTTTTTTTTTTTTTTTTTTGCGGTACGCGGGCCTCTCACTGTTGTGGTCTCTCCCATTGCAGAGCAAAGGCTCCAGATGTGCAGGCTCAGCAGCCATGGCTCATGGGCCTATCTGCTCTGTGGCATGTGGGATCTTCCTGGACTGGGGCACGAACCCGTGTCCCCTGCATTGGCAGGAGGACTCTCAACCACTGTGCCACCAGGGAAGCCCCCTGCTGTAATTTTTATCCTTGTTTCTCCAAGGGTAAGGCTCCCTGACCCCTCTCCCCCTCTCTTCCTTGGGGGAGACATTTTCTCTTTGTCTTTGGTTTTTTTGAGTTTGAATATGAAATGACTCATAGATACTTGGTATTTATCTAGTTTGGTGTTTGCTGAGGTTCTTCAATCTGTGGTTTGTTTTCTGTTATTAATTTTGGAAAATTTTTGGCCATTACTACTTCCAATATTTCCTCTGCTCTCTTTTCTCTTTCTTCTCCTTCTGATATTCCATTTATATATATCTATTCTTTTTGGTATTCTTGGGTATTGTGTTCTGTTGTGTTTTTTTCTCCTTATACTTTTTCTCTTTGTATTTTAAGTAATTTCTATTGACATATCTTCAACTCATTGATTCTTCCTTCAGCCATGTCTAATCTACTGATAAGCCCATCAAAGGCATTCTCTATTTCTGTTGTAGTGTTTTTGATTTCTAGCATTTCCCTTTTCATTATTTCTTTGACTTTCCATCTTTTTCCTTACTTAGCCGTATGTTCTTGCATGTTGTCTGCTTTTGCCATTAGAGCCCTTAACATATTAATTAGTCATAGTTATTCTAAATTCCTGTCTGATAATTTGAAAACCTGTCATATCTGAGTGTGGTTTTGATGACTGCTTTGTCTCTTCAGACTGTTTTTTGTCTTTTGGTATGCCTTGTAATTTTTTTGAAAGCCAGATGTGATGTATCAGATAATAGAAACTGAGGCAAATAAATGTTTACTGTGAAGTTTTATGTTAACCTGGCTAGGAGATGGGCCATGTTTAATGTATTTTCTGGCTTTAGGTGACAGAGGCTTCAAATTCCTCTGATGTTCTCATTTTGTGTCCCCTATTTTCTTTGGATTTCCCTAAGTGCTCATTAAATAGAGCCTTGCAGCTCTTTCAGCTGTAATCCTCAATTATTATCCTGTAGCCCTATTGATATAGTGGTAGGGTACTGGGGAGAGAAAGCATTCTTAAATCTTATGATTAAATCTCAATCTTGTAGTGGAACTGTGTTCTTGGACTGTAAATTTTAGAATGATTTCTTAGCTATTTCTCCTTCCCTCACCCCATTAAATGAGACAGAAGCCTAGAAGGAACTGGATTTTGGTAACGGACCTTCCCCTAGGTCAGATAAGGCTTGGGCAAAGTGTTTTCCTCTGGAGAGTAGACCGTGGTTATGGAGAATGCTCTGGGCTGTTTTAAAAAGTTTCCTTTTCCCCTCTCCCTCTGCCAGAGCAGAGGATTTTTCTTGGCTCTTCACCATGAGTACCTGGTGGGGTTCCTGGAGGTAAAACCCACAAAAGATTGGGGGCTCTCCTAAGACAGTGGTCCCTAGGAGTTTCTCATTCTCATGTAAGTCCACACTCAGCCTCCAGCAAGTCATCAGACTTAGCATTTAAGTGTTCCTGTGGTCTATGGCTCTAGTGGCTTCCATTCCAGGTAGCTGATCTCATCTGTGATTCTCTGGACTTGTCTGTCAATCCAGTTTTTGCGTTGACAGTTTGACCTATGGCCTCAATTTTCCTGTACATGCCTGAAATTCATTTATTTTCAGTTTTTTCAGCTTTTTTATTTTTGTAAAGATAGGAGTGATGACTTCCAAGGTCTTTGCAATGTTAGAGCTGGAGCCAAAAATGAACTTTTTAAACCACTGCAAGTTAGATTTGTTTCTTAAAACAAAATTTTTGTTTTAAAATTTTGATTTATTGTAATATCATCTTATAGCTAGAACATGTACCTATTCAATTTTTCTTTATTATTTAGATAATTCAGGCCAAATACTTGGTATGTTCTTGTGTTTAAGACTGAGTTATTAATACATATTTTTACAATTTTTAAAACTTATAACCCATATATCTTTTAAAATATACTTGAGGAGTTAAAAATTGAAATTTTGACGACCATGAAAGATTTGTCTATTAGCAGTCTTAAATGTTGTTATTAAAATACATATATTGTGAATTATTTTTCTATCTTGTTTGCCTTTGTCTAAAGTCACTTGCCCATTTTTTGACTTTTAACATTTTTAATGTCACTGTTTTTTGTGTGTCTTTGGTAGTTAGACTCTATTTATACTTTATTTCATTCATATTCTAAGATGGTAATTTAATCTGTTTTTTAAAAATATTTATTTATTTATTTATTTATTTATTTTTGGCTGTGTTGGGTCTTCATTTCTGTGCAAGGGCTTTCTCCAGTTGTGGCGAGCGGGGGCCACTCTTCATCGCGGTGCGCGGACCTCTCACTATCGCGGCCTCTCTTGTTGTGGAGCACAGGCTCCAGACGCGCAGGCTCAGTAGTTGTGGCTCATGGGCTTAGTTGCTCTGCAGCATGTGGGATCTTCCCAAACCAGGGCTCGAACCCCTGTCCCCTGCACTGGCAGGCAGATTCCCAACCACTGTGCCACCAGGGAAGCCCAAATCTGTTTTAAATCACATATATCTTTTGCTTATAAATTTTGGGGGCACTTTTAATATCTAATGTCTCTTTGTTTTCTCTGTTTAAGAAAAACAGTATGTTTTCTTTACTTGTATTCTTTTGTAAGATTTATAGTCTCACTTTGACTCTATTTGTTACCCTTATGATTTCTAATTAATTCTCAAATATATATTAGGTTGGCCAAAAATTTCATTTGGGTTTTTCCGTGAGATGTTATAGAAAAACCCAAATGAACTTTTTGGCCAACCCAATATTTCTCTGATTGATAGCATCAAATGTGAAACCATGCCATTTGAGTTTAGCATTTTTGAAATAAATCATTTAACTCAGTTTTTTAACTTGCCCAGATTCAGTTTGTTAAAATTTTTAATATACTCTGAAGTTTTAGATTAAGCTTACTATAATTTTACTACTGCATACAGTATATATCCTCTTTCTAGAACAAGGCTTCTCAAATTTTTTTATTTTAGGACCCCTCTACATTCTTGAATATTATTGAGAATCCAAAGAGCTAGTTTTTGTTAATGTAGGTTATACCTATTACTATCTACCATATTAGAAAGTTGAACTTTGAACACTTAAATATATTTATTTATTCATTTAAAAATAATAATAATGAACTCACTACCTGCTAACATAAATGACCTATTTTATGAAAAATAACTGTCTTCTAAAATAAACTAAATTAGTGAGATTAGCCACCCTTCACATTTTTGCAAATCTCTTTAATAGCTAGTTCTGTAGAAGACAGCTGGTTTCTCCTATCTGCTTCTGCATTCAATCTATTGTGATACCACAGGCCATGTATTCTCTGGAAAAATCCACTATACATTTGTGAGAGTATGAGAGAGAAAAAAGGTAAATAACATCTTAGTATTACATGAAAACAGTTTTGACTTTGATGACACCTGAAAGGGTCTTGCACAAAATCCCAGGGTCCCCAGACCCTACTTTGAGAATCACTGTTCTAAAATAATTTTTGAGATGTACTTTTTTTCTCAAATAAATTTACAATTTTTAGATGTCAGTATTTTTTTAATAGACCTTTATTGGAGTATAACTGCTTCACAATACTGTGTTAGTTTCTGTTGTACAACAAAGTGAATCAGCCATATGCATACACATGTCCCCATATCCCCTCCCTCTTGAGCTTCCCTCCCACCCTCCCTATCCCACCCCTCTAGGTCATCGAAAAGCACCGAGCTGATCTCCCTGCTATGCTGCTGCTTCCCACTAGCTATCTATTTTACATTCGGTAATGTATATATGTCGATGCTACTCTCACTTCCCCCCAGCTTCGGCCTCCGCCCCCACATCCCGTGTCCTCAAGTCCATTCTCTCTATGTCTAAGACGTCAGTATGTTAACTGGTTTTAATGGTGCCTTCCACTTCTTTCATTGATAGAACTTTGCTCGTATTGATTTCCTGATTCTCTTATTATAGGGTATCAGCAAATAATTTGTTCCAGACAGTGTGTCAGTAAGAATGGGGTAGATTATTCTATTGGAACAAACATTTCTAAAATCTCAGTGGGTCACCGGCTGCTTAAGGGAGCCCTCATCTTGGACTGTCTCTAGCTGATGAACAGCCGCCATCTGAAATGACAGCCACTGTAGCAGAGAAACAGTGAGCATGGCTCACAGGTTCTGGCTCCAAATTCTTCTGCCAAAGCTACGCCCATCAGCCCAAGGAGGCAGGAAGGTGCAACCCTACCTTTGCCCAGAAGTAAAGAAAATAGAGCATTGAAAACTGTGTGACCAACAAAGAGGGTGCATGAGTAAAATGTTTTCTGAGCCTCTACACAGCTATTTTGCCTTCACACATGAATGATTGAACAGGAAGTATATTTTTTAGTCATTTCCTTTTACTTCTGAATCTACACAGTTGCGTGACTACTTTAGACATTTAGATGTTTCAAATCTACTTTTCATTTTTCCTTTAGAATTTTTTTTTTTCCCAGCTAAGTGCTGGGGAAATTCCCTTGTCTTTATCTTATGACCATTTTAGTTAAACTTTAAAAAAAAATTTCAGCAATCACTTTAAATTTCCAGGCCCATTATCTTATTTTCTTGTTTTTTCTTCATGGCATCCTGGACATAATATCTTCTCCAATGTGTATGAAAATTGTTTTTTAGAAACTCTCTTCTGTTCCCTGTAATATTTCTATTTGTTCTGGAGTCATTTTTCCTCTCTGCTCATCTTGGTTCTGCCCCTTTGTGCTGTTAGTTTCCACAAATATCTGTGGCTTGTTATTGTCTCTTCATTCTTAAGGGTGTGGCACTGATAAGCTAGCTTGGAACTGCATTTAATGAGATAGGCTTGAAAACCTGTGGCTTTGCTGGGTAAATCCCAAATGCCCGAAGGTGAAGACCTTTTTTCTGAGTCATTTACATTTTTATTAAGAGGAAACCTCTAGTTTCTTGCCTGGATGCAGGAGTTCTGTATGGTAGGGTCAGGGAGGAGTTGGGTAGCACATTGCTTTGTATTTTCTCCTTTTAAACAATCCCTCTGTTTTCATTCTTGCATCTTCTTCCCCACCTCCACTACCTCCCCAGGGGCCTGTAAGACACACTGGGCCGCTCTCTGACCTCTAGGAGCATCCTCCACCAGCGGTAATGACGAATGCTCTGACCACATTTTCTTTTTCAGACTTTGGTTTAAGTTTTTCATCCAGTCCTTTTCTCTTTGTCATTGTGACTCTAATTTCTTTGCTATCATTTTAGTGGGCTCTCCATTGAGAGAGGGGGAAAGCACTTGTTTTAAATCAGGTATCTTTAAGCAAAAACTTTTTTTAAGGAATTCAGTGAAGGAATGGATTTTATTCTATCCTGATGCATATTTGGAGAATGGGAAGTTCCAATGACCCTTTTATGGTGGGATTAAAAAATCCTATGAGTCTTTACAACTTTTAGAAATACAGAGAAGTTTATTAAGACATTATCAGCAAGGGGAACAATTTATCAAGTAAGAATCAGAATTATAAAGCTTTTTGAGTCTCTAAATTACTTCTCACAGGTGTGGTTGTGTTTGAAATCCAGAGGTCTTCTATTTCTTCATGTAGATAACACTTCCACAGGCAGGTTTAGATATAGAGGAACCTGTCCTAGTTTTGAATATTCACACAAATCTCTATATTAGACCAAAGAAAAAGACATATTCTCAATATTAATTGAAATTATATCAGAGGAGTGTCTTTGACCTAATTTTATGATGTGGAATGCCATTCCTGCCTCTGCAGTTACAGATGGGAGATGTCTAGCTCCTTTACACCTTCCTGAGATTTATTCTATTTGTTATTAAGTAAGAAGACTTGCAGTTCAGTGGTAGGTTCTGTAGTATTATCTCAGTTTGTTTTTTTATTTCTTTGTCTGTAACTTTTTTTTTGTAATGTGTTTTCATCAGGGTTCTTCAGAGAAACAGAACCAATAGGCTGCGTGTGTGTGTGTGTGTCTGTGTTTGTATGTGTATATATAGAGAGAAAGAGATATTTATTGTAAGGAATTGGCTCACACATTAATGGAGGCCAACAGGTCCAAAGTCTGCTATGCACCAGCAGGCTAGAGACCCAGCAGAGTCTCTGAAAGCAGTCAGCTGGAGAATTCCTTTTTACTCAGGGAGGCTGGTCTTTTTGTTTTATTCAGGCCTTCAGCTGATTGGATGAGGCCATATTTAGTCTTATCCCCCAAACCTTCCAGGTTGAGACATAAAATTAACTCATATAAATTCCTGTAAAGCTTTTACAATTTTAAAATTCAATGTTTTCCGAAGAGTGTTTGGGTGAAAGTCTTTTTACAGTAGTTTTGATTAGCACAGGGTAAACTCTTTCACTTCTATGTACAAGCCTTCCTTAAGCCCAGTGTATTTTTCTATTACACCCTTGATTATTCTCTAAGTAAATAAATTCCATCTATTCTGGTCCTTGCACAAGAACATCATTTTACACACATTGGCCCACCATTGAGTACCTATCATCAAAAAGAATGCAAATAGTGAATGTTGGCTAGGATGTGGAGAAATGGGAACCCTCTTGCACTGTTGGTGGGAATGTAAATTGGTGCAGCCACAGTGGAAAACAGCATGGAGGTTTCTCAAGAAACTAAAAATAGAACTACCATATGACCTAGCAATTCTACTCTTGGGTATATATCTGAAAAAAACAAAAACACCAATTCGAAAAGATACATGCACCCCAATGTTCCTAGAAGTATTATTTACAATTGCCAATATAAGGAAGCAGCCTAAGTGTCCATCAACAGATGAACAGATAAAGAAGATGTAGTGTATATGTATACAATGGAATACTACTCAGCCATAAAAAATGAATGAAATTTTGCCTGTTGCCACAACACGGATGGACTTGGAGGGCACTATACTAAGTGAAATAAGTCAGCTAGAGAAAGACAAACACTGGATGATATCACTTATATGTGGAATGTAAAAAAATACAACCAACTAATGAATGTAACCAAAAAAAGGCAGACTCACAGATATAAAGAACAAACTAGTGGTTACCAGTAGGGAGAAAGGGGGAAGGGGGAATTTAGGGGTGATCGACTGGGAGATACAAACTATTGGGTGTAATGTAGGCTACGAGGATATATTGTATAACACAGGGAATTATAGACAATATTTTGTCATAACTGTAAATGGAGTGTAACCTTTAAAAATTGTATAAAAATATATGTAGTAAATATTCATGTAGAAAAAATAATAGTCATTATAATATATAATTTTGTATATAAAAACATTGCAGAAGCTGTAAAAAATAAATAAATAAAATCTTCTGACCTCCATGGGCCTCTCGGAAACTCACCGTCTACTTTCATATTGTGTCTTTGTTGCTCAGAATGATCACAGGGGACCAGAACCCAGAGGAGCAGAACCCAGAGGAGCAGTTTTTCTATGAGTTCATATTCAGGCTCTTCAAAGAAAATAAGGTGGAGATTGCAAGTGCAATAACAAAGCCGTTTCCTTTCCTCATGGGCCTCCGAGATCGGGGCTTCATCCCTGAGCGGATGTATGAGGTCAGTGAGGAGAATTCCCTCATGATAACTTGCCAAATTTAGGATACAATGGGCAGGCTAAAGGTCCTCCTATGAACAGGGATGTTCGCCATCCTATAAGTTAGGAGTTGAGAGGAGAAGCAGCATCACAGGTACATCCCTTCTTCTGTAGTAAACGGGGGAGGTGCAGGGGGATGGAGATGTGGCAACATTGGAATGGCGAGTAGGTAGGGAGCATCTTAGATATTTTGATACAATATGATAACAATAACAAAATTAAAGCAAATAAGTGAGTTGGGCAACATTTCATTACAAAGCCTTCTTATTTTACGCACTTGAACCTGAAGTGATTGAACTCATAGGGAAGTCGTGTCACGGTAGGATAAATTTGGAAGCAGATGCTTGCTGCTCTCTCTCCAAATCATTTCTTGCACTTTAGACATTTCCAGATACAGAATACAGGTAAAGGTTAACAGTGGGCCTTCCTGGGGATACTCAGGACAAGTCTTCTTTTTGCCTTTGTGGATTTTCTTTGCCCTTTGGCAACTTTCACAGAAGGGGAGAGTGGTTACATGGTTTCCTGGAGGGCAGGGCAGTGGTTATTGTCTGGTCAGCTAAATGGCCTCTCAGTACCAGTAAGGGCCACTCCTGAAGCATCCTGGCCAGGCTCTTAAAGCCCCCACACAACATTCTACTTTGAACCTACTTTTATTCTTCAAAATTGCTCTCTTAAGTGGCCATCAATGTCAGAGAGGCAGGTTAACAAAATAAGAGTCTATTTTTATGATAGAGAATATTTTAGGAGTCATCCAAATATATGTAACATTCTAATATTTCACCAGAGAACAATTAGTCTATTTATAATCCGAGTCTCCTATAACCCATACACTCAAAGCTACATAATTCACCATTCAATATTTTTAAGCATTTTCAAGAAGCTTGTGGAAATCTGGTCCCAGTGGAAAGAGTGGTGTATGATGTTCTTAATGAACTGGAGAAGAAATTTGACAAGACAATTCTGGATGCCGTGTTCAGCAGAGTTAACCTGAAGGCCTATCCTGATTTACTCCAGATTTGCAGAAACTTCCAAAATGGTAATTATAACTTTAAACAACTTTTGGGGGTTCAAGTCCACTTCATTCACTGATTCATTCATTCCCTCTTCATTATATTTGACAGTTATTATATTGAGTGACTACTACCTGGCAGGCAGAGAGAGAATACAATAGAGAAGAAAACACACATGACTTGTGTCCTCATGGAGCTTACACATAGTGGGGGGGACACCTTAGCCAAGTAATCCCACAAATGATTGCTCAGCCAGGACCTGAATTTGGTGCTGAGAATCATAGCATTTGAGTCTCTGCTTTTCTGGAGGAAGGCATGAGTTATGCCTTTTGTAGGAAAGGAAGTAGCCCTATCTGATACTTGCAGACATGTTCAAAGGTGGAAAGATTTTCTTTGTATTAAAAGATTTGTCATTCAAGGCAGTCCTGTGCCCAAACAAAGAATGGAGAATTCACAAGAGAAGGCCAGCACATACCCATGCAATGGGGAGGGGGCAGCATGTGAAAGCTACAAAGTAGGAAAGGAACAGTGGACCTGCAGAACCATGTGGCTGAGAAAGGGAACATGGGTGGGAGGGCTTGGAAGCTCGTTCTGGAAAGGGGAGTTGGAGGTGATTTTTGAGGGTCTAACACCCTATGCCAAGGAATTTGAAGTTTATTATTTGGGAAATAAAGAAGTAATAAAGAATTTTTAAACAGAGAAAAAGTAAAAGAAGTCAGTATAAAGAATGAGATGTGTTTATTTGTGAAAATTATATCTTGTGAAATAAGAGCTATCTCATTTCTCCAATGCGATATCTCAGTCAGAAAAAGGAATAAAGGAAATCAAATACCTAGCCACAAATTTCAAGTCAATATTATATTTGTAGCCAGAACATCCCCAGGCCATGGGTAGGAAGGGAATGGCAGTTACCTTTACTGCCCACATCTCAGGGGCTCTGATCCTCTCCCTGTACTGTAGGGATCCCCCCCTCCCTGGACCCCAGGACCCACATCACATGTGTTAGTTTCTGGGGCTTCCTGTGCTGAGATCTCCTACACGTGAGGCTTGCTGCTGCCCTCAAGCTGCACTGCCCACTGCCTGGCTCAGCGCAGCTGCCCACCTGCCCCCAGGGGACGCTGCCGCTGGTGCCTCTCAGACCCTTTTGTCCACAGGAGCTTATTAGGGTCAGCGGCCTAGAGCCAAGATGCCGGTAAGAGGGGGCAGGGAAGCCCTCTGTCCCCCATCATTGAAATGCCTGCAACTGTAACACAACTGTACCTCCTGAGGTACCTCCTGTACCTCCTAGGCCTCCTTATGTTCTCTAAACCTTTCACCCACATAACATTTACCCCCGTGTCCTCTTCCAAAGTCGGCCTGGGCATGAAGTCAACGTGTCTTGGGGATGGAAAAAGCAGCTCCCTACTGCCCTGACCCCTCAGTGGGTATTGCCTCCAGGCGGTACAGTTGTGTTAGTATTCACTTCCCATCTCTGCCTTTCAGAAAATTTTCATTTCCTGTCTGTGTCTTTCAGAATGTGTCTTACCTTGTTTTCTGGGTTTCTCCCCACCCATCCTACCCCAGGGAAGTACTACTTCCTCTTCACTGTATGTCTCTTTATAACCAGGTCTTCTTCCCTGACCCAAGGTCTTTTTTCCTTCCTTCCTTCCTTCCTTCCTTCCTTCCTTCTAAATCTCCATCTTCGAAAGATGTTAGGGCTTTTCTTCTATAATATAGGTGTATTTCTCTAGAAATATTAGCTTTCTCCTGAAGAAATCCCTCTGCTTCTTCCCAGGTCTTAGTTGCACATAGAATTTACAAAACACATTCCACGTGTATTATTTATTTTAAATTGGCTTTCACTGTTTTCTGGTTATTTTGAAGGGGGTTGACCACTGTTTACAACTTTTCCACTGTCCATTCCATTTTGTTTGTTTTTAAACATCTTTGTTAGAGTATAATTGCTTTACAATGGTGTGTTAGTTTCTGCTTTATAACAAAGTGAATCAGTTATGCATATACATATGTCCCCATATCTCCTCCCTTTTGCATCTCCCTCCCTCCCACCCTCCCTATCCCACCCCTCTAGGTGGTCACAAAGCACCGAGCTGATCTCCCTGTGCTATGCGGCTGCTTCCCACTAGCTATCTATTTTATGTTTGGTAGTGTATATATGTCCATGCCACTCTCTCACTTTGTCCCAGCTTACCCTTCCCCCTCCCCATGTCCTCAAGTCCATTCCCTAATAAGTCTGCATCTTTATTCACATCTTGCCCCTAGGTTCTTCTGACCAATTTTTTTTCTTTTTTTTTTAGATTCCATATATATGTGTTAGCATATGGTATTTGTTTTTCTCCTTCTGACTTACTTCACTCTGTATGACAGTCTCTAGGTCCATCCACCTCACTACAAATAACTCAGTAGGGTAGTAGAGTCATTTTCACAATGTTGATTCTTCCAATCCAAGAACATGGTATATCTCTCCATCTATTTGTATCATCTTTAATTTCTATCATCAGTGTCTTATAATTTTCTGCATACGGGTCTTTTGTCTCCTTTGGTAGGTTTATTCCTAGATATTTTATTCTTTTTGTTGCAATGGTAAATGGGAGTGTTTTCTTAATCTCACTTTCAGATTTTTCATCATTAGTGTATAGGAATGCCAGACATTTCTGTTCATCAGTTTTGTATCCTGCTACTTTACCAAATTCATTGATTAGCTCTGGTAGTTTTCTGGTAGCATTTTTAGGATTCTCTATGTATAGTATCATGTCATCTGCCAACAGTGAGAGTTTTACTTCTTCTTTTCTGATTTCGATTCCTTTTACTTCTTTTTCTTCTCTGATTGCTGTGGCTAAAACTTCCAAAACTATGTTGAATAATAGTGGTGAGAGTGGGCAACCTTGTCTTGTTCCTGATATTAGTGGAAATGTTTTCAGTTTTTCACCATTGAGGATGATGTTGGCTGTGGGTTTGTCATATATGGCCTTTATTGTGTTGAGGTAAGTTCCCTCTATGCCTACTTTCTGGACGGTTTTTCTCATAAAGGGGTGTTGAATTTTATCGAAAGTTTTCTTTACATCTACTGCGATGATCATATGGTTTTCCTCTTTCATATATCCATTCTTTTTTAAAACTTGAGGGGTGCATTTGATGTGAAACAGCTATAAGATTCCAAGAGCAATATCAAGCCACAGGTCATGTGAGCCCCACTGAAGTCCAGGGTTCCCTGAGGGCTGGAAGGTTCCCCCTGAACTGTGGGCATCAAGGATGTCCTGGATGTGTAACTATGAGATGCAGCTCTTGGTCACTGTCTGGGATCTCTAATTGCCTTTCCTTTCTCTTCTCAGTGATTCATGAAAACTTCTATTACCAAACCATTGGTGAAGGAGAGACAAAGGAGACACTCAACTTACAATTAAACCATGAACAAGGTAATTCTGACTTGATAGAAGCTTGCTGTCTCATCTACTAAGGGGAAAGGAGATCAGGGATCAGGGGACTGAGCTCCTGGGTGGAGACTGCACCTTGGGGAAGGGATGCAGCAGGAGATGGGGAAGCCAGAGCAGGGGTGTGTTGTATGGGCTCCCAGTTAACCAACCAGATCGGGAATTCAAGAATATTGCTAGGCAGATGTGACAACTAAGAAGATGGAACATGAACCCAAGAGAGAGAAAATATCACTGCAACTATGAGGTAGAATTAAGGGGGAGAACTGACAGCAGTAATTGTGAGCCAGGAATTCAGTGGATCTGGGAAGGAGTAAGGGTTTGTGACAAGTCCAAAGAGGAAGCCTTTGATGTGTCAAAGGGAGGAACAGTTGTAAACAGTTCTCATAATAAAAGAAAAGAGAGGAAGAGAGTGAGCAGTAATTGTGTGCAGGGTGTGGAAGAGACGGTGTTCTGTAGAAAAGAAGGAAAGGAGAAGGGAAGGAGTAAAAGAAAGAAAGGAGAAGGGAAGGGGTAAAAAGGGGCAAAGAGAACAAAGGGCAGTAATAACCCTGACTATGACAATAGTCACAACGCATAACATTCACAGACCACTAGGTATAAGGTCAGTGCTTCCTGTGCATCAACATGTTTAATGCTCACATATGCCTTATGTACTTTTGTAACCAGTAGGCACCGTTTCTAGCTTTTAGTCATCTTTTCATTCATATTATTACTAATAATTAATCATTAAATTCTAACATGTAAGACATTAATTGAAAATTACGATTTCTTGCTAAGTTACTATAACCCAGGTATCACTTTACCAGTAGCATCTCACTTAATTCTCATAACAATCCTGTCATAAGGGTTTTGTTATTCCCAGTTTTCAGGAGAAGAAACTGAGGTGTGAAGATAGTTAGTGATTCCGTGAGTGAAACAGCCTTCAAGCCCAAGAAAAGGTCTCCATCCTTAAGCCAAATGGTCTACAATAAATTTAGTTATTTGTTAAATGTTGATTTTTTTTTTTCCTTGGAAATGACAAATGTAAGAAAAAACCATAAGAATGGCCTTGCAGAATGCCATTAATATGTATCCTTAATTTGGATTTATACCTCAGATATTATATATTTTACAGATGTATTAATACATTTATGTAACATTCAGATGTATTTTAATAATAATACTTATTCTTTTAAATAAAGACAAATAGCGAAAAGTATAAAATGTATATTAAAAAGTACAAAGTGTATTAAAAATATATTTAGAGATTCATCTACCACTGAGAATAGTGGGAATGAGAATGGAGTGGTGGAAGGATTCATAATAGTTATTAGTAAAGAATAAAGGTTCATTATGAAAGGAAGGGGAAACAAATCCTTCAACATCCCTAATGTGATCTAGGTGACACCCTACCTAGAGCTAGAATCCCAGAGCATATCAGTGATGGATGCAGATGAGTATAAGGGAAGAAGATTCATCTCGTGACCCAAATGGTACAATAAAAATCTAGGAAATGACGAGTGAATGTGCCCAAGAATCTGAACAAGCAGTAAGGTTGACTGACAGTCCAATATTTGCCTGGATGACTGACTCTGAGTATGGTAACACATACAGGGAGGGAGGAAGGGGGATGTCATGTGTTCATAATTCAGAAAGGAGACCCCAGGGAGCCCCAAGGAACCCTGCTCCTCTCCCCAAGGAGCAGAGGAGTAGATCAGAGTCTAGGGTGAGGAGACATTTACTTACCAAGAAAGGGTATCTGGTTTTTGTGGTAAAGGAGAGAGGTAAAAAAATCACAAAGAGACAGAGAGGGTAGGACACTGGAATAGCGTAGGTATAAAGGGTATAAAGAGTTGGAAGAGAAAAACTAGAGAGACAAAGGGGGAAGAGCCAGAAGCCTCACTGGGGAAGAGAGAGGCAGAAATACAAGGTGACAGGAGTGGCCAAGGAGAGAGACGCCCTCAGAAACAAGAATGCACAATCCTCACTTGGGGAGACACAGTGTTGGGAAGAGGACTGTAAGTACAAATGTGAGAAATGAAGAGAAGTAGAATGGATTGCAAAATGATGGAAAATAAGGCAGAGCAAACATAGAAAAAATTAACCTCCCCTCCTGCTTCACACTATCCACAAAATATAATTCAAGTTGGATCACAAATCTAAAAGTTAAGGCTAAAACGATAAAGCTTCTAAAAGAAAACACAGGAGTGTATCCTTGCAAATGTAGGGTTGCCAAAAATTTGTTACATAGGACAGGAAAAGCATGGACCATAAAAGAAGAACTTGGTGAATTGCACTTCATTAAAATTTAAAACTACTAATCCAAAGACACTATTAAGAAAAGGAAAAGGCAAGTCATAGACTGAGAGAAAATATTTTCAATACATATATCTGACAAAGGATTGTACCTGGAATGTATAAAGAACTCCTACAAAAGAGTAATAAAAAGACACACCACTAATTTTAAAAATGGACAAAAGACTTGAACATAAACAAAGTATATATCATCATTAGTCATTGGGGAAATGCAAATTTCATTAGTCATTGGGGAAGAGCCACAACGAGCTACCATTCGGTTACTAGAATTGCTAAAATTAAAAATACTGACAACACCAAATGCTGATGAGACTATGGAACAATTAGAACTCCTTTATATACGTTGCTGGTTGGACTATAAAGTGATAGATATAACCACTTTGGAAAACTAGCAGTTTCCTATAAAGTTAAATATAACCCACGACCCAGCAGTCCTAATCCTAAGTATCTTTTCATAAGGAATGAAAACATATGTTCACACAAAGATTTGTACAACAATGTTTATAGTAGCTTTATTCCTAATAGCTAAAATCAGGAACCAATTCAAATTCTCATCAATAAGAGAAAATAAACTGTGATACATTTATAGAATGGAATACTATTCAGCAACGTAACGAATGAACTACTGGTATATATAACCACATGGATGAATCTCAGAAACATTATGTTGAGAAAAAGAAGCCAGTCACAGGAGTATGTACTATGTGATCCTATTGATGTGAGCATCAGTACAGACAAGTATAGTATGAGAAAGGAAGGACTAGTTAATGGTGATAGAAATCGAGACAGTGGTTGCTTATAGTGGGTGAAAACTGACTGGCATGGTGGAAATCTTCCAAATCTTGACTGTGATGTTGGTCACAGAACTGTTTTACACTTAAGATATGTGCATCTCAATGAAAAAGAGACAAGCAAGGCTCTGCTGGGCCTCAGATGGGGTCCTTGGAACTTGAACATCATCAGAGTTCATCTTGAGCACACAGAGGTCTCTTCTCTGGATACTGTCTGAGTCCTGTCTTTTTCTTGTTGCCCTCTTTAGTGTCCTTGGAACAGTCACCTGTCCAAATGAACAATGTAATAAGGTTAGAAGATGTACCCAGCTTACTGCCATATGACAGACAAGGTAACTATCGTCTAATTTATCAATTCCATATTAAGCCTTTGTTTTCTTGTCTTCGTGGAAGCAAAGCCTACCTTCTGTCTCCTATCCTAGGCCTCTGCTAGCCCCCACTTCTCCTACGTGCCCTTACCTGCTCACATATGCAACAGAGACAGTGAGAAAAGGAATCTGAGCTCTTGAGTAGATGGAGCATCCATTGATGGGGAATATAAAAAGAGAAAATTGAAAAGGTAGATAGAGTGTAATATGTGACGAATTACATGAATGGATCCAGTTTTCTAAAATCCCACTCTTCGAGGTTGAGATAGGGGATAATTTTCAATTAATTTCACAGAACAACTAAGAGGAACTTGGAAAAATGATGGCATGTCAGGTTCACGCAGGAGAACTGGCCTGTTGGAGGTCCCTGGTATTGTAGTCAGGGTCCAAGAGGAGAGTTTTGGAGATAATGAGAGGGGAGAACCTGGAGGATGAAATCACACAGAGAGACAAAAGTTGAATAGTGTTGGGAGACAGAGGTCAAAATAAAGTGGGAGAGACAGATGGAATGGGAGCAAGTGTAAGACACAGCAGAGAAGAGATAAACTGAAAAATCTCCCAAGAAACAGAGATAAAAGTTGAGAGCGAAAAGTATGGAAAGGGCAAGAGTGAGAAGAAAATAAATACTAAGAATTGGGAAAAGTCAGGTAGATGTACAAAGACAACTATGTAGAGAAAAGAGTTGAAAGAGAATGGATGGAAAACAGGTTGAGAGTGAAAAGACAATAAAAGAGAGAGGAGCAGATCGGGACATTGTAGGCTTGAGGTAAGAGTGCTGGATATAAGCAACTTTGGGCACAAGTGTTGGCAACATTAGCTGTGAGTTTTCAGATTAAACTGTCCTTAACCATCGAAGTGGCACTTGTAAAATACTCACATTGCAATAGTCCTCTCTCTGAATATTCCAGTGATTCCTATGACCAAATCACCATCCTAGATTGCCTTCAGAGTACATTTATCCATGGACTCGAAGACCATGGTCTGCTAGATATCTACACGTGAATTCTTTCAAGAACCTTTAACTTGGCATTTCAGAACTAAAAGTAGCATCTTCGTCACTCAAGCTAGATCTAAACTCCTCTTCAGCATTCATGTCTCAGTGATGGATCCTTATTATCTCAGGTTTTCAAGTTGGAAGTCTAGGTGTCACCGTGACTGCTCTTGCCCTCAAATAAATGCCTGTTACTCATCCAGTATAGTAATTTCTCTTCTAGAATATCTCCAAGCTGTCCATCTGTCACACAACCAAGTCTTCAGACCTCTGCCATGGTTCTCAAAGCAACAGTCTTCTGTTCATGACCTTCCTCTAATCTTGCTTCCAACAAATGTGTTATTTGCACTTCAACTACATGGGACATTTGAAAATGAAAATTAGATTGTGTTATGTTCCAACTTTCTTAATACACTAAGGATTAAATAAATGTTTCTCTGAGTGACATCCAAGATCACCCATGATAAGCCCGTATCGATTTTCCCAGCCTCATCACCTGCCTCTTGCACTATTAATTCAATATAGTATAAATTTTTTCCCCCAGTAATTTTATTTTTTAAATTTGTATTTTATTTTATTTTTTAAAATTTTACTGAAATATAGTTGATTTACAATGTTGTGTTAGTTTCAAGTGTACAGCAAAGTGATTCAGTTATACATATATGTTCGTATATATGTATATATATTCTTTTTTTACATTCTCTTCCATTATACATTATTACAAGATATTACGTGTAGTTCCCCGTGCTACACAGTAGGTCCTTGTTGCTAATCTTTTTTTATATATAGTAGTGTGTATATGTTAATCCTAAACTCCAAATTTATCCCTCCCCCACCTCTCCTTTCGTAACCATATGTTTGTTTTCTATGTCTGTGTGTCTGTTTCTGTTTTTTAAGTAAGTTCATTTGTATCATTTTTTAAAATTCCACATGCGTATAAGCAATATCGTATGATATTTGTTTTTCTCTGTCTCGTTTACTCCCCCAATAATTTTAACTGTTAAATCTTTCATATCTGAGCCTTTTCATACATTTTCTGCCTTATTCAAAAGTGTTTTCACATTCTACGACCCTCCACTTAACCCCCGCACTCTGGTAAATCCTATTTAAAACATACTATTGCAGGGAGGCCTTTCTTTAGAGAAAGCTAGAAAGAAACAGTTGAAAGACAAAGGATAGGAGAGAAGGAGCAACATCAGAGAAACAAGGCAAAAGTTGCAGGAACAGAGAAAGAGACAGTCCAGGAGACACCAGCAGAAAGAAACAGAGGCAGAGATGGATAAAATGTAAAGAATCAAATGGAAAGGGAAGAAGTAGAAAGAGAATGTGGTATAAGAAAAGGAAACCACTAAAATCGGGAACTACCACTAAGATCAGGAACAAGACAAGGTTGCCCACTCTCACCACTATTATTCAACATAGTTTTGGAAGTTTTAGCCACAGAAATCAGAGAAGAAAGAGAAATAAAGGAATCCAAATCAGAAAAGAAGAAGTAAAGCTGTCACTGTTTGCAGATGACATGATACTATACATAGAGAATCCTAAAGATGCTACCAGAAAACTACTAGAGCTAATCAATGAATTTGGTAAAGTAGCAGGATACAAAACTGATGAACAGAAATCTCTGGCATTCCTATACACTAATGATGAAAAATCTGAAAGTGAGATTAAGAAAACACTCCCATTTATCACTGCAACAAAAAGAATAAAATATCTAGGAATAAACCTACCAAAGGAGACAAAAGACCCGTATGCAGAAAATTATAAGACACTGATGATAGAAATTAAAGATGATACAAATAGATGGAGAGATATACCATGTTCTTGGATTGGAAGAATCAACATTGTGAAAATGACTCTACTACCCAAAGCAATCTACAGATTCAATGCAATCCCTATCAAACTACCACTGGCATTTTTCACAGAACTAGAACAAAAAAAAATCTCACAGTCTGTATGGAAACACAAAAGACCCCGAATAGCCAAAGCAATCTTGAGAAAGAAAAACGGAGCTGCAGAAATACAGATCAATGGAACAGGATAGAAAGCCCAGAGATAAACCCACACACATATGTTCACCTTATCTTTGATAAAGGAGGCAAGAATATACAG
Organism: Kogia breviceps; assembly: GCF_026419965.1. Taxonomy (NCBI): domain Eukaryota; kingdom Metazoa; phylum Chordata; class Mammalia; order Artiodactyla; family Physeteridae; genus Kogia; species Kogia breviceps. The sequence continues at coordinate 192,950,119 of NC_081311.1, forward strand.
TGGAGAAAAGACAGCCTCTTCAATAAGTGGTGCTGGGAAAACTGGACAGCTACATGTAAAAGAATGAAATTAGAACACTCCCTAACACCATACACAAAAATAAGCTCAAAATGGATTAAAGACCTAAATGTAAGACCAGACACTATTAAGCTCTTAGAGGAAAACATAGGCAGAACACTCCATGACATAAATCACAGCAAGACCCTTTTTGACCCACCTCCTAGAGAAATGGAAATAAAAACAAAAATAAACAAATGGGACCCAATGAAACTTAAAAGCTTTTGCCCAGCAAGGGAAACCATAAACAAGACGAAAAGACAACCCTCAGAATGGGAGGAAGTATTTGCAAGTGAAGCAACTGACAAAAGATTAATCTTCAAAACATACAAACAACTCAGGCAGCTCAATATTAAAAAAAAAACAACCCAATCCGAAAATGGGCAGAAGACCTAAGTAGACATTTCTCCAAAGAAGATATACAGATTGCCAACAAACACATGAACTTCATTAATCATTAGAGAAATGCAAATCAAAACTACAATGAGGTATCACCTCACACCAGTCAGAATGGCCATCATCAAAAAATCTACAAACAATAAATGCTGGAGAGGGTGTGGAGAAAACGGAACCCTCTTGCACTGTTGGTGGTAATGTAAATTGATACAGCCACTATAGAGAACAGTATGCAAGTTCCTTAAAAAACTAACAATAGAACTACCATACGACCCAGCAATCCCACTACTGGGCATATACCCTGAGAAAACCATCATTCAAAAAGAGTCATGTACCAGAATATTCATTGCAGCTCTATTTACAATAGCCAGGACATGGAAGCAACCTAAATGTCCATCAACAGATGAATGGATAAAGAAGATGTGGCACATATATATATACAATGGAATATTACTCAGCCATAAAAAGGAATGAAACTGAGTTATTTGTAGTGAGGTGGATGGACCTAGAGACTGTCATACAGAGTGAAGTAAGTCAGAAGGAGAAAAACAAATACCATATGCTAACACATATATATGGAATCTACAAAACAAAAGAAAAAAAATTGGTCAGAAGAACCTAGGGGCAAGAAGTGAATAAAGATGCAGACCTATTAGGGGATGGACTTGAGGATACAGGGAGTGGGAAGGGTAAGCTGGGACAAAGTGAGAGAGTGGCATGGATATATATACACTACCAAACATAAAATAGATAGCTAGTGGGAAGCAGCCGCATAGCACAGGGAGATCAGCTCGGTGCTTTGTGACCACCTAGAGGGGTGGGATAGGGAGAGTGGGAGGGAGGGAGATGCAAGAGGGAAGAGATATGGGGACATATGTATATGTATAACTGATTCACTTTGTTATAAAGCAGAAACTAACACACCATTGTAAAGCAGTTACACTCCAATAAAGATGTTAAAAAAAAAAAAAAGGAAAGGAAGATTTTCCCACCATGGATGAATTCCTCCGCCCCTAGTGAAAGCTGCTGAAGCGAAGTTAACCTTCAGGTCAGGTTATTTTGGGGAGTGGGGCCTTCCAGTTTCTCAGGATTTCTTGGTTTTCTAGTTATTTTCTTGCTGTGATTCCTCCTTGGTCATAAATTGAGATGTCTGTGGGATTTCATTGTTTACTGCAGGGAACAACCATGCCTGTTGGGAGACCTGTGTTGGAGAAGAGCCCCAGAGAGCTCTGAACTTCCCATCAAGATGTGAGTTGGGTAAGGATGGAGAGGGATTGCCAGCTGAGGGTGTCAGGTGGCTGAATTCAGAGCTGGTGTTTATTGATGCTTTTTACCCTGAGCACACTCCACAGTCAAAAGATCTAGCGTGTCTTGGAATCCCATGAGTCCATAATAACATAACAAATAACATCAATGTTCCTAAGTGCATTCTAGTAACAATATGCTGGAGAAAAGTGATGTCTCTCATAGCTATTAATAGTAAAGACTTGAATTTATACCGACCTGCCGTTTATCTTCTCTAAAGAATAAAAACTAAGTATTATTCTATTTGGTTATAATGCTATTATTTTGTGCCTAACTTTGGAAAACCCCCAAAAGAAACATGGTCCTTCAGATCAATTGCTCCCAAATCTAAAGTACAATTTTTTGTCAACTATTATTTATTACGTGACTGATTTTTCAAAGAAGTTTGGCAAACAAGATTTCATTCTTCTCTCCACAAAGTTATGGATATAACAGACAAAATGTTACTTATTCCTGTTTTACAGGTAAAGAAATAGAAGCACTGAAGTGTGTAAGGGTCTTTTAGCAGTCAAAGCAGTTAAACAAGCGAGGGTACCACCGTCCTCAATGACTTACTATGGTGACTATCGTGTGGGCTGCAGAGGGTCAGGGCAGCCAAGACTTAGGTACATATATATGATGGAATATTACTCGGCCATAAAAAGGAATGAAATTGGGTCATTTGTAGAGATGCGGATGGACCTAGAGTTTGTCATACAGAGTGAAGTAAGTCAGAAAGAGAAAAAACAAATATCATATATTAACAGATATATGTGGAATCTAGAAAAATGATACAGATGAACCTATTTGTAGGACAGGAGTAGAGACGCAGACATAGAGAAGGGACATGTGGACACAGGGGAGAGGAGAGGTGGGATGAATTGGGAGATTAGGATGGACATATATACACTACCCTGTGTAAAATAGATAGCTAGTATGAAGCTGCCATATTGCACAGGGAGCTCAGCTTGGTGCTCTATGATGACCTAGATGGGTGGGCTTGGGTGGGGGGAGGGAGGTCCAAGAGGGAGGGGATATATATCAGTATACATATATATGTATATCACTATCCATCTAGCTGATTCACTTTGTTGTACAGCAGAAGCCAACACAACAGTGTAAAGTAAGTATACCCCAATTTTAAACAAAAAAGAAAAAAGGAAAACTGACTCATGAGTAGGAAAACTGTCAAAGAACATTGAAGGGCAAAGAAGAAGAAGAAGACTGGGAGGGGGCTTCCCTGGTGGCGCAGTGGTTGAGAGTCCACCTGCCGATGCAGGGGACGCAGGTTCGTGCCCCGGTCTGGGAGGATCCCACGTGCCGCGGAGCGGCTGGGCCCGTGAGCCACAACTACTGAGCCTGCACGTCCGGAGCCTGTGCTCCGCAACAGGAGAGGCCACAGCAGCGAGAGGCCCCCGTACCGGAAAAAAAAAAAAAAAAGAAGACTGGGAGGGAAGCCCAGAGAGTAAAGGAGGTGTGTGATCCTTCATGGCACAAAAACAACCATGTGTGGGGACAGGAAAAAGAAGAGAAAGGTGACTGAGGGATAACGGGAAGGAGAAAAGTCAGAACAAGGCTCTGGTGGGTCTAAAGTGAGGTGTGTGGAGCAACAGTATCTTTTTCCCAAGGAGAAGTTCACCTGACCATTGAACACCAGAATTCAGCCTGAGTACCCTGAGGTCTGTACCTCATCACCATGTCTGGTTGGTCTTTTCTCCTTTTCTTTAGTTTCCTGTGAGCACAAAGCTCTTCAAAGGACAAACGGAGGCAATTCTGAAGAGATTCCCAAACTGCAAGCACATAATGGGGGAGTTAATATTGATTTAAGTGACCAGTTATCTCATTAATTTGTTTGCATGTCTGTATGCGAGGGACGTTTCCCTTCATTCCCCCAAACACAAACACACACTTTTCCTTAGGCTCTGGTTGCTTTCTTCAGGTATATGGGAGGCAAGGGGGAAAGCGGGGCTAAGGGCCTTAATGGAGGGGCTTCTGGGTAGAGAATTTAAGGGCACAGAATAATAAAAATGTGGATTGGGGCCACCACGTGGAGTTGCCTAAGTAGGTTCAATTTTATTTAGAAGTATATGGAATCTAAATACAACCAGATTGGGGTTTGGAGGAGAGAGATCATTTTAAACTTATGTCCCAGGATTGCATAGGATTAATGAAATACTATGTATAGGAGACACAAAGAGGAAGTGAGTTAAAAGAAAAAATAGGGATGGATTAAAGACCTAAATGTAAGGCCAGATACTATAAAACTCTTAGAGTAAAACTTAGGCAGAGCACTCTTTGACATAAATTGCAGCAAGAGCTTTTTTGATCCACCTCCTAGAGTAATGAAAATAAAAACAAAAATAAACAAATGGGACCTAATGAAACTTAAAAGCTTTTGCAAAGCAAAGGAAACCATAAAACAAAAAGTCAATCCTCAGAATGGGAGAAAATATTTGCAACCAAGTAACTGACAAGGGATTAATCTCCAAAATATACAAACAGTTCATGCAGCTCAATATCAGAAAAACAAACAACCCAATCAAAAGATGGGCAGAAGATCTAAATAGACATTTCTCCAAGATCTAAAGAAAACATACAGATGACCAAAAAGCACAAGAAGAGATGTTCAACATCACTAATTATTAGAGAAATGCAAATCAAAACTACAATTAGGTATTACCCCACACCCGTTAGAATGGCCATCATCAAAAAACCTACAAACCATAAATACTGGAGAGGGTGTGGAGAAAAGGAAACCCTCCTACACTGGTGGTGGGAATGTAAATTGGTACAGCCACTATGGAGATCAGTATGGAGTTTCCTTAAAAGAACTAAAAATAGAGCTACCATGTGATCCAGCAATCCCATTCCTGGGCATATATCTGGAGAAAACCATAATTCGAAGAGATACATGAACTACAGTGTTCATTGTAGCACTGTTTACAATAGCCAGGACATGGAAGCAACCTAAATATCCATTGATAGATGAATGGATAAAGAAGATGGTACATATATACAATGGAATATTACTCAACCATAAAAAAGAACGAAATAATGCCATTTGCAGCAACATAGATGGACCTAGAGATTGTCATACTGAGTGAAGTGAGTCAGACAGAGAAAGACAAATATCATATGATATCATTTATATGTGGAATCCCAAAAAATGGTACAAATGAACTTATTTATAAAACGGAGTCACAGATGTAGAAAACAAACTTATGGTTACCAAGGGGGAAAGTGGGGGTAAGGGACAGGAGTCCCCAAACCCTGGGATGCAGACCAGTACCGGTCCATGGCCTGTTTAGGAACTGGGTCGCACAGTAGGAGGTGAGCAGTAGGCGAGCCAGTGAAGCTTCATCTGCCTCTCCCCGTCACTTGCATTACCACCTAAACCATCCCCCAACCCCCACCCCCCGTCCATGGGAAAATTGTCTTCCACGAAACTGGTCCCTGGTGCCAAAAGGGTTGGGAACTGCTGATTTAGGAGATTGGGATTGACATATACTCACTACTATATATTAAATAAATAATTAATAAGAACCTACTGTGTAGCACAGGAAACTCTACTCAGTACTCTGTAATGACCTATATGGGAAAAGAGTCTAAAAAAGAGTGGATATATGTATATGTATAACTGATTCACTTTGCTGTACAGCAGAAACTGACACAACATTATACCTCAACTATACGCCAATAAAAATTAATTTAAAGGGGTGAGATAGGGAGGGTGGGAGGGAGACACAAGAGGGAGGAGATATGGGGACATATGTGTATGTATAGCTGAATCACTTTGTTATAACAGAAGCTAACACGCCATTGTCAAGTAATTATACTCCAATAAAGACATTAAAAATTAATTTTAAAAATTAAACATAATAAAATAGATAACTAACAATGACCTCCTGTGTAGCACAGGGAACTCTACTTAATACTCTGTAATGACCTATATGGGAAAAGAATCTAAAAAAGAGTGGATATATGTACATGTATAACTGATTCACTGTGCTGTACAGCAGAAACTAATACAACATTGTAAATCAACTATACTCTAATAAAAATTTTAAAAAATAAATAGACGTGGAATCAAAATAGAACCAGGTTAGAATGTGATATCAGGGAGGGGAGATCATTTTAAACCTGCTTTCCTCGAGGTTGTGCCAGGAACATGGGCATAGTGGGTATAATCGCAAAATAGAAAACTCACGTGAAAGGCATTTGAAACGAGCCTGCCAAGGGGAAGGAAGGATCCCTGCTCGTTTGTCAGTGGCAAAAGATGAGAACTTTGATGATTTGGGGAAGGAATATGTGAGAGGGACAAAATATACAGAAAGGCTGAAATTTTAATTTTTAGATTTAAATTTTAAGTTGAAACATTACAAACAGGAAGTTAAGAACTAGAGAGAACTGATAGAAGCAGGGAAATGAGCACCATAGAAAATAAGAGATCAACTCGATAATCAAACAAGGGACGGAGTTTAAAAGGTAGAGAATGTGACATTAGAGAAAGACCCAGAGAGGGAAAGTGCTAAGAAATAGAAAGACTGGAGGAAAGTATAACAGTTATACATAGAGAAAAAGATAAAGGAGAAGAGTAAAACATCTGTAGAGAGGGAACGCCATGCACAAGGATGGAGAAGATGGTTTGGGACATTGTAGGGACTGAAAGAAGAGTTGCTGCATGGCAGCAACTTCTAACACTAGGAGTTGAACATGTTAGCCATGCGTTTTCAGATTATGGTTCCTCCAGTTATCAGAGTGGCACCTGTAATATACTCAGAGGTAATGGGCCTCCCCTCAGCCATTCTTGTGTACTTCCATCTATAGCTTAATGATCCCCAAATCCCTAACTCTGGCCCCAACTTGCCTTGTAAGCTCATTCACCTAAGTGCCTGACTGTATCTGTACAGGGATCTGAGAGACATCTCCATTTGGATGGTTTTCAGGAACTTCAGTACAAGTCACTTCCATAGTTGCATGTACCATCTTTCTTGATGCCAGATCTGCCTCCTTTGCCCGTGTTCCCTATCTCAGTATGGAACGCTATTGTTCCCTTCTTTAGGTAGACACCTAGGGGTCACCGATGACTCTTTCCCCTCCCTCAACTCACACACGCCATCAATCATCCAGTTTAGTTAACTACACCTTTAACTTGTCTCTTACTCATCCATTTGCTGCCACACCCGACACAGAAGCCCTAGTCAGATCTCTCTTCTCTCTGGCACCAGAGCCAGAGCAACAAGACTCTATCTGGTCTCATACCTTCCCCCAGTCATCCTCCCACCATATCCATGCTCTCCAACTCAACTAGATGACCCTTTGAAAATGCAGGTTGGCTTATCTCACTTTCCTACCTTAAATCAGTAACTTTTTGTTGTCAGAAGGATTAAATCCTTCCCTATTTTCCTTCCCATGGCTCCAGCCTCATGTCTGCCTCTCCTGCAACGACTTCTGAAGTTTGTTTAAAACTTTGCAGTAATTTTAATTTTGATGACTTTTCCTCATCCGAGCCTTTGCACACACGACACCCCTGTGCTTGGAACAATTTTCTTGGTCCACTCCATTCTGCTCACTAATCTCGTGAAATCACATGGAAGTTACAGACCACCTCAGAGATACCTTTTCTAATTCCTAGTTCTAGAAAAAAAAAAACAGCATGAGAGACGGGGAGAAGACATAAAGCTCAGCATCAGGAAAAGAAGAGGGAGAGAAGGCAGGTGGGAACAGACATGGGAAAAGAAACAAATCAGGACACAGAGAAGTACCAAGAGATTCCACCAGCAAGATAGCGAGATAGCAATAGAAGAAGCAGAGATGTGTGGAAAGGGTGAGAGTGAGAAAGAGAACAGGGTTGGGAGACAAATGTGTACAGTCTCCATCGGATTATCGGATTGTGCAAGCCCCCTCTTACCTTCACGGAACCCTAAGACACAGGTATGCAAACTGTTGTAACTTCTATTTTATGGTTGGGGAAATGAAACAGAAGGGCGAGGAGGTTGTTTTTGCCAGGGCAAGGTAGAAAAGGGAGGGTGGGCACCAGCATCCTGGGTGTGTCACTGAGGGTGACAGATGTTTGTGAAGCCAGCTCACGGTCCGCGTGGGGTCATGTGGTCAGAAAAGGACGAGGAAACCCAAGGTGATCTGCAGGTTCCCAGGGAAGTGAACCAGGGTCCAAGAGAAGATTTAGTGAAGGAAAAATTAATGTTGGTGGAGAGGGAAAGGAAACCACCGAGAGATAGGGAGTATAGAAATGGACCCAACCACTTGGGCTTGAAGAGATCTAGAATAAGAAAGCTAGAAAGGTTAAGAGGAGAAGAGAGATACACTATCACTAAAAAACAAACAAACCAAAAAAAAAAAAACACCTCAAGACCTGAAGACAAGAGATGAGGAGAGAAACAGACAATCAAAGAGATGCACAGCTAGGAAACAGAGCTGTGTGGAGGTGGAACTGTGGGTGAGACACCGAGCAGGGGAGAGAAGAGGTGCAGATGGCAAAGCAGCAGAAGGAGATGGTGTGGCTCTCGGGAGCAGGGCTTGGAGCAGACATACGGCTTCCCGTCATGTTTGGCCTGAGCCAACCGAGGTCTGTTTCTGATCGCCCTCCGTGTGGTCCATCGTGTCCTTGTTTCTCTGCAGTGACCTGTTATCCCAAAGCTCCCCAACTGACGCACGAAGGAGAACCCAAGGAGGTGCTCAGCCTACTACCAGGAGAGGGAGAAGGTAATTATGATTTAAACTCCTCAATACATAGGAAAAGAACAAATCCCCCCTTCTCTCCTCTTGCCATTATCTTCTTCATATTCACATACATACACATGGAATTGTGTCGATTTTCTGTTTCGTTTTTTCCAAAACTGTGAGAGAGACTAAGGACAAAGGTGAGCTGAGCTGAGCGGGGAGAGCACCCCTGCGTGGCAAACGTAGGGAAACAGGATGTGCCAAAGCTAGGCTGGGGTCCCAAAGCAGAAGTACCTGGGTGACTTTCTTAAATGCATATAAAATCCAAATGTCAGCAGGTTATGGCAGTTGAGGCAAGGAGATCATTTTCAGCTTACTTCCGGAAGTACAAGCAACATGGAAGTAAGTTTTGTGAATGACTGATAAGCTTGCAGTTGAGAAAGGTCATGTGGGAGACTTAGAATAGAACTGATGAGGGAGGGCTCTCCAGCACTGTGGTCCATGTGAAAATGGAAGGACTTTTCTCAGTTTGGGAGAAGTGATCTGTGAGTATGAGGAAAATATATAAAATAAGGAAATTTTACAGGTATCTAGAAAGAGAAGACCCAGAGGAAAAGAGAAAAGGAGAAAATGGAAGACAAGGTAGAAAGGGAATTACCTCAATAAGAAATGAGATACAAAGATAAAAATTAGAGAAACTATATAGAGAGGCAAATAAATACCAAAAAAAAAGTGTAAGGAAGTGCAGAGAAACTATGTCGAGAAAGAGTTTTATCAGATCAATAAAGAGTGAAAACTGCTGTACAGGGAAGAGAGGAGAGAAATTGGGATCCTGGAACACTGAAGTATGCACATCAGACAGGAGCATCTTCCATCCCAGCAGTGAGTTTCCAAGTTAGGTTTGCCCCATGGAGAGAGTGGTGTCCATAACATAGAGTAATAATTCTCTCCCTGGCAGCCTCAGCTACTCTCCAGTAACAGAATGTGTCTCAAGCACATGCCTGCTAGGCAGACCCATCTTCCAAGGTCATCCATCTATGTAGGTACCTGAAGACATTTATCCCAGGGCCTTCTCCATTTGGATGTCTTTCAGGAACTGACACTTCCCAAATTGAAACCAACATCTTCTTCCGTGAAACTGGAATGTCCTTTTCTTACAGAGTTTGCTGTCTCAGTAAATGGAACTTGAATGTCCCATTTTCTCTTGCTCCCATCTTGCCCATTTTCTCCACTTTAGCACAATTTTTATTTGCAAGATGGAAATCAGATCATATTACTTTCCCACTTAAACGTGGTGACCTTTGTTGTCCAAACATTTAGATCCGTTATCCTTCCTGTCTTTCTGTGCCTTCCATTCATTGTGCGACCCTTGCCGATTTCTTCTTCCTCATCTCTAATGATAGTCTAAATATTTTCAGTGATTGCAATGTTCTGATCTTTCTTTTATATGAGGGGTTTGGAAAAATTTTCCCCTGTGGTTGGTGGTGTCGCCTTGGTCCACTCTATTTCTTATCTCATTCCCTGATCAGGTTATATTGTACTATTTTAGGGATGCGTCTCCTAACACTGACCATGAGAAAGGGAGCAAGGGGGAAAATTGGGATGGGGAAAGGTGATAAAGAGCAGTGTCAAGGCGGCAAGAGAAAAAGAGACAGGAGCAGAGGAGACAGAAACACACCAAGACAAAGAGAAACATCTAGAGATGCTGGCAGAAGGAAACAAGGGCAGAGACAGAAAAATATGCAGAGGCAATGGGGAAGGGGAAGAAGTAGAAAGAGAATTAGGTGTACGGGGAGTGTGGGAGAAGGTGGATGGTTCTCAGCCTCCGGTGGTAGTGATGGGAGGGAGTTAACCTGCAGGCCAGGAGAACCCCAAGGGCAGACCAAGATGGTCTAGGATAGAGACAGTCCCACCCATGAGATAATTGAGCTTCCCATGTCTTCAGTATGAGTTTTCTTGCCATGATTTCCCCCTGCTGTGTACTGAGACCTCTGAGGGATTTCATTCCTTTCTGCAGAGGACAGCAATGCCTCTTGGGACGTCTTTGACAAAGAAGAGCCCCAGGAAGCCTCGAGCTCCCCAGCAAGATGTGGGCCAGGGAAGGAAGGGGGGATTGCCAGCCCTGAGCTTCAGGGTTTCAGATGTCTGAATTCAGAGCTGAACAGCCTGACCCTTGTTAGAATAGATGTGTTCCCTCTTCATGTTGTAGTAGATCAGTCCTAAAGAAGGACAGAGTGTTTTTTTTCCTCCACAATCTTTATGTTTATTTACACTAAAGACTCAGTATTGTGATTTTAACCCCTGACCACCTTTTATTTTCTATAAGGGGTAAAAGATAAGCATTTACCTAGTGTTTAATAATAATATTATATTGTCATAACCTTGGATAGGCTTCCAAAGAAACATGGTCCTTGAGATCTACTTGTCAGAAATTAAGATCAGTGACTCTAAGGCCCAAATGACATTTTTTGCCACATTTTCTTCATCAGGTTATTGGAGTATATAGTACTTTATTCTTTTCAAAGTACTTTGGCAAGTAAGATTTCCTCACAAAACTTTAGGACTTAGCCAGGGAAACAGTTATTATCCTTCCTTAGAGATAAGAATATGGAAGCACAGAAAAAGGATACTTGTTTTTCCCTGAGATCAAAGCAGCAGGAAGGGCAGAGATACCTGTGTCCTGAGTATCTCATTGCAGGTGGTGGCTATGTGAGGCTTGTAGCAAGTCAATGTCCAAAGGGAGACCTGCAGGATCCCAAGGGCAATAGAACAGAGCCTGAACCAGAGAGCCTTCCACTTCTCAAATAAAGAATGTCAGGGCTTCCCTGGTGGCGCAGTGGTTGAGAATCCACCTGCTGATGCAGGGGACACGGGTTCGTGCCCCGGCCCGGGAAGATCCCACATGCCGCGGAGCGGCTGGGCCCGTCAGCCATGGCCGCTGAGCCTGCGCTTCCAGAGCCTGTGCTCCGCAACGGGAGAGGCCACAACAGTGAGAGCCCCGCGTACCACCAAAAAAAAAAAAAAACTGTCAGTAGGGAGAGTAAGAGATCAAGATCATCGCTGAGGATAAAAAGTAAAAATAGAAGACGTCAGGGGGATCAGAGCCCACAAAATCAAAGGAGCACAATTATTCTCCTAGTGCAGAAGCAGAAATGTTTAGAGACACGTCTGTAGATAGGAAACTGAGAAGCAGAGGGTAGGAGAATGAGGTTAATGAGGTGGAAACAGGCAGAACAGGGCTTAGTTGGATCTCGGGTGTGGTCCTTGGAGCAGATGTCCCTCTTCCCAAAGGGCAGCTCACTTGTGATCTGAGCATCCTGGCTCAGCTCATTTTCTTATTTCTCTCTAGTGTCCTGTGATCCTGAAGCTTCCCAAATGACCAACGAAGAAGAACCAGAGGAGCTGCCTAGTCAACCCCTATGTGATGGAGGAGGTAATTGTGATTTCAACTCCCAAATTGAATCTTTGTTTTTCTGTCTGCAGAGAGGAAAATCTCCATCTTTCTTCTCCCTTCCTACCCTGCTCCCTTTCACATACCCATACAGAAGAAATATGTAGAGCCAACTGGAAAGGATGAAAAAGACAGAGAAAATTAGTGTATAAGAAGGGAGTGAGATGGGTAGAGTGTTTTCAGCCTCTGATGAGACTGACGGGAGCCATGTTGACCTCTAGATCAGGTGAGCTCAAAGGCAGGAGGGTCTAAGGGCAAGGACATGCCCATCTTGGAGATACTTGAGCCGCTCTGGTCTTTCTGGTTGTCTCTGGGAGAGTTTTCCTACTATGGTTTCCATTGGTCATACACTGGGATTCCAAGAGATTTCATTCTATTTATCAGAAGGAAGCAGTACCTGTTCAGAAATGTGTGATGAAGAAGAACCCCAGGAATCCTTGAGCTCACTACCAAAAGGTGGAACAGGTGAGAGAGAGAAGGACTGTCTGGGCTGCAGGGTGTCAGGAGGATGGTGTTTCCTGATGGATTTTACTCCAGGAATACTCCACAATGAAAGTTCCCGTTAATTCTCAAATATCATTCTTCACGTTTACCTTGGCTCTTTGGCTCTTGTACCTTGCAAGGGACAAGAAACCTTGAGCAACTCCATAATTAGGAGATCATGTTGTTTGATTGTAGGTATCCATATATTCAGTTGTACTAGATAGAATTCCACATAGGAGAAAGAACACAGAAGCTGCACAAAAATTTGATTAACTTTAGTGGAACTGTTAGTACGTTATCTCTAGCTATTTATTATCTCCCAAGAATATTTATATTCACCTCTTCCAGCACAGAAACATAATCTTTCATTTGTGTATTAACTACAGAGAGTTGATTTATTGGTTAAGTTGGTGTAATGTACTTTAAATCATCATAAACTGTTTCTTTGCCCAAACGTTTGAACTTTTGATCTTATTATAGGAATAAGTCATGACTTCAAATGTTTGAGGTTCTTTGGGGGTTTTAGTTGTTTCCTGTTCCATGGACAACGCTCAGAGATGACGTACAGTTGGGTTTAAGCTGATTTGGATAATTAGGTGGAGTCATGGTCTTTATATAGTTTGTAGCATCCTTGCCCTGAATGCCCATCAAAAGCTGTCAGCCTGATATTTCTTAATGCAATTTATCCTCAATTCAAATTTATTTTAGAAGCATAATTACGAGTAAAGCCATTCGTTTTTTCCAGGAGTTGGCTTGGGATGATGACATATTCAAAAATTCTTCAAATTGCCTCTACTAGAAATATTTTAGAAGAAATGAATTATAAAGTTAGAGTGGTGATCGTCCTAAGTGAAGTCAGTCTTGGAATGTTATTATTAGTAGTAACATTGTGGGGAGGTCAGAGGCTTCAAACATTAAACCAGTAAATAGAAAAACTAAAGTTGTAAGGATAAAGGATAAAAATATGAAGGAGAATGTGACAATCAGTGTGACAAGCTAGGCATCCAGGAAAACCTTATTCTGATGATCTTGAGTGGAAGCAGTTCTACTTCATGGACTTATCTGCATGTTCTGGGGATCTTTGGGTAGTAAAAAGACATTAAATAATCCACTTGATATCTGTTTTTATAGGGGTACCTGAAGAGATTGATAATCTGTTTGTTTCCACAGCATTCAGAAGTTATGATCTACTCCAAATGCATAATGGCTTTCAGTTTGACAATTTGACATGTCCTAAAGAAGGCTCTATGTTCAGTTACTTGAGACAATTTTGCTTTCTGTAAGGGAATGAACTGTACAAGGGAGTCTGGAACAGCCATTGCATAACCAGCCTGGTATTTCATTCTACTTTATTTTCTTTTGTCTCATTTAATTATATTTTTATTTTAGAGATAAAACTTATCACCAAACAATATTAAGTCAGGATTTAGTAAGGAAGTATCTAAACTATCTCTTCTGGAAGTGGACATTAGAAACTAAATCCTAGGATTCTCCTTCCTTGAGTAAGAATATTACTCTATAACACACACACACACACACACACACACACACACACACACATATATGATATTTTCTTTATCTATTTATCTATTGATAAACACTTAGGTTGTTCCCATGTCTTTGGCTGTTGTTTAAATAATGCTGCAATGAACATTAGGGTGCAGATTTTGTTTCCTTTGGATTATATATCCAGGAGTGGAATTGCTAGAACATATGGTAGTTCTATTTTTAGTTTTTTGAGGAAACTCTGTGCTGTTTGCCACAGTGGCTGCACCAATTTACATCCCACCAACAGTGCTGAAGGGTTCCCTTTGCTCCACATTCTCACCAACATTTGTTATTGCTTGTGTTGACAATCTCCTTTTCTTAAACATCAACTCTGCCATACAACGTAACCTAAAAATGGGGGTAATGTCTTACGATATTCATGGTCCCTGGGGTTTAGGAACAAATCTTGGGAGGTCATTTTAGAATTCTACCTATGACAATGAAGCTTGAGTAAATCTCCAGAAAATAACTATCCAGACGAGCCATTGATTTTCCCAAGCAAATAATATAGGCTATCAGACAAATTAAAACACCAAAGAAAGCTGAGCATAAGTGTGTTAAAGAAAAGAATTTGACCTTAGAAAAGACTATAGTAATTGGCTTAAGCACTACAGGGAAGTGAGGTATACACCTATTTTGTTTATTTCCTGCGTATCTTGAATATGCATAGTATAGGCATACTGATGTTCAGATTAACTATAAAGTGATCATGTGTAGGAGAATTTTCCAGGAATTCTAAGGTTAGCCCTCCTTAGTACACTTAATATGTAGTTTCATTTGCAGAATAGAGCCCTACCTATTAAATTTTTAGGAGTTTCTTAGAGAAAAGAAAGGACTGTTTGTTACATAAGGGTCTGAATATAGCAGTTATTGGTTGGCACATGGACCTACTCTTGGTCATTTTTTTCAGTCCTTTCAGAGAAATATCAAATGAGTCATTTACTTTTGACATGCCAAAAGTTCCCCACTGAAAGACATCTTTTGTGAAAATTTACCATTTATTAAGTGCAAGTGAGAATCACACTGAGAGAACAGAGAGGAAGTGAAAGTTCTGCCAGTGTGAGATTGTGACTTTGGCAAAGACAAGCCCATGACATAGAGTCATAAGTATGAATGGTGTCCTGAAAATGGAGTATTGCGCTCATCAGTCAAGCAGAAACTAAAAAGAAGGCATATGATCAATTATATGATAACAGTTATGTACTAAACAAAAGGATTTTCTTTCAAAAATTAATATGATGTCAAGTATCCTCATGAAAGTTTTGGTGAGGGACCCAAGACGAAATGTGACAAAATATATTTGTACAAATTATCTACTTTTTAATGGACTCCCATCTATTAATTAATCTTTGGGGCTAGCTTGGATTGGGGATTTATCAATTCTATGCCTCTATCTGTTTGCTTTGGATCACTATCTTATAATCAAGAAGCACAGGAAAATCAGGAACAGACAAACACACATGAGACAAGACTTTTAAAAAAGTAGACAAAAGAAAAGTGAGAGTAAATGAAGTAATGGAAGAATAAGCACATGAACAGAAGAACATTTGCTAAATGCTGTCCCGCCAAACCAAAATGTCTACTTACTTTGTATCTAATTGCATACACGTCTTTAAATAATAAAATATATTCAGAAATAAAACTTCAATGAAACAACTCAGAGCTCAAGTTGTTCTTGAGATGGAGTCACTTGGCAGTGGATCAGGAAGACAGTCTGAGTTGTGCACAAGAAGCTGGGGTTTTGGACCAACAGCTGTTTGTCCAAGGGTCCCACAAGACACCCCTAAGCAAGAGTCCTCAAGATGATCATGGTGGGAGCACCATTTGTGAAGGAAGAGTGGCCACTGTGCAATATTTGAAGCTAAAGCTGGATTTATTGCTTGCTAAGCAAGACACATGGTAGGAGGAAGCACTGTACACAGTTTTTTAAATAAAGGAAACTGCTGATTTTACTTATCTTTTAATTAATTTTTATTGGATTATAGTTGATTTACAATGTTGTGTTTTTATTTACGATTTTGGGAAGCATATAGTTCAGGGACTGCAGACTTTCAGAAACAGGAGTGTTTATAAATTGGTTAGCATTTAGCCATACACATAGGCTTTCTGAAGTGTGTCTGTTGCTGACTGGCTGATTTTCGGAAGTGTAAGGCTGCCACTGATTAGCTGACTTTAGATGTGGTTAGTGATGCAAGCAGTCATTGGCCAATTGGGATGAATTTAAAACTGGTTCTGGCAATTACTTTTTGCAACTTTCAAAGGACAGTCAGCTTTTCCTAGAAGGA
Source organism: Kogia breviceps (assembly GCF_026419965.1). NCBI lineage: Eukaryota > Metazoa > Chordata > Mammalia > Artiodactyla > Physeteridae > Kogia > Kogia breviceps. Next base: position 192,966,304 of record NC_081311.1, read on the forward strand.
TAAGATCCTTTTATTTTATTCTTAGGGATAAAAGTAGAAAAATGAAAGTAGAGAAAGCAGAATGAGGTTCAAAAGATGGGAAAAACATGGCTCTGTTGGGTCTCAGGTGTGATTATTGGAGCAGATATTCTTTTTCCCAGAAAGCAGTTCATTGTTTTTTTTTTCTTTTTCTTTTCTTTTTTTTTTTTTTAAAAATCTTTATTGGAGTATAATTGCTTTACAATGTTGTGTTAGTTTCTGCTGTATAACAAAGTGAATCAGCTATATGTATACATATATCCCCATATGTCCTCCTTCTTGTGTCTCCCTCCCACTCTCCCTATCCCACCCCTCTAGGTGATCACAAAGCACCGAGCTGATCTCCCTGTGCTATGCGGCTGCTTCCCACTAGCTATTTATTTTACATTTGGTAGTGTATATATGTCAGTGCAACTCTATCACTTTGTCCCATCTTAACTGTCCCCCTCCCTGTGTCCTCAAGTCCATTCTCTGTGTCTGCATCTTTATTCCTGTCCTGCCCCTAGGTTCATCAGAACCTTTTTTTTTTTAAGATTCCATATATATGTGTTAGCGTATGGTATTTGTTTTTCTCTTTCTGACTTACTTCACTCTGTGTGACAGTCTGTAGGTCCATCCACCTCACTACAAATAACTCAGTTTTGTTTCTTTTTATGGCTAATATTCCACTGTATATATGTGCCACAACTTCTTTATCCATTCATCTGTCGATGGACACTTAGGTTGCTTCCATGTCCTGGCTATTGTAAATAGTGCTGCAGTGAACATTGTGGTACATGTCACTTTTTGAATGATTGTTGTCTCAGGGCATATGCCCAGTAGTGGGATTGCTGGGTCGTATGGTAGTTCTATTTTTAGTTTGTTTAGGAACCTGCATACTGTACTCCATAGTGGCTGTATCAATTTACATTCCCACCAACAGTGCAAGAGGGTTCCCTTTTCTCCACACTCTCTCCAGCGTGTATTGTTGGTAGATTTTTTTTATTATGGCCATCTCACCAGTGTGAGGTGATACCTCATTGTGGTTTTGATTTGCATTTCTCTAATGATTAGTGATGTTGAGCATCCTTTCATGTGTTTGTTGGGAATCTGTATATCTTCTTTGGAGAAATGTCTATTTAGTTCTTCTGCCCATTTTTGGATTGGGTTGTTTGTTTTTTTAATACTGAGCTGCATGAGCTGCTTGTATACTTTGGAGATTAATCCTTTGTCATTTGCTTCGTTTGCAAATATTTTCTTCTATTCTGAGGGCTGCTTTCTTCTTATTTATGGTTTCATTTTAAGTTTCATTAGGTCCCATATGTTTATTTTTGTCTTTATTTCCATTTCTCTAAGAGGTGAGTCAAAAAGGATCTCCCTGTGATTTATGTCAGAGTGTTCTTCCTATGTTTTCCTCTAAGAGTTTGATAGTGTCTGGCCTTACATTTAGGTCTTTAATCCATTTTGAGCTTATTTTTTGTGTGGTGTTAGGGAGTGTTCTAATTTCATACTTTTACATGTAGCTGTCCAGTTTTCCCAGCACCACTTATTGAAGAGGCTGTCTTTTCTCCACTGTATATTCTTCCCTCCTTTATCAAAGATAAGGTGACCATATGTGTGTGAGTTTATCTCTGGGCTTTCTATCCTGTTCCATTGATCTATATTTCTGTTTTTGTGCCAGTACCATACTGTCTTGATTACTGTAGCCTTGTAGTATAGTCTGAAGTCAGGGAGCCTGATTCCTCCAGCTCCATTTTTCGTTCTCAAGATTGCTTTGGCTATTCGGGGTCTTTTGTGTTTCCATACAAATTGTGAAATTTTTTGTTCTATTTCTGTAAAAAATGTCAGTGGTAATTTGATAGGGATCGCATTGAATCTGTAGATTGCTTTGGGTAGTATTGTCATTTTCACAATATTGATTCTTCCAATCCAGGAACATGGTATATCTCTCCATATGTTTGTATCATCTTTAATTTCTTTCATCAGTGTCTTATAGTTTTCTGCATACAGGTCTTTCATCTCCTTAGGTAGGTTTATTCCTACATGCTTTATTCTTTTTGCTGCAATGGTAAATGGGAGTGTTTCCTTAATTTCTCTTTCAGGTTTTTCATCATTAGGGTATAGCAATGCAAGAGATTTCCATGCATTAATTTTGTATCCTGCTACTTTACCAAATTCATTGATTAGCTCTGGTAGTTTTCTGGTAGCCTCTTTAGGATTCTCTATGTATAGTATCATGTCATCTGCCAACAGTGAGAGTTTTACTTCTTCTTTTCTGATTTCTATTCCTTTTACTTCTTTTTCTTCTCTGATTGCTGTGGCTAAAACTTCCAAAACTATGTTGAATAATAGTGGTGAGAGTGGGCACCCTTGTCTTGTTCCTGATCTTAGAGGAGATGGTTTCAGTTTTTCACCATTGAGAATGATGTTGGCTGTGGGTTTGTCATATATGGCCTTTATTATGTTGAGGTAAGTTCCCTCTATGCTTACTTTCTGGATGGTTTTTTATCATAAGTGGGTGTTGAATTTTTTCAAAAGCTTTTTCTGCATCTATTGAGATTATCATGTGGTTTTTATTCTTCAGTTTGTTAATATGGTGTATCACATTGATTGATTTGCATATATTGAAGAATCCTTGCATTCCTGGGATAAACCCCACTTGATCACAGTGTATTATCATTTTAATGTGCTGTTGGATTCTGTTTGCTAGTATTTTGTTGAGGATTTTTGCATCTATGTTCATCAGTAATATTGGCCTCTAGTTTTCTATCCTTGTGACATCTTTGTCTGGTTTTGGTATCAGGGTGATGGTGGCCTCCTACAATGAGTTTTGGAGTATTCCTCCCTCTGTTATATTTTGGAAGAGTTTGAGAAAGATATGTTTTAGCTCTTCTCTAAATGTTTCATAGAATTCTCCTGTGAAGCCATCTGGTCCTGGGCTTTTGTTTGTTGGAAGATTTTTAATCACAGTTTCAATTTCAGTGCTTGTGATTGGTCTGTTTATATTTTCTGTTTCTTCCTAGTTCAGTCTCAGAAGGTTGTGCTTTTCTAAGAATTTGTCCATTTCTTCCAGGTTGTCCATTTTATTGGCATATAGTTGCTTGTAGTAATCTCTCATGATCCTTTGTATTTCTGCAGTGTCAGTTGTTATGTCTCCTTTTTCATTTCTAATTCTGTTGATTTGAGTCTTCTTCCTTTTTTCTAGATGACTCTGGCTAATGGTTTATCAATTTTGTTTATCTTCTCAAAGAACCAGCTCTTAGTTTTATTGATCTTTGCTATTGTTTCCTTCATTTCTTTTTCATTTATTTCTGATATGATCTTTATGATTTCTTTGCTTCTGCTAAATTTGGGGGTTTTTTGTTCTCCTTTCTCTAATTGCTTTAGGTGTAGGTTAGGTTGTTTATTTGAGATTTTTCTTATTTCTTGAGGTAGTATAGTATTGCTATAAACTTCCCTCTTAGAACTGCTTTTGCTGCATCCCATAGGTTTTATCATGTTTTCATTATCATTTGTTTCTAGGTATTTTTAAATTTCCTCTTTGATTTCTTCAGTGATCTCTTGGTTACTTAATAGTGTATTGTTTAGCCTCCATGTGTTTGTTTTTTTTACAGATTTTTTCCTGTAATTGATATCTAGTCTCATAGCACTGTGGTCATAAAAGATACTTGATACAATTTCAATTTTCTAAAATTTACCAAGGCTTGACTTGTGTCCCAGGATATGATCTATCCTAGAGAATGTCCCACAAGCACTTGAGAAGAAAGTGTATTCTGGTTTTTTTGGATGAAATTTCCTGTAAATATCAATTAAGTCCACCTTGTTTAATGCGTCATTTAAAGCTTGTGTTTCCTTATTTATTTTCACTTTGGATGCTCTGTCCATTGGTGAAAGTGGGCTGTTAAAGTCCCCTGCTATTATTGTGTTACTGTTGATTTCCCCTTTTATGGCTGTTAGCATTTGCCTTATGTATTCCAGTGCTCCTATGTTGGGTGTGTAAATATTTACAATTGTTATATCTTCTTCTTGGATTGATCCCTTGATCATTATGTAGTGTCTTTCTTTGTCTCTTGTAATAGTCTTTATCTTAAAGTCTATCTTGTCTGATATGAGAATTGCTACTCCAGCTTTCTTTTGATTTCCATTTGCATGGAATATCTTTTTCCATCCCCTCACTTTCAGTCTGTATGTGTCCCTAGGTCTGAAGTGGGTCTCTTGTAGACAGCATATATATGGGTCTTGTTTTTGTATCCATTCAGCCAGTCTATGTCTTTTGGCTGGAGCATTTAATCCATTTACATTTAAGGTAATTATTGATATGTATGTTCCTATTACCATTTTCTTAATTGTTTTGGGTTTGTTTTTGTAGGTCTTTTCCTTCTCTTGTGTTTCTTACCTAGAGAAGTTCCTTTAGCATTTGTTGTAAAGCTGGTTTGGTGGCGCTGAATTCTCTTAGCTTTTGCTTGTCTGTAACGATTTTAATTTCTCCATCAAATCTGAATGAGATCCTTGCTGGGTCGAGTAATCTTGGTTGTAGGTTTTTTTCCTTCATCACTTTAAATATGTCCTGCCACTCCCTTCTGGCTTGCAGAGTTTCTCCTGTAAGATCAGCTGTCAACCTTATAGGGATTCCCTTGTATGTTATTTGTTGGTTTTCCCTTTTTGCTTTTAATATTTTTTTCTTTGTATTTAATTTTTGATTGACAGCATATGTGTCTTGGCATGTTTCTCCTTGGATTTATGCTGTATGGGACTCTGCGCTTCCTGGACTTGACTGACTCTTTCCTTTCCTATGTTAGGGAAGTTTTCAACTATAATCTCTTCAAATATTTTCTCAGTCCCTTTCTTTCTCTCTTCTTCTGAGACCCCTATAATTCGAATGTTGGTATGTTTAACATTGTCCCAGAGGTCTCTGAGACTGTGCTCAGTTCTTTTCATTCTTTTTTTCTTTATTCCGCTCTGTGGTAGTTACTTCCACTATTTTATCTTCCAGGTCATTTATCCGTTCTTCTCCCTCAGTTATTCTGCTATTGATTGCTTCTAGAGAATTTTAAATTTCATGTATTTTGTTGTTCATCATTGTTTGTTTTTTCTTTAGTTCTTCTTGGTCCTTGTTAAGTGTATCTTGTATTTCCTCCATTCTATTTCCAAGGTTTTGGATCATCTTTTCCAAGATTTTGGATAATCTTTATTTCTGAGATTTTGGATCATTCATTACTCTGAATTCTTTTTCAGATAGACTACCTATTTCCTCTTCATTTGTTTGGTTTGGTGGGTTTTTACCTTGCTCCTTCATCTGTTGTGTGTTTCTCTGTCTTCTCATTTTGTTTAACTTACTGTGTTTGGGGTCTCCTTTTCGCAGGCTGCAGGTTCGTAGTTCCCATTATTTTTGGTGTCCGTCCCCAGTGGGTAAGGTTGGTTCAGGGGTCTGTGCAGGCTTCCTGGTAGAGGGGACTTGTGCCTGTGTTCTAGTGGGTGGGGCTGGATCTTGTCTTTCTGGTGGGCAGAGCCGTGTCTGGTGGTGTGTTTTGGGATGTCTGTGAACTTAGTAAGATTTTAGGCAGCCTCTCTATTAGTCGATGGAGTTGTGTTCCTGTCTTGCTAGTTGTTTGGCATGGGCTGTCTAGCACTGGAGCTAGAAAGCAGTTCATTTTAGTTCAGAATATTAGTGTGCATTATGAGAGCCCCAGGAATTCTTCCCTAATCACTATCTTAGGATCTGTGGATGGTAATTTTCCTGTTTCTCTTTAGTATCTGGCAAACTAGAAGCTCTCCAAATGAATACAGAAGGAGATTCTGAAGAGCTAACTTCTAGCCCACTATCTTATGATGGACACAGTAATTATGAATTAAGAAAAAAAACTGAAACAAAGTTCTGGTAAAGAGAAAAGGATGAGAAAGGGGAAAAGGGAAACTTAAAGGAAGAGTCAGGCATAGGGAGGATCAATGAAAGATTTCAGAGGAAGTAGAAAAAGTGGGATCAACAAGGGTTCAGAAAAGAGGATCACTAGGGAAATGAAAAGTCTTCATAATTCACAATTTTGGCCCAGGAGCAGAGCTACCAACATCTGGAAATGAGAAGTGTTCCTGTGTTATGTGTTTCTCAAAAGATGTGCCAGGAGGACCAGAAGGAAGTACTGAAAGTAAAGAAGCTAGTGACAAGATGGGTAAGGCTACCTGAGTGTGGTGAGATGGGGGTGGCTCCACTGGTAACACAGACGCAGGTTGGGTGGTGGCAGGTGGTCCAATCCATCCCAGTATCCTGATCTCTGCATTTGCTTGACCTGATCCTTTTGGGAATAACAGGGAAGCAAGAGATCATTATAAAATTGTGTTTAAGGGATGGCCCATGTTGATTATATATGGATGATATAGTAGAAATACACTTTTAAAAATGGAAGTATATTGTTTATTACATCAGTATATTACTAATAAAGCCTTGTGATTTGCAATGTTTTCTATCCCTGTCACCCAAGAAAGTCAAGTGTATGTCCACTAGTAGATAATAGTGTCATTTTGTCACAACCTTAGAAAGGTCTCAAAAGATAACTAGTCCTGTCACTTAATTGTCAGGAGAAAAGACTTCAGATCAACTATTCTTAACCCAGTACATATTCTTGATAGATGTTCTCCAGCATGTCACTTGTTTATATAGTGATCCTATTAAGTTCTGTACATAAGATCTCATTTAATCCTAACAAAATTCTTAAGAACTAGACAAACATCCCTGAGTAAACTGAAGTACATAGGTATTGAATAATGTTTCCAAAGTCCCATTAAGAAATAAAGGAAGACCCAGGGCCCATCCTGGACTCTCACTTCTCAATTCAGTAGGTTTAGTTCCTTTAGAAGGAAGAGACAGATGATAACCCAAACATCTTTATAAATTCAAGCCTTTTGCAGTATGAATCATCCTAAGATTTATAACTTTTATTTATTCATTTTTGTTTCCTCACCACCTGTTTTTTCTAGATACTGTGGATCTTGGAAACAACTCTACTTTGGGAAAACTCAAGAGGAAAAGAAGTAAGAGTGCATATAATTTTACTTGCTTTTGATATTAAAATGAGTTTTTAAGGCCAGTTTCATTATTATTATTTACAATAATAAATATTAATAATATGACAACCCCATAAAGGTATCTATATCCTAATCTCTGGAACCTGTAATCTGTTCTCTTACATGGCAAAAGGGATTTTACAGATATAATTAAGACAGGGACCTTGAAAGGGGAAATTATCCTGGATTATTGTGGTGCATCCATTATCATCAAATGGGCCTTAAAAAATGAAGAAGTGTGTCTGGCTGTGAAGAGAGGGAGAAGTGATTATGGAAGATAGTCACAGAGAGATGCAATGTTGTTGGCTTTGCAGATGGAGGGGAGGAAAAAAGAATATGGGTGGCTCCTAGAAGCTGGGAAAGTAAAAGAAATAGATTTTCCTCTACAGCCTCCAGACAGGAATGAAGGCCTACTGAAACCTTGATTTTAGCCCAGAGAGACCCTTGTCAGACTTCTAACTGACACAAGTGTAAGATAATAAATTGTTTTAAGTCACTAAATTTGAGTTCGTTTGTCATGGCAGCAATAAAAGAGTAATACAGAATTTTTGGTCATTGGAAGTGGGGTGCAGCTATAATGCATTCCTGGAAATGTGGAAGTGGCTTTGGAATTGGGCAATGGCTAGAGGGAAATTGGGTTATAAGAAGAACTTTAAGTAGAATGATAGAGAATGTCTAGATTGCCTTGAACAGTTTGTTAGTAGAAAGGTGGTGCTGAAGACTCTGCTTGTGAGGACTTGGAAGTGAAGAACATGGTAGAGAAAACCTATATCATATTAGAGAATGTGTAAATTATCATGAAACCACTGTTAGTTTAAAGGTGTCACTGAAGGAAATAAGGAACATGTTTTTGGAAATTAAAGGAAAGGGGATCCTTATTATATAGTGGCAGAAAGCTCAGTTAAATTCTATCCTGCAGTTATGCGGAAAGCAGAATTTTCTGGATGTATAGCTAAGGAGATTTCTAAGTACTATGATAAAGGTGCAGCTGGTTTCATTGTTGCTGCTTAGAGTAAACTGTGAGAGGAAAGAGATAAGTCAAGGGAAGAACTGCTAAACAAAAGGAATAAGAACTTGATGATTTGGAAAATTCTTAGCCTATTCAGATTGCAAAAGATGCTCAAATTAGGAGCTTCATTGTCAGGAAAATGTGCTCTGCAGTGACAACCAAGAGTGTGGCTGTATAACTTCTTGTTAATGCCCCAGAAGTAGTGAAAAGTCAGGGTATTCAGTCATATAAAATGTTCTTTGAAGAGGTTAAGTTTGTGACCCGTAGATACCTTCAGCCATCTCAGCAGAAGTGAAAAATAGATATGTGAGTATACAGAAAGATCTGTAGAAGAGACTGTTGTCTAATGGAGGAGATCCCCATGACATACATGAGAGATTGATAAGATTCTTGAAAAATTTATACCAGCAGAAACAGAGATGTCCTTTTTCTAGTCCCTGGAACCTGTAATCTGTTACTTCACCTGGCAAAAGAGACTTTGATGGTGTGATTAAGTTAAGGATTTTGAGATGTGGAGATTTTTCTAGATTATCTGGTGGCCCCCATAAAATAACAGGGGTCCTTAAAAATCAGAAAACCTTTCCTGCTATGGAGAAAGGGATATGTGACTATAGAATAATGATTAGAGAGATACAATGTATCTGGCTTTGAAGATGAAGGCAGGGAGCAATGAGCCAAGAAATGTGGGCAGCCTTCAGAAGCTGGAAAAGGTAAAGAAATGAATTATCCCCTATGGCTTCCAGAAAGGAACAGAGCTCTCTGGATTCTTTGATTTTAGCTCAGTGAGACATATTTTTTCAAAAATTTTGTTGTTTTTAAAATTTTAAAATATATGCTCTTTGTAAATTTTGATGATGTATATCTTTCCAGATTTTTCTATGCATGTATTAACACATTTATATCGTATACTAACACATTATATCATAAATCTATTCTTACTGTTACATTTCCCTGAGTTTAAATCAGTATATCATGCACAGACGTTATAAACATTGATGATTTTGCCAAACTTTAATTGTAAAAAGTTTCATTTCATTCTGCTTTTTTTTTTTTTTTTTTGCGGTACGTGCGCCTCTCACTGTTGTGTGGCCTCTCCCGTTGCGGAGCACAGGCTCCGGACGCGCAGGCTCAGCGGCCATGGCTCACGGGCCCAGCCGCTCCAGGGCATGTGGGATCTTCCCGGACCGGGGCACGAACCTGCGTCCCCTGGATCGGCAGGCAGACTCTCAACCACTGCGCCACCAGGGAAGCCCTCATTCTGCTTTAATTTGCATTGCTCTCATTTTTGTTGTGGTCGAGCACTTTTCATTTGTTATTGGTTGTTTGTTTTCCTTTTTCTAAAAATGGCTGATGAAAATAAATAATTTTTTTTAAATGGCTGGTGTGCATGCCTTGCCCAGTATTGCTATCTTTTTTTTTTACCGTGCTGAACAAGCATAGGAATATGTATATATATATATATATATATATATATATATATATATATATACACATATATATATATATAAAATTTTGCCTATGTATGTGGTTAGTATTTTGTCTCATTTGATGTTATTCTCTTAAGTTTGTTTACAGCATATTTTGTTCTAGAGAAATTTGAAAATTTTATGTAGTAAGATCTATCAGGGTTTTCCTTTATGGCTTCTAGGTTTTGTTTACAATGTACAAAGATATTTTCCATCTCAAGATTTTTAAAATATTTATATTTGCTTCTAGAATATTTGAAGTACTTAGTGCTTTTAAATGCTTAAATCTATTATTCACATAGGATTCACCTCTTAGTGTGTGATGTGAGATAGTAATTACAAGGAATAACACCAACACTTTTTTTTAAATTGAAGTATAGTTGATGTACAATGTTATATGTTACAGGTGTACGATATAGTGATTCACAGTTTTTAAAGGTTATATTCCATTTATAGTTATTATAAAGTATTTGCTATATTCCCCATGATGTACAATATATTCTTGTAGCTTGTTTTATACCTAATAGTTTGTACCTCTTAATCCCCATCCCTATATTTCCCCTCCCCTCTTCCTTCTCCCCACTAGTAACCACTAGTTTGTTCTTTATATCTGTCTGCTTCTTTTTTGTTATATTCGACCACTTTGTTGTGTTTTTTTAGTAGGTTCCAAATATAAGTTATATAATACAGTATTTGCCTTTCTCTGTCTGACTTATTTCACTTAGCATAATTCCCTCCAGATCCATCCATATTGCTGCAAATGGCAAAAAGTCATTCTTTTTTATGGCTGAGTAGTATTCCATAGTATATATATATACACCACATCTTCTTTTTCCATTCATCTGTTGATGGACACTTAGGTTGCTTCCATATCTTGGCAGCGTAAATAATGCTGCTGTGAATATTGGGATACACGTATCTTTTCAAATTAGTGTTTTTGTGTTCTTTGGCTATATGCCCAGGAGTGGGATTACTGGGCCATATGATAGTTCTATTTTTAGTTTTTTGAGAAACCCCCATACTTTTTTCCACAGTGGCTGCACCAACTTACATTCCCACCAACAGGGTAGGAGGGTTCCCTTTTCTCTACATTCGTGCCAACTTTGCTATTTGTATTCTTTTTGGTGATAGTCATTCTGACAGGTGTGAGGTGGTATCTCATTGTGGTTTTGATTTTCATTTCCCTGATGATTAGCAATGTTGAACATCTTTTCATGTGCCTATGAACACCAACACTTTTTTCTTCATTATTTTAATGCCCTTTTGTGCCTTTTCCTGTATTCACAGATCTGTGTCTGACTCTACTCTGAAATGCTGGTCAGTTTATTTTATTTTTTTAAATAGATCTTTATTGGAATATAATTGCTTCACAATACCATGTTATCAAGTTGGTTTAATTACAGTGCTTTAAAGTAAAATTTTCTATTCTTGTTATACTTTTTTTAACAAAGAAAAATAAAAAAAATATAATGAGAAGCAAGAGAAAAGGAGGTTTCAGAATTTCAGTAATTCTGGCTCCCTCACTGTGCATGAATTTTAGAATCAATCAAGATTTCCTTTTAATGTCTCCCCAACTGCATTGGCACTTTGAAAATACATTCAGTTTGGAGATAAATTTGGGTAGAAATTAGGTTTTTACATGGAGAATGAACTACTCATTTATTCAAATCACCTTTTATGTTCTTCAACAAAGTTTTAGTTTTTTAAGTAGATCTTGCACATTTTTACTTTCCTTGCCAGCTTTATTGAGCTATAATTTTCTATAATAGCACTCATCACTGTTAAGGTATGATTGGATGAGTTTTAACAAACTGACCTTGTCAATTCTTTAAAATTTGTTGAAAGGTCCTTTGCATCCTAATTTACGTCAATATTTGTGAATGTTCTGTGCCACTTAAAAATAGTGTGCATTGAACTATTTCTTGGGATTTGGCCTCTCCCCATAAACAGAGTCTTTATCAAGCACAACTTTGTTGTTTGGTTCTTCTAAATCTTCTAAAGTAGCTTATATTCTTTCTATCAGGTTTGTATTTAGATGTGGTAAGTTCTCCCACATGGTTGTGTATTTGCCTCCTCACTACTCTGTTGTTTTTCTTTAAATACTTTGAGGCTATTCATGACTGTATAACTTAGTGGATATTTTCCTTTTATTATTATACAGTGTTCCTCTTTATCCCTGTTAATGCTTTTGATCTTAAATCTCTTTTTCAGGGTGCTGATAGTGTTCCATGAACTTTTATGTTTTATGTTTTTGATGTTTTTTACTCCCTTTGCATTAAGCCCTTTTTTGCAGCCTTGTTTTAGGCTTCATGTAACAACACTTAGCTTTTTCTAAACTTCTCTGATAATCATAAATTTTATTTGTTTACATTTATTCTGATTCCTAATATATGTGGACTTATATATTCTATATCACTGTTCATCTTTATTTTTCTGTGTTTTTGTGTCTCTTTCCTACTTTTAAATGGACTGAGATAGAATTCTATATTCCACCTTTTTTCCCTGCTGGTTTGGCTATTAGAGATAAATTTCTGTAATCTTATTAACCATGCCCCAATCCCCAAAGATGACAAGGATCTTAGCATGGATTCACTACAGGTTAACCATCCATCTCTACCATTTAGCTATTGGTTAACATTTTATTTTCTTTTAATTACAGTTTTGAAACTACTAATATTATGATTTTTGCAGTTGATATTTACTTAAAATTTTTAAAAATCATTTTATGTACTCATCATTGTTTCTTTTCTTTGATTTTGCTTTTTGTCTAGCTTAATTAAATCCTTTGGTTCTTTTAGTGAGTAGTCTCTAAGTGCTAAATTTTTCAAGTGTTGTATGTCCAAATTTGTCTTTTTTTTGATAGACCCAAGGTTAAAATGTCTAGGTTGACTTTTATTTTTCATTAGTAAAATGTTTACTACCTTGTCTTCTAGAATCTGTTTTATGACTGATGCAAATTCCTGTTTTATTGTGATTGTCATTTCTTGGTAAATAATCTGTGCTTTCTCTCTAAAAGCTCTTTCTCCAACACTGAATCTTGGAAAATTTAAATGTAGAGAAAACTTGGGAGAATTTTACAGTAAACACCAGAATACTTTAACATAGATTCACAATTAACATTGTACTATTCTTGCTTTATCAGATTTCTTTCCATCTATCCATTTCTCTATATATCCACTAACCCATCTGCAAGTTTGAAACATTTCAAAGTTGCAGACTTCAGTACCCTTCTCCCCAAATACTTCAGCATGTACATCATTAACTAGAGTTCAATACTTGTTTGCAAGATAAAGTTTATAATGAAATGTACAAATACTAAGTGTACCATTGATGAGTTTTAATAAATGTATTCTCCCATGTAATCTAAATCCTTATCAGGATACAGAACATGACCATCATCCTGGAAACAACCCTTATGCCCTTTCTGGTGTATCCTTATCCCTCACTCATCAGTGGCAACCACTACTCTTTATTTTTTTCATGATAACTTAATTTGGTTTGGTATAAAACTTTATATATGATTTTAGAGCATTGTTCTCTTTGGGTGTAAGGTTTATTCCACTCAGCATAATGTTTTTGAGATTTATCCATATTGTTGAATATATCAGTAGTTTGTACCATGTTGTCACAAAATAGGTTACATTGTATGACTATACCATATTTTGTGTATACTTTCTTCTGTTGATTGACACCGCAAGTGTTTCCAGTTTGGGGCTAATATGAAAAAGCTGCAACATTCTTGTCGAAACCTTGTAGAAACCTTTCTGTGACTCTATGCCTTTATACCTCTTGTATAAATTCCTATAAATGAAATTGCTGAGATATAGGCTAAGTGCATCAGTTTTTTTGTCTCCCTAAACCCACATTGGGGTTAGTAATATGGCACACACAAGCTGTGCCCAAGTTGAGGAATACCCCCAGTCTTCGAAGGGGGTTACTAGCAAACCTGCACAAAACTTATCCGTGAGGGAGACATTATATTATTAGCTGGAATTTAAGAAAATTTTACTATTCTGGAATATTTCTAAGGAGGGAGACATTCTCTATTTTATATTGATCATGAAACAAATCTGCCCTCTGACCTGGAAGGCTACACTATCTCTAGCTTCCAAAGCTGTTAGCTGTTCAACCATCCTTGAAACAATACTCTCAGCCATGTGGAAATGCCACAGAACCACCCTCCCCCACAACAAATTCACCTCACACATCAGATTCTGGCAAATTTCCCCATGAAGATACCATTCCACCAGCCACCCTGATTAATCCAACCAATGTAGGCTAGGACAAAATCCATTCAATTTATTTCCTGCTGCATTTAATGAATTTCATAAACCATAAATGCCTTAGGTCTCCAATGACCACCCCTAAGGTGTAATTCTCCACATTTGCATGAGAGAGGCAAGTGAATGCCTGGCTTTCACACAAGAAGTACAATCCCAAGGGCACACATGGTGCCCCTGGAAGGGAAACATTTACAGTGGTTGAGGTCCCCTAATGGGACATACATCAGCCAGGGGGAAGGTGGACAGTTATCTCCAGGGTGGGCCCCTGGCCAACTGTAAGCCTTAAAGTTCCCAGTTCTGTTCATTGCATCTAGTCCTTGATTTGGAGGGCAGACACTCCCTGAGGACAGACCATCTGATCTGTCCTCTTTGTCCATGACACCAAGCAGATGGTGTTCATTCTTCACCCCCCACCATAGAATGACTGAGAATGGGGGTGGGGGTGATGTCTGGAGGGATTCTGCATGGGATATGCAGATGCTGGGACCAGCTCCTTTTCTTGTATCTGGTGAATAGTAGATTCCGCATCTTTGTAGTGAGAGAGCTGTACTGAGCATTTTCCTTCTGGAAGAAGGATTCAGAGAAGTTCTGAAAGATGGATATTATTAATGTACCTCCATCCCCTGTACCTTCTAGAGCTTATGGGATTCCCTCCTCAGATGCCTGGAGTTTTCCTCTTCCTTCACTGCTGCAAAATCTGTATGTAACATTCCAGTGGCTGGGACTTCATATTTCTTTCCCAATCATTTCTTATTTCCACTCAGACCTTTCATTCAGAATAGTCAGATACAAGTGGGGCAAAGGCACTTTCATAAAATAACCAGAATTAAATCTGAATCCCTGAGGCCCTCCAAGGCTGTGCCTTCCAGGCTGGTTGGGGAAAGTATGAGGCATCATTCCCAGGAATGTTCAAACAGAATCCTGGATTTTCAGAATTGGCCTATATAACACCATTAACCCCTCACCACTTTTGTCCTGATCATTATCCAGGAGGGAGCTGATTCCTTTCTGGAGACAGCTGCCTTCAGTAACCAAAGAGCCTTACAGAGGTGTGTGGACAGGAGATGAGGGATGTGGTCCAGGTAGTCAGTGCATTGTGAAGGGCTCTTTTGTTAAAAGGCCCATCATTGTCAGACTGCAGTGGTCCAGGCAGCCAGGCTCAAGACACCCATGACTTTCTAGGGTCACAGAGGTACAGCCAGAGTCAGCTGGTCTGTAAGCGGAAGTACAGATCATGTTGCAGCACCACCCATAACCCCAAGAGCATCTTGAAGCCTGGTCAGGCAGGAGCAGGCAGAGGCAAAGCGCCTTGCAATGTGGCTCCCCCCACGTGGGACAAATGGGTCAGCTTCTAGCAGGAGTCACGAGCCTGGCGATCAGCCATAACCCCTGCATCAGAATCATGATGTCAGCCTCCGTCAGTAAAGACCAGGCACCTGCGCATTCCCATGAGGGGCCCAGACTGGTCAATCAGCACCACGGTTCGTTTCCACAATCACTGCCCCAGAGATCGGTGTCCCTCCTCTGCCAGACTGTAGTTTTGCACATGGCCGACCAAGCATGTAGCTTATGTGCAAAAGCCCAGTCATCTGACTTCCGCCAACCAGAGGAGTGACCACATCCGCTTTGGTTCTGCCAAGCTGGCTCTGAGGCCAGACAGCCGCAGTGGCCCAGTGGACTTCGGCTGTCAGCTTAGCCAAGCATCAGTGCACCAGGCCCAAGCCTCTGGGGAATCTTGGTGAATTGAAGACCTCAGTGACGCTGAGATTTGCTTCAGGCCGTGAAGTAGAATAGAAAGCCAAGGTGCCGCTGGGGCAGTGGCTGCATTCTCTTTTTTTCTTTTCTTTTTTAATCGAATTAATTGATTTACAATATTGTATTAGTTTCAGGTGTACAGCAAAGTGATTCAGTTATATATATATTTTTCACATTCTTTTCTATTATAGGTTATTATAAGATATTGAGTATAGTTCCCTGTGTTATACAGTAAATATAGCTTGTTGTTTATCTATTTTGTATATAGTAGTAACTGTTAATCCCATACTCCTAGTTTGTCCCTCTGTACTCCTTTTCCCTCTGGTAGCCGTAAGTTTGTTTTCTATGTCTGTGAGTCTATTTCCGTGTTGTAAATAAGTTCATTTGTGTCATTTTTTTAGATTCCACATATAAGTGATATCACATGATATCTGTGTTTCTCTGACTTACTTCACTTAATATGATAATCTCTAGGTCCATCCATGTTGCTGCAAATGTTTTGTTCTTTTTTATGTATGAGTAATATTCCATTGTATAGATATACCACATCTTTATCCACTCATCTCTTGATGTGCACTTAGGTTGCTTTCATGTCTTGACTACTGTAAATAGTGCTGCTATGAAAACTGGGGTGCATGTATCTTTTTGAATTAGAGTTTTCATCTTTTCAGGATATATGCCCAGGAGTGGGGTTGCTGGATCATATGGTAGATCCAGCATTGCTGAATATAGCATTTCCATTTGAAGAGCAAGGCTTTTGGGCACTTCCTCCCTTGTAAGTCAGCACTGAGCTACTTGCCCAGCCCCAGTGGTCTTCCCACATTCACACATTTTCATATCACACACAAGAAAGCAAAACACAACACAAAATTCACTCTGTTTCCTTAAGTCCTCTGAGAATTTCAGGCACTATATTAAACATAAGTGAGAAGATTTGTGTTACAACTGCAAGAATACGGAGATTCTTTAATGGCAGTTCTCCATATTAAAGTTGAGAATGCCTCTCAATTTCAGAGCATTTGAATTTACATAAAAACACTTGAAAAGGGAACAAATTGATATTTGTTCAAGAGAAAGTCATCTCCTATAGTCTCCAAATCTATGCAGGGTAAAATATAGCTCAAAATCAACCTCACACTGCTACACTGGTAGTTAAGAAATTTGCCCGATTCTTGTGAACTAAGGTCTGAAAAAAATACTTGAAAACTACTGATATATAAGGCTTTGAGAATTATATTTACAGCTCTAAGTAGGTAACTTTATTGTTTTTTTTTTTAAGAAAAAAGGAAAGGGCATTCCTGGACAAGAGTAAAAATGAAACTTCAGAGAAACATACATCAAAAAGGTAAGCAGCAAAGTGAGGTAGTCACACCTGTTCAGTTTATAAGGCACTGCTTATTGTCTTCTTGCAGCCTGCAGTCTCTTGAGGACAATAATAGCTTCCTAGCTACTATGTTAGTCAGGATATAGGCCAAGACACTTTAACAAAGAGGCCCCAAAATACAGTGGCTTCAACAAAATGGTTTATATCTCATGTGTGTAATAGTCCAGAGCTAAATGCTACCGAGACACTGCCATCCTCAATATGTGGCTTCTTTCCTAGGTCAAGAAACATTAATTTGGAGAGATGTTCTAAAGGCTGAATGAATAAAGCAGACTGTATGTGTATGTGCGTGCATGTATGTGTGTGTTAAAGAAAATATATGTATAAGCATTATTTGTTTTTATATCTCTATAAATCCTTATTTATACATATTTATCAATCTACATATAGAGGGAGACATAGATATAGATATATAGGAAAATCAATGCCAGTACATCCATAAAAATATATGCAGTAGTTGAATTTGGTCATTGGAATATAGGTGATGTTTACATTTTTATTTGTGTTTTTTAAAGGTATGTGTATATACTCAAAATATTAAACGTGTTCAATTATTGTAATGGAAAAGTGTCATTTAAACAGTAAAATATACAAAAGAAAAGTCTAACAAGTTAATTGTGGCTATCTCCAGATGGTGATGTTTCATGCAATTTTTATTTTCTGAGTTTCCAATAACGTGTATATATTACTTCTAATCAGACCCATGAAATCTTGTTCATTTTAGTAGTGGTTTAAGGAACAACTTTTCTCTAGACAATGAGGGCTAGACTTCATTTTCCACATGATTTCCGATTTTGAATCACTAGATCTATACAAGATTTTAGAGTCCAATTAAAATTTATTAATTTTCACTAATCTATATATCTTACATTCTTGCCAATTTACGTGGCTGTACTATTAGTGAATGTGTATAATATTGTTCAGCAAGAAAGAAAAAAGTGGTTGCATCCATTTTAAGAATGCTTATTTTCAAAACACTAAATATTTGTATTTAATCATCATGACATTTTCATTTAGGTCTATGTGTCCATACATAAATTCTAAACCACTTCTTTCCAAAGTACAATGAAATTTTGTATGTACTTTAAAAGGGGTCCCTCTAAGTAGAGAATGCTCTGGACACCTGCTTGAGATCCCTTGGCGTAACTTTCTTTCTTGTCTGAGTGTATAGTGCAAGGGGGTTCAGAATTCAAACCCATATTCCCTCACTTGCTTTTTTTTGATACTTCTGAATTGACCTCTTTTCAACACATGTTCAGTGGTAGATTGATACATTTCTTATGTATTTTTACAATGAGACAGCCATAAGTTATGGTATTGTACTTTGTAATACACAGCTTATAAAGCACTTTCAAAAACCTTTAACACTTGATATTCTGTGATAATATAGAACAACAATAGTAGGTCTTTGTTATGGAGGAAGAGACAGGGACAGAGGTTTAAGTAGATTTTCCTGGGTTCCTGGCTCCTAGTTGATGTTTTATTTCCACTATATTATACTCTCATAAAATTCCTCACTTACTTTTTGTTTCACATGTCAGCTGCTGTTTGCATAACTCTATATTTTCCCCTGCCTACCCCTAGACAACAGCAATGCTGATGGCCAAGTGTCCTCGAGTGGAAAGAAGGTGAAAATGAATCTGCAGGACCCTGCCAAAATCAGGAGTAAGCTTGTTTGTGCCACTTCTGTTTTGCCCTGGGGGTCAATAGAAATTTTGAGGAAAACAGACCTTCCTTAATTTTTTACTAGTCAAGCTTACCCGTCAATTTGAGAGCCATGAAATCTTTAGAAAGCAACCCATTTGGAGCCAGGATTGTAAATTCTTTGCAGTTCTATCATAGCTCTTATCTGCCCAGGACTCTAATTTTTTTTTCCTCTGAGTTTTATCTGTTTTTCACGAAAATTCCTTTACCTTATATTATCGGTTTATTAAAATGGCTAGTTGTTATAAATTGTAAACAGAAAGTAAGTTCGTTCTCTCATTGCCCTTTCAAATCTACCTTCTAGGTGAGTTTTTCCTATCTTGCGCAGGTCATAGCATTTTTCTGTTCCCTTTTCACAGGAATAAGAGTCTTTTTCCAGTTATTGTGGGTCCTTTCAGGCCTGGTATTAAAACTTAAGTATTTTCTCCAATTCAAAGCACCTCCCTGCCTTCCGCCTGAGCAAGCTTGGTCTGGAACACCTGCAGTGGAGAGGTGGCATAATCGGGGTCTTCTCTCATTCTCTCTTGGCTCTACTCCCACTCAAGAGCTGCTGGCTTGAGCCCATTCAGGCCTGGGGAAGTGGACGAGAGAGGAGAGATAAGAGTGTGGAAGTGTCTTACGACGGGCACAGCTGTGAGATGACACTGGAGAAGGAAAGTGCGCAACCACTAGCTCTTTCGTCCACGAGATGCTTTCATTAACTCCGCGGTGAGGGAAGAGGCACCAGCTTGATGTTTTTGGAAAGAAATGTAGCCTGGATATGACTGAAGAGCTAGGGCCGCCATAACCTGTTCCACTAATACTTTGGAAGGTTGCATAGGTGGTTCGGTGCCTTGCCTTTGGATGTAGGCTGTGAAGTAAGGTGACCAACTCGACCCGGTTTGCCCAGGACTTTCCAAGTTCTGCCACTGAAAGTCCTGCATCCTGCATACCCCTCAGTCCTGAACAGACTGGGGCAGTTGGTCCCCCTTTTTGGCACTTAGTGAATTGTTCTCAACTGCTGGGACATAGTTCTACTAAGATTTTGAGAAAACAGTATTAAATTTAAAATTGTCATATTTACTTCTAGAGGTTAATACCAAACATAACAATTTAAAAAAAAAATAACCTTACATGATAATCTGACTGCCATAGTATTTATTAGGGTTTGTTATGGGGTTTCAGTGTTATTAAATGGGTACTACAGCCTGGGGACACAGAAATAGTTAAATCCTGCCTTGCCCAGCCAATCTGTTTTGAAAGTAAAATACAATAGTGCCACATTATGAATTAGTGGGTTTTAAGCTCCAAATCTCCTTTTACTAGAAGCTCCAAAGACTAGAATGGACTTCAATGTATTTCCTTTTTCTCCCTACAAATATTAAGCCTAACAGATTTGATGAAAGGTAAATCCAACATACCTACTACCCAGGAACGATATAACCAGAAGCAACAGATAGAGACAGAGAGCAAGAAAGAACTCTGCATTTGCTGGACTGTCCAGTGTTGTAATCAGAGCTTTAGTGCCAAGCCAAACTGGAATATGGGAGAGGCAAGGATGAGATGTCTGGATCTCTTCTCACTGGGCTGTGAGCATGGACCTTTAGAAGAGGAGGGAGGAAGGAGAAAGAGAACCAGAAATATCCTGGTCTTCTAGAGTATTCCACCACTTTGGCATCTTGGGTGAGAGAGGAGGTGCGGAGAGCCTCAGAAAGCCATACCTGGGTGGGTGACCTGCTATTGCCTGGTGAACCCACCTTCCAGAGGGAGGAAGTGAGAGGGAGTCAAAAGATTAACCTGCGTCTTTAAGAACTGCAATTCTGTCTTGTTAATGGTTCTCCTTAGCCCATGGCTATACTATCCAAGTCTTCTACTTTCTTACATTTAGAAATTTCTTTAAGTTTTAAGATTTCTCAAACTTAAAATTTCTTAAGTTTAGAAATCTCTGTGAGCCTCTTGTCTGAGATTCTATTATCTTGTTAAATAATAACAGAGTGACACTTTGCAAAGTTGTGACTTGTTTGATCTTCTGATAAGGTCTAATCATCAACATTTGTCCCATGAGGCCATTTTGATCTTGAGGAAATGAAAACCCTCTCAGTAACTGCTTAGTCTAAAGACCAGAAAGTGGGATGATTTTTCCAGCCAAGGCGTCCATTTTGGGTTTGACTGAAGGACAGAGCCTTTGTGCTTTGCTGGTCTGATATATGCTCATAATCTGTTGGAGTCTGCAGCAGTTAGGAAGGAGTAGTCTGGGGTCTGTGTTGCCCCACACAGCACCACCGGATGGTGGTCATTTGATGGTAGTCATTGAACACAGAAAGCAGGAAATGAATTTATCTTCCTACCTTAGAAAATAAAACACATGTGAATGATAGCAAACATACTGAGATGCATATCCACAGTCAATTAACTTGTAAATGGCAGAACATCCCCTGCTGCAACATCTACTGAGTCTCCTTAATTACTATTTGAAATCAAGGTTTTGGAGGACTCAGTTCTACCCATTCTCTCTCTTTTTTTTTTTTTTTTTTTTTTGGTGTTGTTGTTGTACGTGAGCCTCTCACTGTTGTGGCCTCTCCCGTTGCGGAGCACAGGCTCCGGACGCACAGGCCCAGCGGCCATGGTTCATGGGCCCAGCCGCTCCGCGGCATGTGGGATCTTCCCGGACCGGGGCACGAACCCGTGTCCCCTGCATCAGCAGGCGGACTCCCAACCACTGCGCCACCAGGGAAGCCCAACTCATTCTCTTGATTAGACTTCTTCGTGTTAGTTTCTTCGATTCTAATATCTTTGTCTAAACCCAGGTGGACAAAACTCTTGGTCACATTACTAAGACTTTCAACACAAATGTACAAATAACTTCATTCTAGGTGATGTGCAGGGCATGTGTCTCACCTGTGAAGCCCACCATAGGGTTTCCCTTAACTCACTTCCTTTCATTGTACATTAGTAGATGTACAATTGGCATCTATTAAGCACTCTTCACATGGCTGCTTGAGACAAAATGCTGGTTTCTATTATTTGTTTGTTTTACTAATATGGGACAATGAAAAGTAAAATATAAGATGAGTCTAAGATTTGCCATCTAATTCTTGGTGCTTAAGGACTAGGCATTATATATTTTTCTTTGTGCATTAGACAGGCTTTTGGGAAGTTACATTTCAATGGAAATTCTGTAAAGCACTAATATACACAATGCAACTGCATGTCTGTGACTGTGATTCTATTTTTCTATTTTCTCAGGGAGAAAGAGAGGCAGACAGAGACTCCACTTAACTCATAGTGACAGAGCCCCACAGAAAAAAGTTAAGTCAAGAGGTAAAGAAGAAAAGGGGAATACACTCTCAATAATTATGCAGCTAATTTCCTGTGCTTTACTCTGTGTTTTTACTGATAAATCCATTTCCCTAATTGCTTTATGTAGCTTTACTAACTGTTGGAAAACGTATATGACTTGGTCCATTTTCACAATTTGTATGAAAGAAAAAGAAGATAATTCCACAAACAAGTAACTTGGTGACAGATCTAAACCAAACCCAATGGGTCCAGGGCGTACCACAGTGATGCTTGTCTTCACTGAACTGATAACTTTCAAGCTGTAAATAGTCTGCTTTCATATAAAGGGCACATATACAACCCATACATTATTTAGCAGACCCTTTTCCTGCTACACAGAGAGTCAGAGGTTGCACACCACGGTAGCCTGGAGTGGTAGTCAGAAGTCTGTCATTCTCTTCTTCTGACTGTGTGGGCTTGGACCTGTCACTTGACAGCTTTTGCTTCAATTTCTTCATCTGTGAAGCAAGAGAGTGAATTAGGCCCACACCATCCTTCTCAGTTCATCCCAGTTCTGCTAGCCTACTACCTCAAAACTGGACCATGGACAGCTCCCTCTTTTCCCATCATAGCTCTACAACGTTGGCTGCAGGATCAGCATCAGTTACACATCCTCCTTCAGCTAGTTTGAAGAACTTTCACCCCTCCTTCTGTGGAATCAGGTCTCTAGCAGCCCTCCCCCCCCATGCAACTTGCAGATTATCCTAGAGCTTCCTGAACTCCTCTTTCAGCTAAGGAGAAAGCCAATGTGAGAGAGAAGTGAAGCAAAGCAGAGAACACAAAGAGAAGGCAGACATCACCTCCATTAGGTTCCCCCATCATTACTCTCTCTCTGCTCACTAACCAGAGATCAAATAGGGAGATGCAAGTACAGTCTCTCACTTTGCTCCAGCTACCTAACTGCAGTGAAATAGTATGACTGGAGGCTCCCTTCAGAACATGATGCAGCTGTATGTTTCATTGTCGTGGAAGAATCAGTGGGGCAGACTGGACTGGGAGCTAAGACAGTTTTACTGAAGCCCGATTTCTCTGTTAACACATTCTGTTTTGTGTGAGGTTTGAGGGATGAGGTAGAGGTAGACATTCTCTAGTTATGTATCAAAAATGCCACAGGGAAGAAAGATTTTGACTCTAGAGATTTATGGAATAAAGCTTTCTAAGTTCCTCCATACCTTTATAGGAACAAACTCAGCATGGGAGAAGCAGTACGTGTGCAGTTGAAAATGAGACAATGAAGGAATCTTCTCTTTCAGGGCAAAGAAAGCACAGATGTGAAAAAGTGAATTTTCACTCTCAGATACTTCCTGTGACCTGTGGTAAGGTGAAGGGGATGTTACATAAGAAGAAATTGAAAGAAGGTGGGTTTTATGGTCTATTTGCAACCCCTATCTGAAGGGATCACGAGAAGTAAAGGAATTATCCATGTGAATTACACATAGTTGAAGGAATTGGGACAATGGTTTGGCTTGAGAGAAGGAGGAAGGGATCCCTAAACTGCTATTTTCACACTTTAAGAAATCATACATATTAGGTGCTTACTCCCACGTGGAAGTGTCCATGGGGGGGCCAAAGAGAAATGAAGCAGAAATAAAAGGGAAGAGGCCCTCAGCCTCCAACTTCATATCCTCTCTCCCTCTGGATGATTATCACCAGGGCAGGTGCTTGATGTAGTAAGGACAGAACAGAATTCAGAATCAGACAACCTGAGTCCCAGCCTCAGCTATGCCGAGAGGGACTGATTCAGCTGAGTAGAGAATGGGACCTTTCTGACCTTGAAATTCTTCATCTAAAAAAGAAATCATTAAAAACCTGCTTCATGGTGTAGCTGTGAGGAATTAATGGACATAATTGAAGTAAAGTATTTAAACAGCTTAACCGAGATACAATTCACCACTGAGAGTGTACAACTCAATGTTGAGTTTTATTTGTATATTCACAAGATGGTACAGCCATCACCACAATCTAATTTTAGAATATTTCTGTCAGAATATTTTTTCACTAAAGCAGACTCCATGTCTATTAGCAATCAATGCCCAATTCCCACCTAACCCTACCCCACCACCCAGCCCTAAACTGGGCTAATCTATTTTCTCTCCACTAATCTATTTTCTGCTCCATAAATTGGCCTATTCTAGGTATTTCATTAAAATGGTATCATATAATATGTGCCCTTTTGGGATTGGCTCTCTCACTTAAGATTATGTTTTCAAGATTCGTCCATGTAACAGTATGTACTAGAACTTCACTCCTTCTTATTGCCCAATAATATAATATTCCATGGTATGTATATACCGTATTTTGTTTATCTTTTCATCAGTTCGCATTGTTTCCACTCTTTCACTATTATGAATAATGCTGTTTTGAACATTCATGTACAAGTTTCTGTGTGAACATATGTTTTAATTCTTTTGGGTATATACCTAGGAGTGGAATTGCTGGTTCATATGATGATTCCATGTTTAACCTACTGAGGAAACAACCAAAATGTTTTCCACAGTGGCTGTACAGTTTTATATTCCCACCAGCAATGTATGAGGGCTCCCATTTCTCTACTTCCTTGCCAACACTTGTTATTGTCTGACTTTTCTATGATGGCCGTCTTAGTGGGTGTGAAATGGTATCTCATTGTGGGTTTGACTTGCATTTCTCTAATGACTAGTGATGTTAAGCATATGATTATCTTTTAAACATAACTTAAATTTTCCATTGGATAACATTTCAAAATTATTTTTATTATCAGCTATCCATGATTTCAGGGATGGAAAAATCTCTGCTCAATAATGCCATTAAACTAGATGAAAACTGTAATAAAGGGCACAGATGCTGCTTTGGTGCCGTTCTGAGCTGCAGAGCCCCCATTGGAGATCTTAGTCCCAACCTGAGGTTCCCCAAAGTCCATAGGAAATTCTGACTTGTTCTCTATCCCTAGCAAATTGAAATGTTCTCACTCTTCAAAATCACTTCCTTTTCCGTCGTAGGTGATTTTGACATACTTTTATTTATTTTTATTTTTATTTTTATTTATTTTTTTTTTTTGCGGTACGCGGGCCTCTCACTGTTGCGGCCTCTCCTATTGCGGAGCACAGGCTCCAGACGTGCAGGCTCAGCGGCCATGGCTCACGGGCCCAGCCGCTCCGGGCATGTGGGATCTTTCCGGACCGGGGCACGAACCCGCATCCCCTGCATCGGCAGGCGGACTCTCAACCACTGCGCCACCAGGGAAGCCCTTGACATACTTTTAAAAGGTTGATTTTGATGGTAATTATCATTTTGTTGTCATTGTTGCACATTGGTTAAAGAAATGTTGCCACACAGCAGTAAGTATCCTTTGAGGGGACTTAAAGGCTAGGTTTGGGGATTCTGAAGCCTGACAGGGGAGGCTAGACTCTCCTGTTTTAGATCTTGAGACCAAATTGGGTGGGTCCAGATCCAGTGTGTTGGGAGCCCACCATCTGAAAACAAAGAGGGCTAAAGATTAACTTACCCTGGTCTTACAGGAGTTTGGGTGAAGTGTATACAGAGTGAGAGTGGAGGCTGGTTCACCCCCAGGGAATTTGAAATCAGAGGAGGCCATGAAAGATCCAAGAACTGGAAGATAAGTGTTCGCTGTGCTGGGATGCCCCTACGTTGGCTGATCGAGGTACTCCAGTGACGGGGATGGGAGATGTGACTTTCCTTGCTGTGCCCCAAGAATAAGGTCACTGTTTGCTCACCAAATATTTGTTATGGCTAAAGCCCAGATGAGTTATAGCTAAAGCCCAGATGCCTCTGCGTTTATCCTCTCACCTGGGGAGAGGTGTTCCACATTCCTAACCTCAGTACAATGCAGCACGTCACGGTTGTAAAGGGGGCTCTGTCAGGCTGGATGCAGGAGCTTGGAGGAAGGAAAGGTCATTCTGACTCAGGTGCATGCAGACAGCTTTATGCACTGAAAGAAGAAGACAGTTTACAACCAAACAAGTAGGAAGAAGTTACTCCAGACAAAGAATGGCACGAAAACCAGAACCATGGTTGAGGTAGACGTCTTGTATGTGATAAGGCATAATCCATCAACTGGAGTTGTTTGTGGAGGGATTTAATGCCAGGCTAAGATGTTTAAACTCACAATATAGACAATGCAAAATCAGTGAAGTCTTCTGAGGTGTGAAATGACATATTTAGAAATAGTGTTTTAGGTGGCCATGGGGCCTTGAAATGACTTCAGTGTCTTTCAGCCCAAGAAAGCTACACTCAACATGCAATGCTCAGCTCAAATGCCATTTTTCCTTGAATATTCCCTGACTGACCTGACCCTGACCATCGCTTCCCTAGGCTTCCTGAGCCCATTACTAAGGCCTTTCTTTTACTGTTTTATTCTCATCCTCCCATGCATCCCCTTTTTCTCTCTAGACCCCTCTTGGGTTTGTCCATCTTTGTGTGCCCAAGATTGGCCAAATGTCTAGCACCAAGTAGGCATGGGATAAGTGTGTGTTGATTGACTAGCCCTGGTAGAGGGACTCAAGCTTGAGTGACACTGGTGGAAATGGAGAGGAGGTGAGAGGTGTCAAAGAGATTATGAAGGAAAACCTCTTAAAGTTAGGAAAAAAGCACAGGAGGGAAAAACAGTTCTAAAGATATTTTTAAGCTACCACTGATTGAATTCTAGAAGAAGTACAAGTGAGAAGAGGGAGGTGATTTCTCATTTAGACACCTTGGCTTTGGGCTGACAGTGGGACATCCAGGTAGAAATATTTGGGAGGACGATGGAAATGCGAGACTCACAGGCCAACCATATACTTAGATCTTTTTATCTTTCAGAAAAGATTTCTCCATAACCCTCCAAGGAAATATGGCAGGATAAGAAAGGTGATTATTGCATAACTTTCTACAAGTTCTCATCACATAACTGATTTTTCATGCACTCTGTATTATTCTGTGGTTTCTCAACTGGGTAATTATTATTAAGCTTCTTCCAACACCCCACTCCCACCTTTTAAAAACTTTCGGTATGCACCTTCAGTGTTGCTACTTTGAACACTATGTTGTATAGATGGCAAGATCTTCTTTGAATGGTAAACCATTTGAGATGGAGGGGATAAGGAGCCATCAAAATAGACCTCATGGATGTGCTTTAGCTATAGATGCAGATGTAAGGGTGTCAAAGTTATAAAAGAAAGCATGATGCTGGAATACATAAAAATATATCATAATAAGGTGATAGGGTCATCTTCAACTCAAACCCAGATTTTTTAAATCAATGTTACTATTTCCTAACTTTAATGAAATCTGATGGAGCAAAAGTTTATTCACAGTCTAAGTAGAGGAGGGGCTGACCTGGAAAATTGTTTACTCTGATGCCACTCTTTCAGCTCCTCAAGGGGGGGCTGGGCAGACCTCCCTTCTATCTATGAAAGTGATTCCTGCCTCTGTGGAGGCAACAAACAAATACGTACGGTGCAGTGTAGATTCAGGACATGGTGATGGTTTTTCCAGGGTTGGGTATGAATGAGAACTTGAGAAGAAGGAGGAGGTGAGAAGTGCCATTCTTACACACTTCTTGTAGAAATGGCCATTCAAGACGTTCACAGACTTCTAAGGCAGGTCAGACGTAGCTGGCCAATGGGACTTCACCTTCCACTGGGAATGTGAGGTCCAGGCCTTTACATTATCTGATGTTCTGAACAGTTTGAACTCTTAAGTCCTTGGGACATTTCACCCACTGGATTTCCTAAAGGGAAACTATCATATTATTTGCCCTACTTAGTGAGTATATTAAAGACCAGCATCTGTACCATTCCCCAGGTGCCAAGAGTTACTCAGTTAGATTACCCACGTAAGCTGACAACGTCCTACCAACAGATTCTACCCTTATTTGTGGGTGCAGCACTTTTTAGCAACAACCTGCAGTTACCTCTATATCTTGCCTCTCCCTATGAGAAAGAACAGAAGCTCCCCAAGTGGCAGATCTCAGGACCCGTTACTACCTCCGTGGGTCCTCTGTGCCTCTCAGAACCTCTCTTGCCCCTTGGCTTCTGGAATCTTCAGTGTCACTCTCAGCACCACATGACAGCTTCCTGTCTCCTCACAAAGATCACTGACACCTTTTGATGACAGCTGCTGTGTTGTAAAATAATCTGATATACACCTTTAGGACAATCTTTTTATTGTAGGCTACTATTTGCTTAGGAGATAGCAAGTAATCTGTTCCTAAGTGAAATGATACTCATTTATTCACTGATCTAACGTACAATGATTGAGTGCACACCCTAAATGCCCAATGGTCATTAGAAGATTGAAACAATATCTCTGACCTCAAGGGTTGGTTCAACTTCACTGTCTAACATGGAAGAATAACTAATGGAGATGGGTGGTGAACTTTAGGCCACACGGAAACGTGGGCAGTGACATGGACACCTCTCAGATCATTGTCCCATGGATCACACTTTTCCATGACCACTCTGCCCTGGGCTGCAGGTAAAAGCTGAGGCTGCCTGTGTCCTAGAGGGAAGGAGGTCAGGTCATTCTCCTGAATATTGGAATGCAATGTACAGTTAGTGGGTGGTAGTCAGTTACCTCTGAAGAGTCAGCTAGCTGACTTTTGGGGATTCAGAGGGAGGGAAGAGGAGGGTGACCTTCTGGAAGAAGAGTTGCAACCCTGGGAAATTGGGGCACATTTTACCTTTGGGGCTGTGCCCTAGGAGACCTGTGATAGGTGGTGACATTCTTCTCTGGGGCACTTGCATGGATGCCAGGACTCTGGGCCCTGTGGTCGCTGGAGCTGTTGACGATGACTCCTCGGCCTGACACTCTCACGGCAGCTCCTCCAGGTGGGATGACGTTTTCTAATATAGAGAAAAATGCCTAAGGGCCTCTCAAAGCAAGAAAACCAGCAGAGTTTCTCCAACTCCATCTGTGGGAACCAGGGCCAGACTCCCTGCATGGTTTCACAAAACCCCACTTTGCATCTGAGAGCCAGGGAATAGAACTTGCTTTGGGCCAAAGAGTGGTACTTTGGTACTTTTTATTTTCCAAGTAGATTTGTGTATCCATGAAAACAGGTATGAAGTAATGGGTAAACCGTGTCTTGAATCCCTCAACAGATTGCTGTTTAAATAAGTGAGGGATGCGTACATCACATTCAATATTGTCCTTTAATCTTTCTCTCTTTTATGCAGAAAAGAGTACCGAAGTCTCACGACAATACTTTAGATAACCTTTGTGTAAGTACTAACGCCCACCTGTAACCCCAGGGTAATGCAGGCCTTTTCCCTCGGCACATTCTCTGAGTCATCACTGCATTTCCCTGAAGCGCACTCACACTCGGGTGCAGCATGTTGCTATGTGTGATGAGCAGGGGACAGCAGCTGCATCACCCACCCACATCAGGTACATGGTTCTGGCGTTGGGTGTCTCGGCCTGAAAGCATCCTTTCCATTTGTTCAGTGGAAACCTTCCCATTTCCTCATTTCCCCTGAAAGTGATTCTGGGAGGCAGAGCTTGAGACCACTGGGGTCTCTAGAGCCTGGGCTTGAAGTAGTAATGGGTGCAGCTGGCCTGCAGATGAGGAAATTTGAGGGGAAAACAGCAGTTTAAAGAAGGCAATAAGGAAGGAAAGGAAAATCCCAAACATCTATTCCAAGGTACAGGTAGAGCTAGATGGTTTTAAGCTTCAACCAGAAGGAACAGGCCAGGCCAACCTGGCAAGTTAAGGCGTGAACCCTGTTGTGAATCCTGCAGAGAAATGCACTCAGGGCTAGTGGGTTCTTTACGGAAGCCCTATATCCAATCTTGAGGGAGCCATCATGGTGCTGAGCTGGTCACCACATAGCAAATCACAGGGCATTTTTACTCAAACTGGTACCATATGGCTGGATGCTTTAAGGTCTGCTAAAATTATGGATGACTCCACTCTCTAAGTTGAATCATATTTTGATTCGCTTCATTGCAACAAGGTGGACATTTTAAGCAGAGTCACCTTTGCACAACTCCAGGGGAAAGCACTCACATGGGTTAGTATGCAGTAATACTGATACACAACGTCCAAAAGAGGAGGGATAGTCAAGTAGTTTTACATATAGTTTACCTCCAAAGCAATCCCCCCAGCAATATTTAGATCTTATCCACACTCTGTCTGACCCTTGGCCAACTGAAGGATTCTTTAGTCATCTAAACAGTGCTGGAGTCCAGTGTTGGTGTGGCTTGTTTGGGATGGATACAGACACAGAGGGTCAGGTCTCACAGCCCACGACCAAGAGTCCATGGGGAGGAGATGGCAGCTGTTCCAGCAAGAGTACCTTCATTGCTGTCACTAATCTTTCCTAGGACTGATATTACAGGCCAGTGCAGGCCTATAATATCCCCTTTGCTCAGGGTAAGTCTCAACTTAGGCTGAAACTAAGACCTTTGGAAAATAGTATTGCCCAGATGCCACCCTAGAGGAAATTCTGTTCATCAGTCTAGGCTATGACTTGGGCATTGGGATTGTTTAAAACTCCCCAGATGATTCTGATACACAAACTTACCCATTCCGTGAATTAAAGAAGACCACCAATGGATCTGCCCCACCCGGACAAATTGATTCAGAATTTCTGGCGTAGGGACCAGGGCATTAGTATTTTATATACTCTGCCCTGAAAGTTCTAATGTGCAGCTGGACTAAGAAACAAAGAGCTAGATAAATCTGCTAAAAAAAATACACAAATGTGAGGTTCTTAGACCTTGGTTATATTTGTTATATCCTTGTTCTTCTGGGAAGAGGGGTCATCACTTTCTAGAGAACGATGATGGTGATCTGTGAGTGTCTACACTGATGAGAAAAAACATGGCCCCGAGACTCCATGTCAGAGCAGTCTCAGTCTCCAATTGGGGGATGTCCTTGAGGAGCCCCAGAACATTGAATGGGAGCTTTTGGCAAAATGGTCCTTCCTCATATATGGCCATTTCAAAACCAAAAGAAACGGCCAGAATCCCAATTCACCCAACACAAGTAGTCTCATTCAAAAGCCCAGAACAAGACTCAAAATAATTGTTAAAATAATCTTGTATCACTTTCCACACTAAGTTTAATCCACATTATTAAATTCTCAATATATCACCCTTCAAGGAGTCAATTTAACTTAACCCTTAACTGGGTTAAGCCCCAGTTATTGTGGTATAGACAAATGCATTTAACACTTTATTTCAGGACCTTATTTTATCTGCAAGGTAATAAAGTTATTCAGATTCCTAAAAATTCGTCTTGTTTTGTTGCTAGCCTTTCAGTGTTAGAGTCTCTGGTTTTATAGGGAAGACTTTCTGGTCTGACACACAGGCCCTTCCTCCTGAATTTCATCGCAGACCACAATTTCTGCTTCTGAAATCGTCACGCTATGCTGTTCTTTAATATCTCAGGGAGAAGCATATAAGTGTCCATTCAGATTCACACAGAAGCAATGAGTTGTAGATTCCCCTAGCCCTGGCCTTCTGGGGTCTCACCAGGGATAGAGATGTTGTTTTACCTTCTAGCTGGGAAACTCAGATGTGTGTGAGACGTGCCGGGATGGAGGAAAGCTGTTTTGCTGTGATACTTGTTCGAGATCTTTTCATGAGGACTGTCACATCCCACCTGTGGAAACTGAGAGGTTCGTGAGATGCAGCCCCTCCCTTCTTATCAGGGACGCTTCCTCCTGCTGTACACACTGTCCCTACAGAGTTCTTACTATGTCTAGGTGGGGAAACAGCAGGGCCATAGGTGCAGGGTCCAGCAGTATGATCCAGGGAGCTGTTTCGAGATGCCGGCAGCAGCAGGTTAATGCGTTGTGCTCTCCTCTAGGTCGGTAGCCAGGCCCTTGGCCCACGTACTGCTACTGTCGTTTCCTAGAAGTTTCCAGCACGGACTCCTGTTCATGGGGGTGGAAATGCCACTTGTTTGTGTTCTGCACTGATTTAGAGAAGGCAGGAAACGTGGGCTGGTTCCCTCATTTTGCCACGTTCTTAGTGGCTGAGGGAAGCCCGAGGCCCCCCAGGGGTTAAGGCCCAGTCTCGACACTCAGTCCTGGCAGGCAGGGTTCCTTGTGCTTCCAGAAACAGACAGAGAAAGAAGAGCCCACTACTCATCCTGACACCACCTCCATGCCCTGAGCCCTTGTTGCTCCTTCGATGGCATGAGGGTCATTGGCTCAGACCCCACGTGGGGTTCTTGGAGACTCTGGAGGTGCCCCCTTCCTCCTCCAGCTGTGTCCATCAACATTCCCGAAAGGAGGACAGTATCAGGCATAGGAGTGATGACTGTTTCCGGGGACCTTGCCCTCGCTCACTTACGCCCGGCCCCTTAGGAGCCTGTGGAGTTGCACCTTCTGCAGGATAAAGGAGTCTTCAGGAAGCCAGCGATGTCTCGGGGAATCTGGGGTCCTGGCAAGGCAGATGCAGCCCGAGGAGCAGTTGGTGAGTCGGAAGGGAACCCCAATTCTTCCCTCATGTGAGAGAAGTCAAATAGGCAGGGTCGGGAGAAAGGCAACCAAAGGGTGTGAGCCATGACTCAGTCACACTGAAATCACACCAGAACCTGTTTGCAGCCATTGCCATGACTGTTTCCAAGAGCCATCCATGTCTGGGGAAACTTCCAGATACTGGTGTGAGCCATGCCTCTGGCTGGGCATGTATATGGATGGGCTCATTGTCTCCAAGCTGCTTTTCAATCACAGCCACCTTCTTTTGCAGAAATGTGAGTTCCTCCTCTTGAAGGTCTATTGTCATTCAGAGAGCACCTTTTTTGCGAAGATTCCATACTACTATTACGTAAGTAACAATAACAAACTGTGGTTACAGGCTGCCATGATGTTACCCCACCTTGAAACAGGTACCCATGGGAGTGGAGATCAGAATCCCATGGGAGTGTGAGCACGAGCTGCTGCTACCTTTACCTTTTTGTATTCCTCCTGGATCTGATGGGAAATCCACAGGAGGCACACATTGAACTCTGCCAGTAATTCTCCCATTGATTTTTGGTTTTCACTAGATTAAAGAGGCTTCTAAAAACCTGAAGGAACCCATGTGGTTGGACAAGATCAAGAGGAGGCTGAATGAGCAGGGTTACTCCCACGTGGAGGGGTTCGTGCAGGACATGCGCCTCATCTTTCAGAACCACAGGGCATCTTACAAGGTAAGTGTTTCTCCCTGCTTCCATTTCATTTTCTGTCCATTGAGCCACTCTGTCCTCATGTTCTGGTGCCTGGGAAATTTTAGTTTCCCTCATCCTAGGAAACCTGCACAGCAAGAGTTCCAGAAGTCAGTGACTTTTCCGTTCAAGACTGGAGCTCAGCAAGCCGTAGTAACAGTGAATCAGAAGGTGTCCCTGCAACCAGAACCCCAGGCCCCAAAGAGCTCAGACCCTCCTACAGCTGCCATTGAGAACAGCGGAGTCCTGCCTGCTCCAAACCCAGGGAGAAGAGACTTGCCTCTTAAAGTCACATTGTGCTTCTTATCTCTCCCCCCGAACACTCAATCTGACCTCTTCAGAAATCCCAATCTCCAGATTCCACTCCATGTGAATGGATCATATAGTTGAACAGGAGGCACCAGAGGGGAACAGAAGTGACGATGAAAAAGGAAGGTCATTGATCTACCTCAAAAGCAATCTGCACTATTTGCACTGTTACAAAGAACGTAGATTACTTTTCTAACTCTCACTGAAATCAATAACCCAACCAAATAAGTAAGAGTCCCCAAGTGTGGTTATGATTTCCCATTTCTGTCTTGTTCATAAGAAACACCCATGCTCTTAGGAAACACGTTGCTCTTCGCTGCATGAGTTTCTTAGCATGACCTGGTTCACATAACTTAGGGTGTCTACGACAAGAGAACTGATCATTCTCAATTACAAGGTGGCCAGTGACACTGATAATGAGGACCCTGATTTTTGTGTTCATTTTATTTTATTTTTTTCCAGTTCAACGACTTCGGCCTAATGGGACTTAGACTGGAGGCAGAATTTGAGAAGAATTTCAAGGAAGTGTTCACTATTCAGGAAACGAATGAGGACAGTTCCCTGGAATAGCGGATGTTGTTAGTGTCCTGGAAAACCCCTTTTGGAGTAGGCTTCCCATCCCCCGACCGCATGGAAGCCTGGCTGCTTATGCTGCTCCTTCCCAGAGCACATTGCCTTCCGCCAGATGGAGCCAGCTTCACCTGGAGGGTCACACTTCCTTGGCCTGGGGGCCAGCCTCCAGTGCCAGGGTGGACTCAACCTTGTGTTACGATTCATGCTCCTGTGTTCCTCATGAGATCAGGCTAGAGCTAGTCTGTGGCTGTGATCACATCCTTGCTTAGCTTTTCCTACAATCCTGCTTCCCTCCCGCCTTCCTCCCAAAGAAACTCACAATAAATCCCTTACTTAAGAGACTTTATCTCAGGCTCTGCTTCTAGGGAACCCAACTTAAAGTAATGATCCTAGCAAGCAGGCTGCAAGGGTACGTTCTGGATTTGAATCACGGTCTGGCCAGCTGGTGATGGGTGGTATATTGCTGGTCCCTGGTGTGCTCTAATGGTGCCTTTGCCAAACTTTCACCTTTGGGAAACTCGAAGAGATAAAGAGGATTTCACTAGCTTTTGAAATTGGCATTCACAAAGGGAGAAATGGTAAATGGAATTGTAGATTTTGGTGGCTATTGCTAAGTGCCCCTAATATATTGAAAAGAATAAATGACAGCCTTAAATCTGTTAGTCAAAGCAAAGACACCCTTACAACTGCAGCTGGAAGGCAGACAAAAGGAAGGCCTGACACAGGTCCCAGTTTTAAGAATGGCAGAGCATAGGAGACGACTGAAGTGTGAACTGGGATGGCCTCCTGTGCCAAAGGCAGAGCCCTGGTAAAGGAGGAGTGCAGTCCTGAATCAGAATCAGCCTTTCCAGGTAGATGCAAGTGAGAATCTGGAGCTCCAGGTCTCCCTCAACACACAGGGCCTGCACAAGAATTCCCTACCCTTTGCTGGAAGACCAGACCCCCTACCCTAGCCCATCCTAATCTAGCTCGAAGGAAGACTGCAGAGTCCTCCCAGCATATGGCCCCACTGAGAAAGTCCCGGGCTGTCCTGCCAGCTGAAGAGAGCATTTACCCCAGTGGAGCTGCAGGACTGGCCAACATGTGCCAGCAGGTACCAGGAGATTGTGTCTGGGGGGGGGGTCCTGGACAAAGAAGGGGAATATGAGACTGGAAAAGGGAAAATTGTCAACACAGAAGCACTGTCCTGTGTCAAGAAGTTTAATTAGCCTGGCAAGGGCCAAAGGGGATGAATCAAGTATGCTCCTGGGTGGCTCTTAAAGCCATATATATATATATTTTTTCCTATTCCTTTAATTTTGGAATAAAGATGGCTATTCACTAAACTTATTGTGGTAATCCTTTCCTGATGTATATAAGTCAAATCATTATATATGCCCTAAACTTATACAGTGCTGTATGTCACTTATATCGCAATAAAACTGGAAGAAAAACATTTAATTAAAAAATTGAATTTAAAAAAAGCTTGGGGGGCTTCCCTGGTGGCACAGTGGTTGAGAGTCCGCCTGCCGATGCAGGGGACGCGGGTTCGTGCCCCGGTCCGGGAGGATCCCACGTGCCGCAGAGCGGCTGGGCCCGTGAGCCGTGGCCGCTGCGCCTGCGCGTCCGGAGCCTGTGCTCCGCAACGGGAGAGGCCGCAGCAGTGAGAGGCCCGCGTACCGCAAAAAAAAAAAAAAAAAAAAACAAGCTTGGTATAAACTGTGGTACATACTAGACGAAGTGGAAGCAGAGATGCCAGGGCAGACTGTGGAAAAGAAGATTCAAAAGCCTCTGGATGTCGGCACGGTTCCACTCTCTGCAACTGGAAAACCCATCCACCGGGTTACTGTGCTCCTTGGGAGGCCTCAGAGACATTAACTTAACAAGGTGATACAGAGCACACAGCTGAGGAGGCACCAGCATCCTTGAGATGCTCAGCGGCGGCTGTCCTCTGTAGGTCGGCATAATGGAGGAATGTTTTACTGGATTCCCTAGTAACAATGGCAATGATAGGATTCTAGAATAATGGAAGCCAGGTGGCAGCATTTAACTGTCAGAGCAAGATGAAATAATCTTTGTAATGTGCAGCAAGGTTAGAATGACGGCTGGGGCCCTGGCCCAAAGCAGTCTATGGAGATAGCTTATCGGACACGGTCAGTAAGCCTATTGTGGTAATCGTTTTATGATGTATATAAGACAAATCAGTATGCTGTACACCTTAAACTTATAGAGAGATGGGCAGCCAACAAGGATATTGCTTCATATATATCATCAAAAAAGATTAAAAATAAATGAACAGCCGGCTGAGATCAGCTACCCCAATAAAAAGTCAAGAGCCCTTGCCTAGTTTCCAGATCTGAGCCAAGTCCACGACCTGCTCATGGAAATGAGGGCAGGTCTCATAAAGTGTAAAAGTAGTGATTCCCTGAGTTCTTCACCAAAAGGACCTAAGGTCATTCATTCAAGTAACCCTATGCCAGACAAAGGAAAATACACACATCTTTTAACAGTTGTTGATACAGGATCTGAGTTGATGCTAATACCTGGGGTCCCAAAACACCATCATGGCCCCTGCTAGAGTGGAGTGTATGGATGTAAGGTAATGTCCGTCTAACAGTGAGTTCACTCAGTCCATGGGGTCACCCAGCAGCCGTTACCCCAGTTCCTGAAAGTAAGGATCGTGAGAACATACATAGCAGTTGACTGACCTGGATCTTTAACCTGTGAAATAACAATGACTGTCTTAGGAAAGTCCAAGCAGAAGGGCTTGAAACTGAACTTTCCCTTGGTGAAAATGGTAAGTTGAAAGAAAATCACAGTCCCGGAGAATGAGGGAATGACAGCGATTAGTGCCACATGCAAAGATTTAAGGATGCAAGGGTTGTAATCCTCATTACATCTTTGTTTGAACAGCAGTCTGGCTTCTGCAAAAGCTAAGTGGTTCATGGCTGCTAGATGACTACTAGAAACGTAACCAATAGTAGCCCCGGTTGCAACTGTTGTTGCTTGGTGTAGTATCTTCATTAGAGCAGATTAGCACGGCCTATGGGATATGACATGCAACTATTAATATGGAGAAATGTACTTTTAAAACATTCAGTAGAAAGGAGGATAAGAAGCAGTTCATGTTCACAGGGACTGGACAACAGTACATGTTTACACTCTTGTCCCAGGGCTATATGAATTCTCCTGCTCTCTGTCACAATATAGCCTGAAGGGACAAAGACTCTCTGGCCACTCTGCAGTACATTACATTGGTCCACTATATTGAAGACTGTATTAATCAGGGTTCTCTGGAGA
The DNA here is from genome assembly GCF_026419965.1 of Kogia breviceps. NCBI lineage: Eukaryota > Metazoa > Chordata > Mammalia > Artiodactyla > Physeteridae > Kogia > Kogia breviceps. Next base: position 193,003,574 of record NC_081311.1, read on the forward strand.
AGCAGAACTCCGTCTCTCTCTCTCTCATATATATATATATATATATATATATATATATGTATATATATGTTTGTTTGTTTATATATAAAATGTGAATTGGCTTATGTGCATATGGAGGCTGAAAAGTCTTATGATATGCCATCTGCAAGCCAGAGACCCAGTAAAAGTGGTATGTAATTCCAGTCCAAGTCTGAAGGCCCAAGAACCAGGGGAGCCAACAGTGTAAGTTCCCGTCTAACAGCAGTTGGAGACACCTGTCCCAGCCCAACCAGACAGGCAAGAAGAGAACAGATTTCCCTTCCTTCAATTCTTGTTTTATTCAGGCCCTTAACAGATTGGATGGCACCCACTTACCTTGAAGAGGGCAATCTACTTTACTGAGCCCACCTATTCAAATGCTAATGTCCTCAGAGACACACAGGATAATCTGGGCACCCAAGAGTGTCCAGTCAAGTTGACACATAAAATTAACCAACACAATGACAGTATGTTAATTGTACCTGATGAGCAAGACATGTTGAGTGTTCTAAAAGCCTGGCTGAGTATCACATGCACTCCAGAGAATGAGAGATAAACCCTACCAGATTTGGAGACATGCCATATAGGTAAATCTTTAGGGGTTCAATGGTCTGGCGCATAACAGGATATTCCCTCCAAGGCTCCAAGCTATCGTACCTCGTGTCTCCTACCACTAAGAGGCACAGTGCTTGGTAGGGCTCTCCAGGTAAGGAGAAGAAACATGGTTGACAATTTGATGAAAATGATTCTGGGCTTTGTAACCTGCAGGCAGGGGTGGAGGGTGGAGAGGGAGTAGTTATACCATCTGAATAATAAAATGTGTTCTAACCAATGTTTTCCACTGAATGGGAAACATGTCAGTAAATATAATTATGTGTCATCCCTCTCATAACTTTCATTTTTCATCAAGGCTTGATAGCAGCCGGCCCTTATTGATGATTTTTGGTGTTGTGAACAGTGCTAATTTGTGCTGTATCTATTGTGTAAGAGCACAGACTCTGCAGTTAGTCCATGTAGGTGGAAACCCAGCTCCTCATGTACTGGCTGTGTGTCCTTCAGCAAGTTACCTACCCTCCCCATGCAGTAGTTTTATCTGTAAAATGGAGATACTAGTAGTACATAGCTCACTGGATCATTGTGAGGGTTAGTGAGATTATATTTGCTATACACTTAGAAAGTGCTGACCTTGAAAGCAGTAAGTAAATAAATTAAGAACATTTACATGCAAATATCCTTGTATCGATTAGGGCTCTTTGCCAGTGAGGCCAACTTTATCTAGGTTAGACAGAAAAGGACTTCATTGATGGGATGCTTCATTGACAGCGGCTCACGAAAAGGCAGGAGGCTGGGCTCAGAGCCTGCAAATGGCCCCAGAACCAGGCAGGAAGCAGAGCTGCTCCAGGAACTGAACACCAGGAACATCTCCTCCACCTTGTCGAGGAGCTGCCACTGAACAAATGTTATCCAACTGTGTTTTCACTCCTTCACAAACTTCACGTGCGAGTCCAACTCCCCGAAGACAGTCTGGCTGGCCCGGCTCGCTCGTGGGCCGGTGTCTTGGTTGACATTCCTTCTACTCCTGCGCACAAAGGGGAGAAGTCTTCACCCAAAGGGATCCAGGTCTCTTAGGAAAGGGCTGGAGGAGGCTGGACAGCCAAGGAAAATGAAACTCATTGGCAGAACCCAGGCCGGGGCCATCGGTGAGCTCTGATGTTTAAGGGGAGGAATGGGGCAGTCCCAGGCCAGTCTGAGAGGCCACAGAGCCTGGGGGGCACATTCCCGAACCGAATGGAACAGGTTGACTGTGGTTCCATTGCCTGTGCTTTGGAGATTAAGGCCGAGTCGGTCCTCATGTTAGAAGGGAGAGCGGCCACTCCGCCACCCTGAACAGCCCAGGGCAAGGACGGCCACTAAGCCCATCGCCCCTGCCAGTTCCATTTACCTGGACGCCTATGTGGGCTGTTGGCTGCAAAGGAGGCTGGCTGTGGTCTTGCCTGGGGGGATTGTGCCTGTGTCCCTGGGAACTGCAGTAGGACTGATGCTCTTGAGGTCCTGGGCTCCACCCTTCAGCCTGAACCTCCCAGTGCAGGTTCCAGAGCATCAGCACACACCCTGCTATCTGGGTGGAGAGGACCGGGCCTTCTGTCTGGAGGAGAGAACGGGGTCCTCCAGCTCTCTCTGAGTCAACTGGGCGGAAGACGTCCCTATGAGGACACTATGCAAAGAGCAGTTGCCTACGGCTTCTAGAAAGTGAACAAAAGCAGGCTGATGGTAGGGGGGAAGTCGAAACTCAAAGGAAGCAGCCAGAACAAAATGCTTCCTGTTTATTATTACTCGAGAGCAGCCGCAGCCTTACACGGGGTGGCCTAAACTTTGGTAGGAAGCCCACCTTCTTTCTGGTCAGCTGGGAAGAAGCCCAGGGCAACCAGGTTTTCTGGGGAGAGAGGGGAAAATCCCAGGAAGGTGAAAGTCACAGAGAAGAGCCCCAAATTCTGTGTATAAACTCTCTCCACTTGAGTTCAAAAGCAACGGACAGGCAAAAAGGTGAGACAGATGAGGGGTCAAAATACTAGTTTTCTTCATGATAAAAGCTGGATGGGGCGCAGGGATGTGACTCACCATGTAGCAAAAAAGAGATCCCTGAAACCGAACCTCAGAATTGGGCTTTATCCACACACTCTTCCACAGCTCCAGTCACTCACACCCCACCCCGCCCCACTCCCCAGGTCCCTGTCTCTGTGCACTTGACCTTGGAAGGGCTGACAGAGCCCTGGCCCTGCAGGAAGGACAAGCCCAGGGAGACCCAACAAGGAACAAGCAGACTCATCCCTTCTACCCAGAGTCTCCCAGGAGGAGGGAGGGGCAGGGGGTCCAGGCCAGCCCCACTGACTGATGTGCTGCCCCCGGGAGGGGGCAATGGAGCAGGGCCTGAGTGTAACCACTTAGGTCCCAGGCGCCCACTCCACTCCACTTCTGCGCCCACGGAGGAGCAGCGGGTCTTGATCCTCTGGCCCCAGTGGCCACCGGGGCAGCTGCTGCTGCTTCCTTCTACCCTTCCAGCTCAGAGCCCGGGTCCTACTGTCTGGTCTCAGGGACAAGCCTCTGGCCCCCACTGGGGTCTCCCAACTTAGAGACTCAGCCCCACTACTGAAGTCTGAGGGGAAGCTGTTCCTGCTGAAGCTCGTGGAGCCCGGCGCCTTAGCGGGTCCTCTGCCCCAGGTCCCTTCTCAAGCACGACCTCCCCTGCCCTCTGGGTTTCCAGGCCCAGTAGCCGGGCTCCTCCCGGGGCAGCAGACATGCTCTCCAGTGTTCCTCACGGCCATGGAAAACGCCCCAGGTGCCCCCTTATTTCCTGCAATCACTCCAGCAGGGTTTGTAAGAGGAGTTCAACCTCTTCTTTTTTTTTTTTTTTGCAGTACGTGGGCCTCTCACAGTTGTGGCCTCTCCTGTTGCAGAGCACAGGCTCCGGACGCGCAGGCTCAGCGGCCATGGCTAATGGGCCCAGCCGCTCCGTGGCATGTGGGATCTTCCCGGACCGGGGCACGAACCCACGTCCCCTGCATCGGCAGGCGGACTTTCAACCACTGCGCCACCAGGGAAGCCCCCCTTTTTTTTTTTTAATTGAAGTATGGTTGATGTACAATGTTGCGTTCGATTCTGCTGTCCAGCAAAGTGATGCAGTTATACATAGATATGTATTCTCTTTTATATATATTTTTTCTTTTTCGTTATGGTTTATCATAGGATCAACCTGCTTCTTAATTTGGTCCTGTCCTTTTCCAAACCCGACTTCCTGGCTTAAAGAAACTGCATTCTCCACAGAGGCCTGGGGGTGCTTCAGAAACGCCCACCGCTCTCACAGAGTGTGGCGCAGGCCCCGCTTTCTCAGACCACAGGAAGGTCTCTGCCGGGGGCCAGGCGCAGCCCCCACGCGGGAGTGTCCACCCTGCGGGTTGCTCGTCCAGCGCTGCAAGGTGGCCTCTAATTCCAGGTGCTTATCTTGAAGGTCCTAAACAGACAACAGAAAAGTGGGCACCTTTATGTCAACAGCCAGCACGGCAGTGGCCTGGGCCACCAGCTGCCCAGGGACAGAGAGGAGAGGGAGAGGGGACACTAGAAACGGCAGGTGTGGCCTGTGCCAGCCTTGTCTGGACCCCACGCCCCATGGAGTCAGGAGCAGAGGACGGCTCTGCCCAACAGAGGCTCGGCTTTACTAGTCCTTCTACCCCCGCCCCCCCAAAGTGAGGGGGCGGAGAGAGGGGTCCACACATGTGCAGGACCGGGTACCACTGAGACCCTGCCTGCTGGAAAAGATGCCCTCATCAGTGTCCTGCGATCTGTCCCAACCACTGAGATGTGATGCTCACTGCTTTGGGGGAAAGAAAGAACAGAAGTGGAGAGAAGGTGGAAACCTTCCCCCTCATCTTCAAATATGATTTGCTTTTGTGCTGACTCAAGTGAGTCTTCTGGTCACTTCTCATTCTTTGTGGAATTATGACTCCAAATCTGGGTGAAAAAGCTGTGCACAGACACAACTTCAGGGCCTAGGGTCACCCTCTCAGCTGCTGATGAGGGTCCCCTCATCACCCCTGGCTGCAGTTGTGAAGCAACCCCCTAGTCGGGGCACCTTAGACCCTTGCACCTGTCACCCCTTGTCACCAACTTGGCTCCACCCTTGGCCCCAGGGCCTTGGAGATTTTTCTCCCACCTCTGGCTGATTTCCAGGAACACGAAGAACGTTCTCTCCACTTTATAAAGCTGAGCATTTGGGCTCTCTCCTGCTCTGTGTCCATAGGCTGCGACCTAAATGGGTCGGTCCAGGCTCTGCCACAGCCCGGAGAAAAGATTTGAAGACTCTTGTCTTTCCCTCTCCGACTACGGTCACCTCGGCAAGGCAAAGGGGGCACGCATGGAGTTTACCCCGACCGTGTACTAAGCTCAGAAACGCTCTGAGAAGGCAGGAGACTGAGGACGGTTGGGGTCCTGCAGAAGTTGTTGCTGTCTTTGCACAAACAGGCGGACCCCTGAGGGCTGGCCCTGCTCCTCCCCTGGCCCTCCAGGCCCTGGCGGTCACTCCTTGTCTTTCATCCCTGGGACCACATGTCTGGATGGCTGGAAGCACAGTGGAGTCGCGAGAAGAGGCAGGGCGTCCGTCCGCACAGCTCAGCTCACTGACAAATACTTTCACTTCTCTTTTCTCTACTTGGGCGGAGTCACTTCCGGGAGAGTCCCAGAGCAGACTTCCTGCTCAGGGCTCAGGGCTCCAGCAGCCTCCCCGGACCGGAGGCTGGGGAGCCTGGAGGGGTCGGAGGCCAAGCTCAGGCCCAGGCCAGGCTGGGCAGGAAGATGGCTGGTGGGGGCGGCGTGCTCATCAGCAGGTCAGTCTTTCTCCCCGCTTCCTCCCACCTGTCCTCTGGCCACGCTGCTGCTTCAGTGCTGTGCTTTGGACTCTGCACTAAACCTCTGCTTTACGCCAGGTGTAGGGAAACAGTCACCTGCAGTGACTGAAGGGCAGGAATGTATAATGAGGAAATCGGATTTTAAACTGCAGCAGGGCGCCTGCTGGTTGAGTCCTGCAGCCACAACACAGGTGGCTACTTGTTTTGCAGCTACTGCTGAGCTGGCAGGCCTGTCTGAAGGCAGCAGATCTTCCTGAGGCTTTGCAGCAAGGATTTATTTCCTTGTGACCCCAGATCACTCTCGTTTCCCTCAGGTCAGTTCTACCTTCACATAGGTCATTTCAAAGAAGGTAGTTTCGAAAATAAAAAATTCAGGGGAAACCCCTGATTTATTCTCAAACCCTGGGTGGTGCTGTCGGTCTCGTACCTGTCCTGTGCACGGGGCCTGGGTTCTTGCTCCAGAGATCCTGAGCAAAGAAATTAAAGGGAAGAGAAATACCCCAAACTGCAAAGAGCTAGCGCAGCCTGAGTAATTTCACGTTTGGTTTCATTTACTGTTCTGGAATAGGTTACACGTCTACAAGAAAAAGAGTAGAAATCCTATCTTTTTCTCTAGTAATGGATCAGAAATACCATTACTTAATATTTAAAACTTTTAAATGTCTTAATGCAAAAGAAAAACATTATGCATTCTTGCTCATAAAATTTCAAACAATATAGAAGTAGAGAGAGGGAAAAAGTCCTGTTCACCACTCACCCCCTTGCAGCTTCCCATACCAGTCCTGTTAGAGTCGCAGGCATAACCTTCCAGATCCTTTTCTCTGCATTTACATATATAACTCATTTTCTTAAACGTAAAATTTGAAGCCTGTTTTTGAAAAAGTGGATTCATATTGTGAATGCCATTTTGCATTTTCACCTACTTTAATAGCCATAGGCTCTTCTCATTCTTTTTAACAGCTATATATTGGTTACAGAAGAGGTTACAGAAAAATCCGAATGAACTTGTTGGCCAGCCCAATACTATCCCATAGAATGGATACACCATCGTTTTTATTGTTTGTTTATTTAATTGAAGTGTAGTTGATTTGCAATATAGTGTTAGTTTCAGGTGTAGAGCAAAGTGATTCAGTTCTATACACACACACACACACACACACACACACATACATATAAAAATATGTATTCTTTTTCAGATTCTTTTCCCATATAGGTTTTACAAAATATTGAGTATAGTTCCCTGTGTTATACAGCAGGTCCTTGTTGTTTGTCTACTTTATATACTAGTGTGTATATGTTACTCTAAAATTCCTAATTTACCCCTCCCCCCACGTTTCCCCTTTAGTAAACATAAGTTTGTTTCCTATGTCTGTGAGTCTGTTTCTGTTTTGTAAATAAGTTCATTTGTATCTTTTTTTAGATTCCACAAATAAGTGATATCATATGAGATTTGTCTTTCTCTGTCTGACTTACTTCACCTCTAGGTCCCTTCATGTTGCTGCAAATGGCATTATTTCGTTCTTTTTTATGGCTGAGGAGTATTCCATTGTATAAATATACCAATCTTCTTTCTCTGTTCATCTGTTCATGGGCATTTAGATTGCTTCCACATCTTGGCTATTGTAAATAGTGCTGCTATGAACGTTGGGGTGCGTGTATCTTTTCCAAGTATGGTTTTCTCCAGATATATGCCCAGGAGTGGGATTGCTGGATCATATGGTAGCTCTATTTTTAGTTTTTTAAGGAATCTCCACACTATTATCCATAGTAGCTATACCAATTTACATTCCCACCAGCAGTGTGGGAGGGTTCTCTTTTCTCCACACCGTCTCCAGCATTTATTATTTATAGACTTTCTGATGATGGCCATTCTGACTTACACCATAGGGTTTTTTTGTTTGTTTTGTTTTTTTATTTTTGGCTGCATTGGGTCTTTGTTGCGGAGTGCAGGCTTATTGCAGCGGCTTCTCTTGTTGCGGAGCACGGACTCTAGGCGCGTGGGCTTCAGTAGTTGCAGCACGTAGGCTTCAGCAGTTGTGGCTCACGGGCTCTAGAGCGCAGGCTCACTAGCTGTGGCGCACGGGCTTAGTTGCTCCACGGCACGTGGGATCTTCCCGGACCAGGGCTCAAACCCATGTCCCTTGCATTGGTAGGTGGGCTCCTAACCACTGCGCCACCAGGGAAGCCCCATACACCATGGTTTTTAAAGCATCCCTCCTCCCCACCCTAGTGACAGACATTTAGATCATTTTCAATTGTTCACTTTTACCAGGAAGCAGTGATAACAACGATTATGTATTTCTTTATATTTTTGTACATATAAAAGTGTTTGTCTCGTGTCAATAACCAAAAAAATGGAATTGCTGAGGCAAAGGGTACTAATATTTAATTGTTTATAGATTCTGCAAACGGCCTTTCTAAGTAGCTGGACCAATGTATTCACCTACGAGATTTAGATGAGCCATCTCCCCACACCCAAACTTTGCAGAGGTGGTGGATCAAGAGTTGCATCTTGCCAACTTAACTCTCCTGGTTACATGCGAGGTTGAACAGTTTTTTTGTTTTTTGGTCTCTTCTATGAAGTGCTGGTTGATTTATTGCCAGTGTTAGTGAGTTGAGGTGATTGTTCTTTCTTTAACTGTAAGGGAGAATTTGCTAAAATTCTGAAACTTATAAATATACTTTCCTTGCCCTTTCACTTTGCTATGGTGACTTTATCTTATGAAAGCTTAAACTTTAAAGTACAGACTTATTATTGTATTGATTTTATAAAATAGATGTACCCTTGTTATTATGAATAAATAAAGTGATGCAGAAAGTTATTGATAAATTCCGCGTGCACAGTCTTTAACTATAGCCCTTGTGTTTTGAAGGTGATAGATTCAATTCTACCTTTACTTCTGGGTAAGTTTCTCTTCTAGTATCTCCAAAACGATTTTCTTTTTCAATTTTGGGGCAAAATTATTCTTCCACTGGAGCAACTTCAGACTTCACAGCATTTATCTGTCCCTAACCTTTCATCTCTTTAGCTTTTTACTTTCTGCTCATAATGGTTGTCTCAAACTTTTCTACATGACAATTATTTAATTTTTAGTAGTTTGGGGTTTCTTGGGTTTTTTTAAAGTTGATTTGTTTATTTGGGGGGGGATCTTAATTTGTTTCTACAGCTCTTCCAACTCCACCTGAAATCACATATTGTTATTTTATCACTCTGTCTTCATGCTCTTGCTTTATTATTTGGGTCTTTGTGTGATGTTCAGTGCTTTGTGGATGTTTTCTTCATCCTCTGGGTTATCCTTCCCGATTGATTCTATTTGCAGTTTGGTTTCAAGTGTTGCTTTACTTTCTTGTTCACGTGCCTGCCCTGGTTTTACAGCCCATTTCATTCCTGCACGACCTGGTCAGCTCTCCCACCACCCACAGTCTTAAGCTGAGTGCATGTTTTTGTTTTTTTCCCCCCCACATTTCCTGTCTTATCTGAGACCAAATTACTTCCCGTCTGATCTACAGTTAAAGCTTCTACTTTAATTCTTATCAATTTTTGTCTGAGAAGCCTTTAATCTGTTAAACCATCCCTTTTCCCACTGATCTGCAGTGCTCCCTTTCCTATTAGCCAAGGGGCCATATGTGCAGGGTCTGTTTCCGTGCACTCTCTTCTCTGCCATTGACCTATGACAGCCTCTCTTTACGCGTTTCCACACTGTCATGGCAACAACAGCTTCACGTGAACTCTTGAAGAGTAAATCTTCCCATGTTCTTTTCTTCTTCCAAAGTGTCTTGGCCCTTTGCATCTCCAAATCAGCTTGTCAAAATCTTGTCAAGGGCTTCCGTGGTGGCGCAGTGGTTGAGAGCCCGCCTGCCGATGCAGGGGACGCGGGTTCGTGCCCCGGTCCGGGAAGATACCACGTGCCGCAGAGCGGCTGGGCCCGTGAGCCGTGGCCGCTGAGCCTGCACGTCCGGGGCCTGTGCTCCGCAACGGGAGAGGCCACAACAGTGAGAGGCCCAAGTACCGCAAAAAAAAAAAAAAAAAAAAAAAAAAGCTTGTCGAGATTTTGGTTAGGATTGCGTTGACTCTATATGGGTCAATTTGAAGAGAATTGACATCTTTACAATTCTGTCTTCCATCTCATCAATATGGTATATATATATATTAATTTTAAAATATTTTCTAATAAAATTTAAACTTTTCTGTCTAGAAGTCTTATTCTTCTGCTAGATTTATTCATAGGTACTTGAGATCTTTGTGCTATGATAGCTATATAATTTAAAAATCAACTTTCTAGCTGCTTGTTACTAAGATATAAAAATAAATTGAAACTTTGCCAAACTTAAAAAAATTCTAATAAATTGTATGGAGATATATATTTTGTATATAGATATAAGTTTATATAATGTATACGTAATGACTATTTTGTTACTTTCAATCTAATTCTTATACTTCCTACTTCTTTTTCTTGCCTTACTGTGTGGGCTAGGACTTTGTACATGGCGAATATAAGTAGTGATAGTAATCATCTCTATCTTGATTCCAGTCCCAAAGGGAAGGTCTTTATCATTGTACAATTATGAATGATGTTTGCTGTAGGTTTTCTATTTTAATAAAAAGACTTACACAGATTAAAGAAGTTTTATACTTGGCATCTGATACTTTCAATATATGAGGTGTTTGTGACCCTGTTTTCTGTTGTTTCTGTCACTTGTCACTCACAAGTTTCTTTTTTTAAATAAACTTTTTATTTTGGAATAATGTTATATTTACAGAAAAGTTGCAAAGATAGTACAGAAGTCTCTAATACTGTACACCCAGTTTCATTTCCTGTGTTGTTATCTTCTTACATTATTGTGGTACATTTGTCAAAACTAAAAAAACCAATATTAGTAGGTTACTGCTAACTAAAGCCCAGACTTTTTCAGTTTCATCAGTTTTTCCACCAATGTCCGTTTTCTTTTGCAGGATTGAATCCAGTATAACACATTGCATTGAGCCATCCCATCACCTCTTCTCTTCTGGTCTGTGACAGTTTCTCAGTCTTTCCTTGTCTTTCACGACCTTGACAGTTTGAAGAGTACTGATCAGGCATTTTGTAGAATCTTTCAATTTGGGTTTGTCTTGATGTCTTTCTCATGATTATACTGGGGTTACAGGTTTTATGAAAGAAAACCACAGAGGTGAAATGCCCTTCTCATCACCTCATATCAGGGGATATGTTAACCTGACTTATCACCAGGAATGCTGACCTTGATCGTTTGGTTTAGGTAGTGTTTGCCAGGCTTTTCCACTATAAAGTTACTATTTTTTTCCTTTCCACACTCTATTCACAAAGATTATTTTGCTTATATAGCTAGTTATCTTTGACTCTGTACTAGCATTGTATTTGGAAAAATTATTTATAGGTAAAATCTGGCACTACAAGTGAAGGTACTAGGCTTTGGAAAGGATTTCTGTTTGCTACAAGGTGCCTCAGGATGCACCAATTTGGGAACTCTTTAGCACATGTTCAGGGGCTGAGAGAACCTGGAGGAACCCAGGTGATTTAACTGGGAATACAATTCAGTAAATTCAGAGATATCCCTCCATTTATTCTCACCATGAAGATGTCAAGGTCAGGGTCTGGACTCCCATTGGGCTCTCCACCCTGTGTGGACTCTAGACTTTATTTCCATCTCTCTCACTCCTTAAGGCTGTCAAACCTGAGGTCCTGATTCTCTGGGGTCAGCAAATGCCCTCAAATCAAAAGTGTCTCTGTGCTTTGCTTACCTCTCTGGTTTCTCCTTCCCCTTTACTTTTGCCTAGCAAATCCTTACGGTGGTTTCATCTCTTCTATGATTAATAACATGTTTAAATGCTTTTTCCAACTCAAGTGTTTTCAACAGAACTCTGTACTGCTTGTAGGAGTTGGGAGAGATTGAGATGTTTTGAATCCTGACCTACCACACCAGAAACTTATGGTCATTGACTAAATGATTGATTGATTGATTAACTGCCATTTTTCAAAGTTTATGGCTTGAGGTTTGATTGTGGCTCTTGAAGTTTTCTCTGACTGCTTCTAGGATTTTTCTCTTAGCATTTAAACTGTAGTGAGTCTAGATTTGTTTGTTTGTTTTTTTTATTGTTTTGTTTTGCATTTAACCTGTTGGTGTTTTCACAGTTGCTTAAATTTGTGAGTTGATGCCTTTTATTTGTTTTGGAAAATCCTTAGCCATTAACTCTTCAAATAAGTCTTCTGCCCTCCCCCCAGCTTCCTCCTCTTTCTTTCTAGGACTCAAAAGCAGATTATACTAGACCTTTTGACTGTCTCTCACATATTCCTTTCATGCTTTTCTGCATTTTTCCATTTTTTAAAAGTCTGTACTTTAGTTGGATGTCTTTTATTGAGGTATCTATCTTCTAGTTAGCCAATCGACAAGTTTTGACTTTTTAATCCAATCTTCTGCTAAATACTACCAACAAGTTTCATTTTTAAAATTGTATTTTTAGATCTAAATATTCCATTGCAATATTTTTTGTAGATTCCAATTCTTTGGTAGAATTATCTGACCTTCTATTTTCTCCATCATTTCGTCCATTTTCTTGACCATGTTAATCACAGATTTTATGTGCTAAGTCCAATCTCTGGATCATCTGTGCACTTGCTTCCATCATCTTTTTTTTTCTTGGCTTGGTCCTATAGTCCTATCTTTTGACATGCCTATTAATTTCTGATTGAATGCCAGACATTGTGTATGCAAGACATAGAGCCTCCAAATATTCTCTTCCACATAAGAATGACTCCCCTTTCCTCTGCTAAGCAAGTAAAACAATGAGGCAGACTACATTACACATTCAGGGCATGAAATGACTCAAGATTAGTATGCATTTTTGGATAAGATTTAATATACCTCTGGTTTGCCCTGATCACAGATGAGGACATCCAGGGCTTTCAACTGAGAGACAGCAATCAAGTTTTCTCTGCTTTTCAAAGCTTTTGTCATATTTTCACCCTCTTTCTTCATGCAGCTTTAGAATTGAAAAAAGTGCTTGAGAAAACCAACCAAGTTTTTAATTTCCTTGAAGTCTCTAACTTTGCACTCCAACTCCAAATGACCATCAGAAGTTCTGCTAGTTTCTTTGTCCTCCAGCTACAGACCTTTGCCTGTGCCAAGTCCAGATTCTCAGCTTCTAGCTGTGTTCAGAATTTATAAGTGCTCTCATGGGACAAAAAGGCTACAGATTCCAAAGACAGATCACCACTCCCTTCAGAGCTTTCAACTCCCTCCCTTTATGTTCTCTGGACCTCATCATGATTGTCTTTGCCTTTTCTGCATGGTGAGCCTTCAGGTAATTCTGCTTTGCTTTTCAGAGATTTTTACATAGTTATTCCAGCCTCCTGGCCTTAAAAACTTTACCAAATATCTTGGGAAGAAGAACGGGTTGTGTGTTGAGGCCCCTCAAGTCTCCTGCCCTGTGTGACTGTCACAAGCTCTTCTGTGTTCCCTGTTCAGAGTAACACTCTTTGGTCTTGGCCAAGCCCAAATTCTCAGCCTCTGTTCCCAGAATTAACAAATACCAGCCACCACCCTGTAAAATAACAATGATAGCTTCTCAGCTCCCAAAGGTCTCTAGTCTCTAGAAACTTAGTCTCTGTAGACTCTGTTGCTTCTGTAGCTCTCTAGTCCCTTTAAAATAGTTGTCTGGTATTCTACCCAGCTCTTCTAATTGTTCTATACTGGACTTCTGGCCTGCCTCAAACTGTTCGATCCTACCCTCTGATGAATTTTGTTTACATTATTTTATGTGGATACTAACCAAGGGTTAACCTATAGTCTAGTTTCATTTTCCCATTTTATTCAAAAATCATATACAATTTTTTAAAAATTTTTATTAATTTTAATTGAAGTAGAGTTGATTTACAATATTACATGAGTTTTAGGTGTACAACACAGTGATTCGATTTTTTATAGATTATACTCCATTTAAAGTTATTACAAAATAATGGCTATATTTGCATGTGCTATACGATATATTCCTGTTGCTTATTTATTTTATACACAGTAGTTTGTGTCTCTTAATCTCATATGCCTATCTTGCCCCTCCCCACTTCCCTCTCTTCACTGGTAACCACTACCTTGGTCTCTATATCTGTAAATCTGTTGCTGTTTTGTTATATACATTCATTTGTTTTATATTTTAGATTCCACATATAAGTGATAACATAGAGTATTTGTCTTTTTCTATCTGAATTGTCTTACTAAGCACAATACTCTAGGTCCATTCACATTGTTGCAAATAGCAAAATTTTATTTTTTTAATGGCTGAATATTATTCCAGTGTGTGTGTGTGTGTGTGTGTGTGTGTGTGTGTGTGTGTGCATCATGCCTTATTTATCCATTCATCTGTTGATGGGCACGTAAGTTGCTTCCATATCTTGGCAATTTAAATAATGCTGCTATTAACATTGGGGTACATGTATCCATATCCATTTTTATACTCAAGTTTACCAATGTTATCCTCCTTATGCTTTTTTTAAAAATGCCTTTTATATACTCAGAATTCTAACCGTATTCTCCTATATATTATACTAATACTTTATTCATTCATTCACAAATATTTCCCGATACCATGTTTTCAGAACTTAATGAGATGCTGGAATATAATGGTGAGCAAAGCAGACCAAGTCCCTGCCCTCATGGAAATGACATTCCAGTGAGAGACAAATAGTAAACAGATGAACAAATAAATGTCTAATTTAATGACAGAAAGTGGTAAGAGTATAAAGGAGAAAAGCATATGGAGTACATGGATAGAGTGTAATGGGAGTATAATTTTAGACAGGATGTCCTGGGAGGGCTTTCTGAGAGGTTAGTATTTGATGAGTCATGAATGTATTGAGGAAAAGCACCATGCCAATTCCTGAAGAAATGTTCTAAGTAGAGGAAACAGCCAACGAAGAAAAGTCAGACATAGAAACATGCTTGGAATGTTTGAAGAAGGCTTGAAGGTTAAAGTGCCAAAGGACAGCGATCCAGAAGAGGAGGGGTAGAAAATGAGGTTGGAAGGTCATGTTTCTCATGGGTCATGGTCAAGACTTTATATTTTATTCAGAATAGAGTGGGGAGTCATTGGAGGGTTTTCAATAGAGTGAAATAATCTGATTTCAGTTTTTAAAAGATCTCTTTTGCTTATGTTTGATGTTTGGAGAACAGCTGCAATATGACATGAGTGGAAACAAGAAGACTAGTTGGTAGCTATTACAGTAGCCAGGCAAGAGATGATGGTAAAGCCAAGAACAGTTGAAGATGGATCAAACATGAAGTATGAGAGGAAGAGAAGTGTCATAGAAGACTGCAAATGTTTTAGCCAAAGAAATTAAAGGAGAGAGTTGTCATTTGCCTAGATGGCAACATTGTGTAGTGATTAAAGGGCCTAGACTCTGGTCCAAAGCCTCACTCTGTTCTTCAATAATTATGTGGCCTTGGGGATATTGCTTAACATCTCTGTACCTCTGTTTCTTCATCTGTAAAATGGGATAATGAGAGCATATACCTCATAGGTGCTGTTATATGTATTTACTAAATCCTATATATGGAAAAATTAGAAAACAAGCAGGTTTCAAGAGGTGACTCAGAAGATCAGTGATCAGTTGCTGCCTGCTAATTGTAAAAAGCCTACCTGTGTCATCAAAGTGAAGAGGGTTGAATATAAATCGAGTCCAGGGGAGAGATATGAGATAGAGATGCACATTTAGGAATTGTCCATGTGTGGCTGGTATCCAAAGCCATGGGAACAGATAAGATTACACAGGGAAGGAGTACAGATAGAAAAGAGGTAAGAGAACTGTCCCTGAGGAGTTGAATACATGCAGAAGAGCAGGAATAGCCAAGGAGATAGTTGGAAAGCCATAAAGACATGGCTCTCAGGAGCCAAATGAAGAAAGCATTTCCAGAAGGGAGAAGTTTATCAATGTCCATGAGGTTGAGGGATGAAGTAAGAGGAGGACTGAGAATTGGCCTTTGGGTCTGGCAGTGTGGAGGTCAGGGAAAACAAAAACCCAGAATATTATGTATAGGGTATTGGTAGGGGTAAAACTTGAATGCGTGCAAGGGAGACTGAGGTGGAAAAGTGGAGACAGTTAATATGGACAACAATTTCAAACGAGAAACACAACAGGAGAGGTCATCTGAGTGTAGGGAGATTTTTAAACGGGTAATATTGAAGCATGCTGTATGTTGATAGTAATAGTCCAATAGAGAAGGAAAAGTTGATGAGGCAGAAGTGAGAGAGAATGATTCTGTATTGATTGTGCCTGAGTCAGGGAGAGGTCATGGAAAACAGTGCCCAAGTGGGTGGATTGTCCTTAGGCTGAAGAGAGGCAATCTGTGCACTGTAACAGGAGGGAAGGCCAATGGGTACCCATGTAGGTAGGCTGATGTATTCCATGGTGAGAGGATGCAGTTACATTTTTCTGTTTTGTATCTACATTCTCAGTTGAGAGGGAGAGAAAGGGTGGGAAGAGTTTGAGGATAGAAAAGCTGTACAACAGTCATTCAGGGAAGGAAAAAGTGAAATGAATAGCATGATGTAGGATTACTCAACAGCACTGAGAATCCATTTCAGCTTGATGATTATAAACTTAAAGAGAGAGCACTTAGCATGCTTGTTTTTTTCTCCATATAGCTTGGGTGCTAATGAGTGGAAGAGGGGCTAATCTGATTTTATCCAGGGTTATCAATATATTAGATAAATTCACTGGAGGGAGATGTGAACAAGGAAGTTAAAGGTGAATTTCAGAGGCAGATTTTAATAGCAGTCCTAGAACTTGACTGCATGATGGGGAGTTTTGACCTTACTGATCCCCTTCGCAGTTGTATTTGGGTATTAGGATGTTTTAAAACTCCTTAGTAGATTCTAATGTAGAGCCAAGGTTAAGAACACTGGAATATAACAATATATCATGAATTTAGGTGGGTAAGAAAAGTGAAGACATAAAAGCAATTATGAAAAATTTTTTAAAACAGTAGCAGAATTGGGAACCTGAGGGTAGGGGATCACAGGTTCATTGGAGTGCAGGTGTTAGAAGACATGACCTGCAATAGAGGAGGCAGTGGTCATATTTGAGTCTGAGATTTCGTAGCATGCACAAATTGGAGAAATGATGAAGTCTAAAGTATGGCCATGGAAGAAAGTTGCAGAAATCAAGTGGAAGACAAGATTATTAGAGATAAGAAAGTCAGTAAGTTGAAAGATCAGGATATTTAATGGAATCTCTGTGAATATGGAAATAATCATGAATTTTGTAAGGACTCCCGGTAAGGTATTTGCGAAAATTTTCTTCGAATAAGGGACAGTGGCCAATAGAATGGCAGATAGAAAGGAAAGAAAAAATGTTTTATAGTTTGTTTAGTTGTTTTTTTGGTTGGTTTATATTTCTTTCTTAACTCCACAGGAGATTTATTTTTGCACATGGAATGAGATACAGAACTACCATTTTTTTTTCCTTCAGAAAAAGGACCATTTATGCAATAACATTAACTTAGTAGTTTATCCTTTAACTACTGATTTGAAATAATATTTTAAACATACACTAGATTACCTTTTATATAGAGGTGATCCTTGTTCTGATCCATGATTCTATTTTTTTATTCCTCTTTCAACACTGAAATATTTTAGTTACTATGGTTTTATAAGTAAAGCTCTTTATCATTCCTATTTTCAAAATATTCATAGCTATTCTTGAGTTCTTTCTCTTCTAGATAAATGTTGGGACCAATTGTTAATGTTCTGTAGTATAACCCATCTTTCTGGGATTCAGTCAATAGACATTGAATGAATATATAGATTTAAATTAAATTTTAAATTAAATTAAAATTTAAAAAATTCTGAATGGTCCCAACTAGAAATGGCATGTCTCTTTATTTATTCAAGTACGTATTCAAGTTCTATAGTAAAGTTATTGTTTTTTAATGATCCCTATGGTAAGCTCATTGGGTAAATTTAGTGCTAGGCATTTTACAATTATATTTATAAACGGGAACTCATTTTTCTTTTACATTTTCTAAATTTTTATTTCTGGCAAAGGGGAAAACTATTGGTTTGAGTTTGTTGATCTTATAGATACAAATCTTACTAAGTGGACTTCTCCTAATATTGTCTTGTATTTTTCTGGAGAAATCTTTGATTTCCTTTGTCAATGTTTTATAGTTCTCAACATATAAGTCTTTCACTTCCTTGGTCAGGTTTATTCCTAAGTTTTTTTTTTTTTTTTTTTTTTTTTTGATGCAATTTTAAAAGTGACTGCTTTTTTTTTTTAACTTTCCCTTTCTGATATTTCATTGTTAGTATAAAGAAATGCAACAGATTTATTGCCTTTAGCTCAGTTTTCATCTCAGAAATTGAGTTGTCTAATTTTGATTGGCTCCTCTTTATAATTTCTAGTTCCGTATTACAGTGATCTGCATTTCTATCAATAGTGTTTCTTAATTCCTTCAGCAATTTTATTACCTCCTTTTTCAATTCAGGGTCTGAAAGACTGGAGAGGTCTGTTTCATTGTTTGTTCTTTCAGGAGATTTCTCTTGTTCTTTTAATTGCCTTAGTGTGAGGGTTGGTTTTATTCATTGTTCTGGGTACTCCGGGGCCCTTTCAAATGGAAACCTACTTATTTTAAGTCACACAATTTTGCTTGTAATATTTCTTCAGTTATTTCCTCCCTTCTGCTTTCTCCTATCTTTTGGAATTCATGTTAGTTGGATACTAGGTGTCCTAGATTGATCCTCTTCAAGCTTCCTGCTTTTCAGGGTCTTGGGGCAGTTCTTTATATTTTTTTTCCTTTGAAGCTACCATCTGTAAAATTTTCTCAGCTTATTCATTCATTCTAGTGATTTTTAAATTTCTGCCATCATGTTTTTAATTTCCAAAAGCTCTTTTTAAAACTTTCTTTTTTTATACCATCATTTTTGAAAAATGAATCCGATACAGTTTTTCTACTACCGAAAACAATAATTTTTTTTTTTTTTTTTTTTGCCGTACGTGGGCCTCTCAATGTTGTGGCCTCTCCCGTTGCAGAGCACTAGCTCCGGACGCGCAGGCTCAGCGCCATGGCTCACGGGCCTAGCCGCTCCGCAGCACGTGAGATCTTCCCGGACCGGGGCACGAACCCGCGTCCCCTGCATCGGCAGGCGGACTCTCAACCACTGTGCCACCAGGGAAGCCCAATAATTTTTTTTTAAATTCCATTTATTACAAGGTTTTTTTGAGCGTTAGTTACTTTACAGCTCTTTCCCTATTATTGGTTTCTTCTCAAGGATTCCATCAGGTGTCCATTTACATTTAAGAATGAGACATGAAAACTTGATTAAGGCTCTGTGTAAAGGATGCCTCTAGTTGACTGGTGAGTTTCATTGTGCCAGTTTTGATTTTCACCTCTCAATCTGTCTTCTGAAGTAATGGTGCCTCTGATTCCTGACCCCTTTCACAATTCAGAAACCTAAATTGGCTTGCCTCTTTCCAGTTTCCCCTGTGTGAGTAACTATATTTTTAAAAGATTTATTGAAGTATAATTGATATACAAAAAATTGCACATATCTAATATATAAAACTTGATGAGTTTGGACATGATACCATCACCACAACCAAGGTACTAAACATATTCATCACCTCCAAACCCCTTTTTGTATTTGTTAACTATAGGTACTATGTTTTATAGTAGATCTCTAGAACTTATTCATCTTGCATAACTGCAACTTTATATCCATTGAAAAACAATCACACATTTCCCACCCCCAGCACTGGTAACCACCATTCAATTCTCTACTTCTATGAGTTTGACTATTTTAGATACCTTATGTAAGTGGAATCATGCAGTATTTATCCTTCTGTGACTGCTTTATTTAACTTAGCTTAATGAACCTCTAAGTTCATCCATGTTGTCATAAATGGCAGGATTTATTTCTTTATTAAAGAAACAATCCGACTTACCATCACATCAAAAAGAATAAAATACCTAGGAATAAACCTACCAAGGAGACAAAAGACTTGTACTCTGAAAGCTATGAGAAGCTGATGAAAGAAATCAAAGATGACACAAACACATGGAAAGGTATACCATGTTATTGGACTGGAAGAATCAATATTGTCAAAATGACTGTACTACCCAAGGTAGTCTAGAGTCAATGCAATCCTTATCAAATTACCAATGGAATTTTTCACGGAACTAGAATAAAAATTTTTTAATTTGTATGGAGACACAAAAGACCCTGAATAGCAAGCAATCTTGAGAAAGAAAAACGGAGCTGGAGGAATCAGGCTCCCTGACTTCAGACTATACTACAAAGCTACAGTCATCGAAACAGTATGGTACTGGCACAAAAACAGAAATATAGATCAATGGAACAGGATAGAAAGCCCAACGATAAACCCACACACCCATGGTCACCTAATCTATGACAAAGGAGGCAAGAATACACAATGGAGAAAAGACAGCCTCTTCAATAAGTGGTGCTGGGAAAACTGGACAGCTACATGTAAAAGGATGAAATTAGAACACTCCCTAACATCATACACAAAAATTAATTCAAAATGGATTAAAGACCTAAATGTGAGGTAGAATACTATAAAACTCTTAGACGAAAACATAGGCTGAACACTCTTTGACATAACACAACATAACATCTTTTTTGACCCACCTCCTAGAGTAATGAAAATTAAAACAAAAATAAACAAATGGGACCTAATGAAACTTAAAAGCTTTTGCACAGCAAAGGAAACCATAAACAAGATGAAAAGACAAACCATAGAATGGGAGAAAATTTTTGCAAATGAAGCAACTGACAAAGGATTAATCTCCAAAATATATAAGCAATTCATACAGCTCAATATCAAAAACATAAACAACCCAATCAAAAAATTGGTGGAAGACCTAAACAGATATTTCTCCAAAGAAGACATACATATGGCCAAGAAGCACATAAAAAGATGCTCAACATCACAAATTATTAGAGAAATGCAAATCAAAACTACAATGAGGTATCACCTCACACCAGTCAGAAGGGCCATCATCAAAACTCTACAAACAATAAATGCTGGAGAAGGTGTGGAGAAAGGGGAACCCTCTTGCACTGTTGGGAGGAATGTAAATTGGTACAGCCACTAGGGAGAACAGTACAGAGGTTCCTTTAAAAACTAAAAATAGAACTACCATATGCCCCAGCAATCCCACTCCTGGGCCTATATCTGGAGAAAACAATACTCTATAATGAGCTATATGGGAAAAGAATCTAAAAAAGAGTGGATATATGTATATGTATAACTGATTCACTTTGCTGCACAGCAGAAACTAACAACATTGTAGATCAATTATACTCCAATAAAATTAATTTAAAAAAAGAAAGTAGGTAGAGGAAGATTTAATAGATTTAATGTAAAAAAAGCAATACAGACATTAAAAGACAATGTAGAAAAATATTTTCAACACATATAACAAAGGCTTAATATATCTGATATACACAGACCCCAGCCCACTGATAAAATATGACAAATAACTCCAAAGAAAATGAACTTGAACAGAAAGCTTAGAGAAGAGAAAATTTAAATGTGCAATAAACATAATGAATACATACAAATTAAATGGTAGTGAGAAACCGTTTCTCACCCCTTAGATTGGCAAACATAACTTCATAAACAACACTGCAGTGTGGGAGAAGATTCAGGGAAACAGACATTTATTGCTGGGTTGAGCATGAATTGCTAGAGCCTTTTCAGGAAAGACCTGGCAATATCTACTAAATTTTAAGATACACTACAGCTTAACCCAGCAGTCAGTCCTACTTTTGGAACCTATCCTGTGAAAATAAAAACACTAATATGCATATACAAAAGCTCCAGAACTTTCATAGTGGCTCCCTATTTCCCCCAAAGTAAAAGCCAAGTCCTTAAGAGTGTTCAGAGGACCTGAAATAATCCAGCCCTTCTCTCCTCTCCTCTACCTCACTTCTCTCTGGCCACACTACTCTTTGCTGTTTCTTGACTACACTAGACACATTACAGCTCTAGGAACGTGGTGCTGGCTCTCACCTCTGTGTGATATGTTCTTTGTCCAGATACCTATTACTGAACTAACTTTCCATCTCCTTAAAATCCTTGCTCCAGGTCACCTTCTCAATGAGGACTGTTGACCAACCTACTCAAAATCACAGCCACAGCCCCCCACCCAACCTGCATACTCCCAACCTCCTAATCTGGCTCTATTTTTATTGTCTATGTCCTTATCACTCCCTAACATACTAAATTAATTACTTATTTATTTTATTTAGTGTTTATTGTCTTAATCATTGACTGTCTTCTCCCAAAAGGCATATGCCATAGCATAGGGAATTTGTCTATTTTGTCCCTTGATTTTTCTTGAGTACTTGATGCACACAAAGCACGAATAAATTGGTTAAATGCCCGTAAGTACAAATGTCTTTATTGAAGCATTGTTTTTTGATAGCAAAATAGAACAATGACTATATAACACTGACCTCTAAATCTGAAAACAATCTGATTGTCCATTGAGCTGAATGGTTGAGTAAATTATGGTAAATACATATTGCTAGAGTATTACATACCTATTTATTTCTAATAATTTGGAGAGAAGGGCATAGTTTTATCAATGAATAAAAACAATTTCAGATTAATAAATCATGACCCGGGACTTCCCTGGTGACACAGTGGTTAAGAATCCACCTGCCAATGCAGGGGACATGGGTTTGATCCTGGTCTGGGAAGACCCCACATGCCAGGCAGAAACTAAGCCCATGTGCCACTACTATTGAGCCTGTGCTCTAGAGCACATGAGCCACAACTACTGAGCCCACACGCTGCAACTACTGAGCCCATGTGCCACAACTACTGAAGCCTGTGCACCTAGAGCCCATGCTCCACAAGAGAAACCACCACAATGAGAAGCATGCACACCACAATGAAGAGTAACCCCTGCTTGCCGCAACTAGAGAAAGTCTGCATGCAGCAATGAAGACCCAACACAGCAAAAAAAAAATATATATATATATATATATATATATATATATAATGCCCCTATTTTTATACAAATCAAAGTAATAAAAATATTTTACTTGTGGTAAATTTTGGAACAAGTGATGGGAAAGGCATGGAATGCTATGCCCCAGGCTGTTAACAATGGCTTAAGAGTGTCCTTCTTTTATCATTTCTTGGTAATAAGAAATGGTAAAACAAGTATATTCAATGCTCCCACAGCTTATGAGATAATACTGCTTCTATAAAAACAATTAACTAGGAAACTTAGAAATTTAAAAGTTGTTTTACAGAAACAAAAGTAGGGAAAATAATAAAATATTTAGGAATAAACATAACAAATGTAACATAAGACTTATGTGCCAAAACTGCGAAACATTGTAAGAAAAATTAAATATCGAAATAAATATAAAATTACGGTTCATGGATTGGAGGACTCGGTATTTTTAAGATGGCAATTCTTCCCAAATTGATCTGCAGATTCAATGCAAAATCAAAATCCCAGCAGGACTTTTTGCAGAAATTGAGAAGCTGATCTTAAAATTTGTGTGGAAATGCAAAGGACCCAGAATAGTGAAAATGATCTTAAAAAGGAAAAAGTTGTAAGACTTACAGTTCCAGATGTTAATACTTATTATAAAGCTACATTAATAAAGACAGTTAAAGCACTGGCATAAAGATAGATCTCCAATCAATGGAACAGAATTGAGAGTGCAGAAATAAACACTGATGTTTTGGGTCAATTGATTTTCAACAGAAGTGCCAAGGCAACTCAAGGAGGAAAAGATTGTCTCTTCAACAAATGGTGCTAGAACATTTGGATATCCACATGCAAAAAGATTAATTTATACCCCTACCTCACACCGTTTGCAAAAATCAACTCAAAATGGATCAAAGACTAAAATGTAAGAGCAGGGCCAGATTCAGGGCCATGCATCTTATTCAGATGCACAAGGCCTTGCACTTGGTTTACTGCTCTGCTTTCACTGTTCTGAAATTCTTAATGGTTTGTAAACAAGGGTCCCCCTAATTTCTTTTTCCCTGGGTCCCACAAGTTGTGTAGCTGGATGTGTGTGAGAGTGAAAATGATACAACTTTTTTTAAATTTTCATTTTCTTATTTAAGTATAGTTGATTTATAATGGTTCAGATATACAGCAAAGTGATTCAGTTATATATATATATATATATATATATATATATATATATATATATATATACACATATATATTCTTTTTCAGATTCTTTTCCATTATAGGTTATTACAAGATATTGAATATAGTTCCTTCTGCTATACAGTAGGTCCTTTTTGTTTATCTACTTTATATATAGTAATGTATATCTGTTAATCCCAAACTCCAAATTTAGAAAATGATAAAACTTTTAGAGGAAAATATGGAAGAAAAATCTTTGTGACTTTGGGTTAGACAAAAAGGTAGTTGGGACACAAAAAGCATGATTCATAAAATAATATGTTGATAAATCATAGTTCACAAAACTTAAATCTTTTGTGCTTCAAAAGACACCATTAAGAAAATAAAAGACTAATCCCAGTCTGGAAGAAAATATTAACCAATCATATTTGTAATGAACAACTGCACCTGAATATGTAAAGAATCCTTACAACTCAATAATTAGACAAACAGTCCAATTAAAAGATGGGCCAATGGTTTGAATAGATATTTCTCCATGGAGCCATATGGAAGGTAATAAACATGTGAAATGCTCAACATCATTAGCCATTTGGTAAAAAGCAAATTAAAATCAAAACAAATACCAATGTATACCCACTGGATTGGCTACAATCAAAGACATAAAGGGTTAGCAAGATAGTGGAAAAACTAGAACACTTACATTCCTAGTGGTAGGAATGTAAAATGATTCTTTGGAAGCTCTGTAACAGTTTCTTTAAAAGCTAAAATAATGTTACCATATGACCCAGTAATTCCACTCCTAGGTAGCTATGTAGAAATAAAAACATATGTCCACACAAAGATTCGTATGCAAATATTCATGGCAGCATTTTCCTTAATAGCCAAAAGTGGAAACAATCCAAATGTCCATTACTGGTGAATGGATAAATAAAATGTGATAATTCCCCCCAATGGAATACTATTCAGCAATAAAAAGGAATGAAATACTAATACATGAAGCAATATGGATGAACCCCCAAGACATTATGCTCAATGAAAAAAAAGTTAGTTGCAAAAGACCATATAATCTTTGCTTTCATCTATATGAAATGTCCAGAAAAAGGAAATATACAGAGACAGGTAGTAGAGTAGTGGTTGCCTGGGGCTGGGGAATAGAAACAGAAACCGACAGCAAATAGCCATGAGCAAACTTTCTGGGATAATAAAAATGTTCTAAATTTGGATTGTGTTCATGATTGCAGAACTCCGTACATTAACTAAAAATCATTGAATTGTAAACTTAAAACAGCCAAATTTTATGGTATGTAAATTATAACTCATTAAAAAATTTTTTTATAAAAATAAATGTAAGTGTGTTAGCTGAATAGACTCAGTTGAAGTAAGGTTAGTTAGGAGAAATGGAAAATGTGAAAAAGGTAAGATATACTGCATAATCTGATGTTTCAACATTCTGCCAATGGAATTCCAGAAGAAGAGAAAGAATGAGAATGAGGAAATCAAATAAAAAGAGGGAAAATCAATTCTCAGAATGGAAGCTAGAACTTTAGATTTAAAAGCCCCATCATTACAGAGAATGAATTTTTATAATCCCATACCTAGGATTTCACCATTCTACTGAAAATCTAGAATATCGCAGTTAACAAACAAATCATAGTTTCCAGAAAGTAAAAGCAATGGACATACAAGGAATGAAAACCTGATGGAAGTTGCAATTTTCATATGTGACAGTGAATGCAGGAAGACAATGAAGGAAAATGTCCTAATTTTTAAGTGAAAAATAATTTTGAACCTTAATTCTAAACATACACACACATGCATGTATGAAAGTAAAATGAAGATATTTTCAGACCACAAAGACTCAGAAAGTTTATGATGGGAATAGGAAGAGAGAGGAGAGAAACAATATCAAGTTTCAGTTTTTAGCTTGAGAAAAGATACCAAATAACTCCTGACATTGAGAGAATAATATACAGCTGTTTGTTTATTAAAAATTCAACTGAAAAAAGGAGTAGGTATTACTTCCAATATATTGGTGGAGAATTATGGAGCCACAAAAATGCGATCAATCAAAAAACAGGTGAGAAAGACGGTGGGAGAATAATAAGAAATCCTTGAAAATACTAAGTAATAACTAAGATAGCAAGAATAAATACAAACACACTGGTGATCAAAATAAATGTTAATGTAATTAACTGAAATAAAATCTAGAAATATGTATGTTGGATAGGAAACAAATTTCAGCTATTTTTAAAAATAAAACAACTCAACAAGATTGAAAATAAAGGGATTGGAAAAGACATATTAAATGACTGCAAAGTTAAAGAGCACTCTGCAGCAAAACTAACCTCAGAAACAAATAAAATTTAGATTCACATGTACTACAAAGAATGCAGGTTATTTCATACTGATAAAATGTACACTCTACCGGACTGAATGGTAGAAGTTATGATCTGTAATAAAATATCCTTAGAATATGGAAGGGAAAGTTTGATGGACGTTCAGCAAAACCTCAAAACCTACAGTCAGCGTATAAAATATTAACAGATCTCTGTTAGAAGCTAGCAAATCTGGTAAACCAAAATTAAATTTTAAAAAGAGTTGAATAAAATAATGAGCACATTGGATTAAATAGATTTGAAAAGCAGCGGTTAAAATTTGTCTCAGCAAATTTAAAAATATCTGATATTTTTGAATGCTCACTCTCCACCAACACTCTTTTAAGTGCTTGATCCATGGTTTAACACATTTCCTCTTCATAACCCTTCTATGAAATGGGTACCATTATTGTCAGCATCATTCTACAGGTAGGAAACTCAGGCTATCCTACCTCCACAGCTATGCAATGGCAGAGCTGGAGTTCAAAACATCCTCCCTACCTTCCTACCTATCCCCTCACCTTCTAACCTTCCTCCTATCTGGCACTGGCTACCACACTATTAATCTCTACAATATATTGCCTTTCAAACATGGAGAAGCCTCAAAAATGACATACATTTCTACAAAAGAAATAACAATAGACTCTTAAGTGAAAAAATCTTAAAGAACACATTTTCTAATCATATATGATAAGATCAGAATAAATAACCAGGACAAAGTTAGACCTTCTCTAATCCATCCACTGAGAAGTTTTCAAAGCTCCTTCCAAACAGTCCTTAGTTTAAAGAGAAAATCAAAATAGAAATTACAAATGATTAAGAAATAAACTACAATGAGAACATTGCATACAAAAACCACAGACATACCCAAATGGGCACAAAGGTGAATATTCATGGCCTAAAATACATTTATTAGAAAACAGGAAATGTTGAAAAGTAAATTAAACTTTAAATCAAGGTATTAGAAAAAGAAATCAAGATAATCCCCCCAAGAAAGTTGAAGACTTGAATAAGGAAGGGAAAAATATATGAATATAATTTTTAAAGCAGTATTTAATTAAATCTCAAACAAAAAATAAGAGTAATGGAACCAAGAGAACCAAAAGGTGGTTCTTGGACAAGAACAACAAAATGGAACATTTGATCAAGAGAACAAAAGGAAAGACATAAATGAACAATGCTAGAAATAAGGAAAGGGATATGTCTCTAGTTAAAGAAAAGATTAAAATTTTATATTAAAAAATTCCGTGAATAATTGCCTACCAATAAATATGACAATCTAGGAAAAATGATTACTTTTTAGGAAAATAGGAATGATCAAAACTGAGTCAACTTGAGAACTAAATAGAACTAAAAGAGTAGAAACAATGTATAATGTCCTCCAGACCTACCCTAACCCCGCCTTCTCCCCACCTCTAGACATCAGTTTCAAACAGTTTAATGAATAATTTCCAGCAATCCTTCAAGGAACAGAGAATATTTGTATTAAATAAATTATTCCAATAAGTTAAAAAATTCAAATCACCCCTAATCATCATGAGATTAATATATTTCTGCTATCAAACCCAGATAAACACAAGATAAATGAAATTTGTAGGTTAATTTTGCTTATAAACACATAATATTAAATCCCCTAATAAGATATTAGTGAGTTCAGTGCAAGGGTGGATGAAAAAATAGTGTGATATTAACACATAAGTATCATCTCAGGAATTCTAGGACAGGTCACATTAGAAAATTTTTCTATGCTTTTGGTTAAACCCGGCAGATTGAACACATCTGCATTTATCAGTGCTCCTTCTAACACTAAATCATCTGTCAGAGAGTTACATGGCAGAAAGCAGCAAGGATGAGAGAACAGAAGGGAGGATATCAAACACCAGATGTCAAGCAAACATTTCAAAAGATGAGATGCAGATGTATAAGCAGTAGCCAATTTCACAGAGTGAAGGAATAAGAAACATAACTGGACCCCAGTCTTACACCATATACAAAAATCAAGTCAAAACTGATTAAAGACTTAACTGTAAGGCCTGAAACTATTGTAATGTAGAGCATGGGGCTTCTTGTTAATAATACTGTATTGCAAATTTGAAAATACTAAGAGAGTATATCTTAAAGTTTTCATCACAAGAAAAAAATTTGTAACTATGTATGGTGATGAATGTTAAGTAGACTTATTGTGGTGATTATTTTATAATATATACAAATATCAAACTGCTATGATATACCCCTGAAACTAATGTAATGTTATATGCCAGTTATATATAAATTTTATATAAATAATTGCCAAAATTTGAAAGCAACCAAAATGTCCTCCAAAAAGTGAATGGATTAATAAGCTGTGATACATTTAGACAACAGAATGCTATTCAGGCCAAAAGGAAATGCATGTTATTAAGTAAAAGAAGACAATCTGAAAAGGTTACATACTATGATTCCAACCATATGACAGTCTGGAAAAAGCAAAACAATGGAGACAGTAAAAAGATGAGTTGTTGCCAGGGATTTGGGGGAGGGATAAATAGGCAGAGCACAGAGCATTTTTAGAGCAGAGAAACTACTCTGTATGATACTATAATGGTGGATACATGGCATTATGTATTTGTCTAAGCCAACAGTGTACAGGAATGAATCCTAATGTAATCTATGGCCTTTGAGTGATGATGATGTGTCAAAGTAGGTTCATAATTGTAAAAAATGTACCACTCTGTTGGGGAACATTGGTAATGGAGTGTACTAGGCATGTTTAGGGGAGAGGACATAGGGGAAATCTCTACTTTCTACTCAATTTTGCTGTGAAACTAAACTGCTCTTTTAAAAAGGTCTATTTTAAACATATTTTTTTTAAAAAACTCTGAAACTAAAACTGCTTGAAGAAAACATTGTGGGGGGGGGGCGGGGAAGTCTTGGCATTGCTTTCAGCAATAATTTCTTGGATCTGACAGAAAAAGCACGGGCAACAAACCCCAAAATAAACAAGTGGGAGTATATCAAACTAAAAACTCTGCAGAGCAAAGGAAAACATCAACAGAATGAAAAGGCATCTTATGCAACGGGAGAAAGTATTTGTAAACCATCTATCTGACAAGGGGTTAATATCCAATATATATAAATCTCCTACAGCTTAATAGCAAAAAAACAAACAAACAAACAAAAAAACCCCAAAAACCCACAACCATTTTTAAAAAAACTTGGGCAAAGGATTTGAATAGACATTTTTCCAAGGAAACATACAAACTGCTACCTGGTATGTGAGAAAAATGCTCAGCATCACTCATCATGAGAGAAATGCAGATCAAAACCACAATGAGATATCACCTCACACTTGTTAGGATGGCTATTATCAAAAAACCAAAGATAACAAGTATTGACAAAGATATGGAGAAATTGGAACACTTGTACACTGATAGAGTGGTGCAGCCACTGTAGAAAACAATATGAAGGTTCCAAAAAAATTAAAAATTGAACTACCATATGATCCAGCAATCCTGCTTCTGGGTATTTATCTTTAAGAATGGAAATCAGGATCTGGAAGAGGTATATGCACCCCCATGTTCACTGCAGCATTATTCACAATTTCCAAAATATGGAAACAACCCATATGTTTGTTGACAGATGAATGTATAAAGAATATGTGGAATACACTTATAATGGAATATTATTCAGACTTTTTTTGCTTGTCATTTTATTTTTTTTAATTTTTATTTTATATTGGACTATAGTTGATTTACAATGTTGTCTTAGTTTTAGGTATACAGTAATGTGATTCAGTTATACATACACATGTATCTATTTTTCTTCAAATTCTTTTCCCATTTAGCTTATTACAGAATATTTAGCAGAGTTCCCTGTGCTATACAGTAGATCCTTGTTGGTTATCTATTTTAAATACCGCAGTGTGTATATGTCAATCCCAAACTCCCAGTTTATCCCTCCCCCCACCTTGACCCTTTGGTAACCATAAGTTTGTTTTCTAAGTCTGTGAGTGCACTTCTGTTTTGTTAATAAGTTCATTTGTATCATTTTTTTAAAAGATTCTGCATATAAGCAATATCATATTTGTCTTTCTCTGTCTGATTTACTTCACTTAGTATGATAATCTCCAGGTCCATCCATGTTGCTGCAAATGGCATTATTTCATTCTCATTAATGGCTGAGTAATATTCCATTGTATGTATGTACCACTTCTTCTTTATCCATTTTTCTGTTGATGGACATTTAGGTTGATTCCCTGTCCTGGCTATTGTAAATAGTGCTGCAGTGAACGTTGGGGTGCATGTATCTTTTTATTTTTTTATTTTTATTTTTTTTATTTTTTTAACATCTTTATTTGAGTATAACTGTTTTACAATAGTGTGTTAGTTTCTCCTTTACAACAAAGTGAATCAGCTATACACATACTTACGTTCCCATATCTCCTCCCTCTTGCGTCACCCTCCCTCCCACCCACCCCCCATCCCACCCCTCCAGGCGGTCACAAAGCACAGAGGTGAACTCTCTGTGCTATGCGGCAGCTTCCCACTAGCTATCTAATTTACATTTGGTAGTGTGTATATGTCCCTGACACTCTCTCACTTTGTCACATCTTACCCTTCCCCCTCCCCATATCCTCAAGTCCATGCTCTAGTAAGTCTGTGTTTTATTCCCATCCTATCACTAATCTCTTCATGACATTTTTTTCTTAGATTCCATATTTATATGTGTTAGCATACGGTATTTGTTTTTCTCCTTCTGACTTACTTCACTCTGTATGACAGACTCCAGGTCTATCCACCTCATTACAAATAACTCAGTTTCATTTCTTTTTATGGCTAAGTAATATTCCATTGTATATATGTGCCACATCTTCTTTATCCATTCATCTACTGATGGACACTTAGGTTGCTTCCATGCCCTGGCTATTGTAAATAGAGCTGCAATGAACATTTTGGTACATGACTCTTTTTGAATTATGGTTTTCTCAGGGTATATGCCCAGTAGTGGGATTGCAGGGTCGTATGGTAGTTCTCTATTTGTAGTTTTTTAAGGAACCTCCATACTGTTCTCCATAGAGGCTGTATCAATTTACATTCCCACCAGCAGTGCAAGAGGGTTCCCTTTTCTCCACACCCTCTCCAGCACTTATTGTTTCTAGAGTTTTTGATGATGGCCAATCTGACCAGTGTGAGATGATATCTCATTGTAGTTTTGATTTGCATTTCTCTAATGATTAATGATGTTGAGCATTCTTTCATGTGTTTGTTAGCAATCTGTATATCTTCTTTGGAGAAATGTCTATTTAGTTCTTCTGCCCATTTTTGGATTGGGTTGTTTGTTTTTTTGTTATTGAGCTGCATGAGTTGCTTATAAATTTTGGATATTAATCCTTTGTCAGTTGCTTCATTTGCAAATATTTTCTCCCATTCTGAGGGTTGTCTTTTAGGCTTGTTTATGGTTTCCTTTGCTGTGCAAAAGCTTTTAAGTTTCATTCAGTCCCGTTTGTTTATTTTTGTTTTTATTTCCATTTCTCTAGGAGATGGGTCAAAAAGGATCTTGCTGTGACTTATGTCATAGAGTGTTCTGCCTATGTTTTCCTCTAAGAGTTTGATAGTGTCTGGCCTTACATTTAGGTCTTTAACCCATTTTGAGTTTATTTTTGTGTGTGGTGTTAGGGAGTGTTCTAATTTCATACTTTTTCATGTAGCTGTCCGGTTTTCCCAGCACGACTTATTGAAGAGGCTGTCTTTTCTCCACTGTATATCCTTCCCTCCTTTATCAAAGATAAGGTAACCATATGTGTGTGAGTTTATCTCTGGGCTTTCTATCCTGTTCCATTGATCTATATTTCTGTTTTTGTGCCAGTACCATACTGTCTTGATTACTGTAGCCTTGTAGTATAGTCTGAAGTCAGGGAACCTGATTCCTCCAGCTCCGTTTTTCTTTCTCAAGATTGCTTTGGCTATTTGGGGTCTTTTGTGTTTCCATACAAATTGTGAAATTTTTTGTTCTATTTCTGTAAAAAATGCCAGTGGTAATTTGATGGGGATCGCATTGAATCTGTAGATTGCTTTGGGTAGTAGAGTCATTTTCACAATGTTGATTCTTCCAATCCAAGAGCATGGTATATCTCTCCATATGTTTGTATCATCTTTAATTTCTTTCATCAGTGTCTTATAATTTTCTGCATACGGGTCTTTTGTCTCCTTTGGTAGGTTTATTCCTAGATATTTTATTCTTTTTGTTGCAGTGATAAATGGGAGTGTTTTCTTAATCTCACTTTCAGATTTTTCATCATTAGTGTATAGGAATGCCAGAGATTTCTGTTCATCAGTTTTGTATCCTGCTACTTTACCAAATTCATTGATTAGCTCTAGTAGTTTTCTGGTAGCATCTTTAGGATTCTCTATGTATAGTATCATGTCATCTGCAAACAGTGACAGCTTTACTTCTTCTTTTCCTATTTGGATTCCTTTTATTTCTTTTTTTCCTCTGATTGCTGTGGCTAGAACTTCCAAAACTATGTTGAATAATAGTGGTGAGAGTGGGCAACCTTGTCTTGTTCCTGATCTTAGTGGAAATGGTTTCAGTTTTTCACCATTGAGAACAATGCTGGCTGTGGGTTTGTCATATATGGCCTTTATTATGTTGAGGAAAGTTCCCTCTATGCCTACTTTCTGCAGGGTTTTTATCATAAATGGGTGTTGAATTTTGTCAAAAGCTTTCTCTGCATCTATTGAGATGATCATATGGTTTTTCTCATTCAGTTTGTTGATATGGTGTATCACGTTGATTGATTTGCGTATATTGAAGAATCCTTGCATTCCTGGAATAAACCCCACTTGATCATGGTGTATGATACTTTTAATGTGCTGTTGGATTCTGTTTGCTAGTATTTTGTTGAGGATTTTTGCATCTATGTTCATCAGTGATATTGGCCTGTAGTTTTCTTTCTTTGTGACGTCTTTGTCTGGTTTTGGTATCAGGGTGACAGTGGCCTCATAGAATGAGTTTGGGAGTGTTCCTCCCTCTGCTATATTTTGGAAGAGTTTGAGAAGGATAGGTCTTAGCTCTTCTCTAAATGTTTGATAGAATTCGCCTGTGAAGCCATCTGGTCCTAGGCTTTTGTTTGTTGGAAGATTTTTAATCACAGTTTCGATTTCAGTGCTTGTGATTGGTCTGTTCATATTTTCTATTTCTTCCTGGTTCAGTCTCTGCAGGTTGTGCATTTCTAAGAATTTGTCCATTTCTTCCAGGCTGTCCATTTTATTGGCATACAGTTGCTTGTAGCAATCTCTAATAATCTTTTGTATTTCTGCAGTGTCAGTTGTTACATCTCCTTTTCCATTTCTAATTCTATTGATTTGAGTCTTCTCCCTTTTTTTCTTGATGAGTCTGGCTAATGGTTTATCAATTTTATTTATCTTCTCAAAGAACCAGCTTTTACTTTTATTGATCTTTGCTATTGTTTCCTTCATTTCTTTTTCATTTATTTCTGCTCTGTTCTTTATGATTTCTTTCCTTCTGCTAAATTTGTGGGTTTTTTGTTCTTCTTTCTCTAATTGCTTTAGGTGCAAAGTTAGGTTGTTTATTCGAGATGTTTCCTGTTTCTTAAGGTATGATTGTATTGCTATAAACTTCCCTCTTAGAACTGCTTTTGCTGTATCCCATAGGTTTTGGGTCTTCGTGTCTCCATTGTAATTTGTTTCTAAGTATTTTTTGATTTCCTCTTTGATCTCTTCAGTGATCACTTCGTTATTAAGTAGTGTATTGTTTAGCCTCCATGTGTTTGTATTTTTTACAGATCTTTTCCTGTAATTGATATCTGGTCTCATAGCGTTGTGGTCAGAAAAGATACTTGATATGATTTCAATTTTCTTAAATTTGCCAAGGCTAGATTTGTGACCCAATATATGATCTATCCTGGAGAATGTTCCATGAGCATTTGAGAAAAATGTGTATTCTGTTGTTTTTGGATGGAATGTCCTATAAATATCAATTAAGTCCATCTTGTGTAATGTATCATTTAAAGCTTGTGTTTCCTTATTTATTTTCATTTTGCATGATCTGTCCATTGGTGAAAGTGGGGTGTTAAAGTCCCCTACTATGATTGTGTTACTGTTGATTTCCCCTTTTATGGCTGTTAGTATTTGCCTTATGTATTGAGGTACTCCTATGTTGGCTGCATAAATATTTACAATTGTTATATCTTCTTCATGGATCGATCCCTTGATCATTATGTAGTGTCCTTCTTTGTCTCTTGTAAAGGTTTTTATTTTAAAGTCTATTTTGTCTGATATGAGAATTGCTACTCCAGCTTTCTCTGATTTCCATTTGCATGGAATATCTTTTTCCATCCCCTCACTTTCAGTCTGTATGTGACCCTAGGTCTGAAGTGGGTCTCTTGTAGACAGCATATATATGGGTCTTGTTTTTGTATCCATTCAGCCAGTCTGTGTCTTTTGGTGGGAGCATTTAATCCATTTACATTTAAGGTAATTATCAATATGTATGTTCCTATTACCATTTACTTAATTGTTTCGGGTTGTTCTTGTAGGTCTTTTCCTTCTCTTGTGTTTCTTGCCTAGAGAAGTTCCTTTAGTATTTGTTGTAAAGCTGCTTTGGTGGTGCTGAACTCTCTCAGCTTTTGCTTGTCTGTAAAGGTTTTAGTTTCTCTGTTGAATCTGAATGAGACCCTTGCTGGGTAGAGTAATCTTGGTTGTAGGTTTTTTTCCTTCATCACTTTAAATATGTCCTGACACTCCCTTCTGGCTTGTAGGGTTTCTGCTGAAAGATCAGATGTTAACCTTATGGGGATTCCCAAAGTCTTGCTCCTCCTCAACTTGGGATATTTCGCTGTCTATTCAGGTTTTCCACAGATGCAGGGCACTTCAAGTTGATTGAGGAGCTTTAATCCACTGCTTCTGAGGCTGCTGGGAGAGACCTCCCCCTCTCTTTGTTCGCACAGCTCCCGGGGTTCAACTTTGGACTTGGCCCCGCCTCTGCGTGTAGGTCGTCCGAGGGCGTCTGCCCTTCACTCAGACAGGACGGGGCTAAAGGAGCAGCTGATTCGGGGGTTCTGGCACAGGCGGGTGGAAGGGAGGGGCATGGATGCGAGGCAAGCCCGCGGCGGCAGAGGCCGGCGTGACGTTGCACCGGCCTGAGGCGCGACGCACGTTCTCCTGGGGAAGCTGTCCCTGGATCCCGGGACCCCGGCAGTGGCGGGCTGCACAGGCTCCCGGGAGGGGCGGTGTGGAGAGTGACCTGTGCTCACACACAGGCCTCTTGGTGGCAGCAGCAGCGACCCTAGCGTCCCACACCCGTCTCTACTGTCCGTGCCGACAGCCGCGGCTCGCGCCCGTTTCTGGAGCTCCTTTACGCGGTGCGCTTAATCCCCTCTCCTCTTGCACCAGGAGACAAAGAGGCAAGAAAAATTCTGCCTCTTCGGCAGCTCCGCGCCCGTTTCTGGAGCTCCTTTAAGCGGCGCGCTTAAACCCCTCTCCTCGCGCACCAGGAAGCAAAGAGGGAGGAAAAGGTCTCTTGCCCCTTCGGCAGCTCCAGACTCCAACCGGACTCCCTCCCGGCCAGCCGTGGCGCACTAACCCCTTCAGGCTGTTTTCACTCTGCCGCCTCCAGACCTTTCCCTGGGATCCGACTGAAGCCCGAGCCTCAGCTCCCGGCCCCGCCCGCCCCGGCGGGGGAGCAGACAAGCCTCTCGGGCTGGTGAGTGCCGGTCGGTACAGATCCTCTGCGGGAATCTCTCCGCTTTGCCCTCCGCACCCTGTGGCTGAGCTGTCCTCCGCGGCTCCGGAGCTTCCCCCTCCGGCGCCCGCAGTCTCCGCCCACGAAGGGGCTCCTAGTGTGTGGGAACCTTTCCTCCTTCACGGCTCCCTCCCACTGGTGTAGGTCCCGTCCCTGCTCTTTTGTCTCTGTTTATTCTTTTTTCTTTTGCCCTACCCAGGTACGTGGGGAGTTTCTTGCCTTTTGGGAGGTCTGAGGTCTTCTGCCAGCGTTCGGTGGGTGTTCTATAGGAGAAGTTCCACGTGTAGATGTATTTCTGATGTCTCTGTAAGGAGGAAGGAGATCTCCGCATCTTAATTCTTCTGCCATCTTCTTGCCTCTCCTATCCCATAGGTTTTGAGTCATCGTGTTTTCATTGTCATTTGTCTCTAGGTATTTTTTTATTTCTTCATTGATTTCTTCAGTGATCTCTTGGTTATTTAATAACGTATTGTTTAGCCTCCATGTTTTTGTCTTTTTTACGTTTTTTTCCCCCTGTAATTGATCTCTAATCTCATAGATCTCATAGCATTGTGGTCAGAAAAGATGCTTGATATGATTTCAATTTTCTTAAATTTACTGAGGCTTGATTTGTGACCCAAGATTTGATTTATCCTGGAGAATGCTCCATATGCACTTGAGAAGAAAGTGTAATCTGCTGTTTTTGGATGGAATGGCCTATGAATATCAATTAAATCTATCTGGTCTATTGTGTCATTTAAAGCTTGTGTTTCCTTATTAATTTTCTGTTTGGATGATGTGTCCATTGGTGTAAATGAGGTGTTAAAGTCCCCCACTATTACTGTGTTACTGTTGACTTCCTCTTTTATGGGAGTTAGCAGTTGCCTTATGTATTGTGGTGCTTCTATGTTGGGTGTATATATATTTATAATTGTTATATCTTCTTTAATTGATCCCTTGATCATTATGTAGTGTCCTTCCTTGTCTCTTGTATCAATCTTTATTTTAAAGTCTATTTTATCTGATATGAGTATTTCTACTCCAGCTTTCTTTTGATTTCCATTTTCATGGAATATCTTTTTCCATCCCCTCACTTTCAGTCTGTGTGTGTCCCTAGGTCTGAAGTGGGTCTCTTGTAGATGGCATATAGATAGATGGGTCTTGTTTTTGTATCCATCCAGGGAGCCTGTGTCTTTTGGTTGGAGCATTTAATCCATTAACATTTAAGGTAATTATCAATATGTATGTTCCTATTACCATTTTCTTAATTGTTTTGGGTTTGTTTTTGTAGGTCCTTTTCTTCTCTTCTCTTGTTTCCCACTAAGAGAAGTTCCTTTAGCATTTGCTGTAGAGCTGGTTTGGTCGTGCTGAATTCTCTTAGCTTTTGCTTGTCTGTAAAGCTCTTGATTTCTCCATCAGATCTAAATGAAATCCTAGCTGGGTAGAGTAATCTTGTTTGTAGGTTCTTCCCTTTCATCACTTTAAATATGTCATGCCACTCCCTTCTGGCTTGTAGGTTTTATGCTGAGAAATCAGCTGTTAACCTTATGGGATTTCCCTTGTACATTATTTGTCATTTTTCCCTTGCTGATTTCAATAATTTTTTGTGGTCTTTTTTTTTTTTGCCAGTTTGATTACTATATGTCTCAGTGTGTTTCTCCTTGGGTTTATCCTGTTAGGGACTCTCTGGGCTTCCTGGACTTGGGTGGCTATTTCCTTTCCCATGTTAAGGAAGTTTTTGACTATAATCTCTTCAAATATTTTCTCTGGTCCTTTCTCTCTCTCTTCTCCTTCTGGAACCCTTATAATGCAAATGTTGTTGCGTTTAATGTTGTCCCAGAGGTCTCTTAGGCTGTCTTCATTTCTTTTCATTCTTTTTTCTTTATTCTGTTCCACAGCAGTGAGTTCCACCATTCTGTCTTCCAGGTTACTTATCTGTTCTTCTGCCTCAAGTTATTTTGCTATGCATTCCTTCTAGTGTATTTTTCATTTCAGTTATTGTATTGTTCAACTCTATTTTTTCTTTAATTCTTCTAGGTCTTTGTTAAACATTTCTTGCATCTTCTTGATCTTTGCTTCCATTCTTTTTCCTATGTCCTGGATCATCTTCACTATCATTACTCTGAATTCTTTTTCTGGAAGGTTGCCTATCTCCACTTCATTTACTTGTTTTTCTGGCATTTTATCTTGTTCCTTCATCTGGTTCATAGCCCTCTGCCTTTTCATCTTGTCTATCTTTCTGTGAATGTGGTTTTTGTTCCATAGGCTGCAGGGTT
Organism: Kogia breviceps; assembly: GCF_026419965.1. Classification (NCBI taxonomy): domain Eukaryota; kingdom Metazoa; phylum Chordata; class Mammalia; order Artiodactyla; family Physeteridae; genus Kogia; species Kogia breviceps. The sequence goes on from NC_081311.1 coordinate 193,041,521, forward strand.
GTTCTTTTTGCTTCTGCTGTCTGACCTCTGGTGGATGAGGCTGTCTAAGAGGCTTGTGCAAGTTTCCTGATGGGAGGGACTGGTGGTGGGTAGAGTTACCTGTTGCTCTGCTGGACAGAACTCAGTAAAACTTTAATCCACTTGTCTGCTGATGGGTGGGTCTGGGTTCCCTCCCTGTTGGATGTTGGGCCTGAGGTGACTCAACACTGGAGCCTACAGGGGCTCTTTGGTGGGGCTAATGGTGGACTCTCGGAGGGCTCAAACCAAGGAGTACTTTCCAGAACTTCTCTTGCCAGTGTCCTTGTCCTCATGGTGAGACACAGCCACCCCCTGCCTCTGCAGGAGACCCTCCAACACTAGCAGGTAGGTATGATTCAGTCTCCTATGGAGTCACTGCTCCTTCCCCTGGGTCCTGATGTGCACATTACCTTGTGTGTGCCCTTCAAGAGTGGAATCTCTGTTTCCCCCAGTCCCTGTCAAAGTCCTGTAATCAAATCCCACTAGCCTTCAAAGTCTGATTCTCTAGGAATTCCTCCTCCCATTGCCAGACCCCCAGGTTGGAAAGCCTGACGTGGGGCTCAGAACCTTCAGTCCAGTGGGTGGACTTCTGTGGTATAAGTGTTCTCCAGTCTGTGAGTCACCCACGCATCAGTTATGGGATTTGATTTTATTATGATTGCACCCCTCCTACCGTCTCATTGTGGCTTCTCCTTTGTCTTTGGATGTGGGGTATCTTTTTTGTGAGTTCCAGTGTCTTCCTCTCAATGATTGTTCAGCAGTTAGTTGTGATTCTGGTGCTCTCTCCACTTACTGACCCTTGAGGCTTGTGGTTTTTATCTTAGTCCTTGTTTTGTTTTATAAAACTCTGTGTGGTTTATTTTCTTTAACATGCAGCCTATTTAGCATCTACTGATTATAACTTATTGAGACTTCATTTATGGTCAAGATTATGATCTATACTGATATGCATTTAAAGGACA